>NC_056745.1:1463048065-1463413065 GCF_019279795.1 Protopterus annectens | reverse complement strand
ATTTATATAGTACTATTACAGTAACATACCAACATACCAGACTAAATAAGTTAAAAAATTTGAGTAAAAGGATTAATAAAACATTTTTTAATTTTTTTTTTACATTGTTTATAAAGTTTACCAAACATTAGAAGGTGAGCTACTACAGTAGGAATTAATAGAGAATATCAGATTGCAAATAATAAGATTGCAAGGTGATCTTTAACAGGAATTTTTATTATTTATGACAGCAGTTTATTTGAGCAAGTCATATGCTTTTATCATTCCAGTACAACTGTTTTTCCTTTATCTTGCTGTGTGTATGTATATCTATATATCTATCTCCTTTTATATATATCTATATATACATATATATATATATATATATATATATATATATATATATATATGTGTGTGTATACATGTATAGATTGACAACAAAGCATAGTATGGAGGAAATGTTTTCCAACCATAACGGTCGTGCACACTTTCCTAAGGGGGGAAAAAATCGGAAGGGGGGGAGTCTAGTAGCATAGGAATGATATCTTCATGTGAGCTAGTAAAATAGACTGTCGTAACATCTAGATCACTTTGCATTTTTATTAAAAATAAGAAAACAGTATTCAAGCTGGCATTACTTGTGTAAATGACTGCCTTGAGAGCTTCATCAGATCTAAGTTATATAAGTAACAAGTATTATACTTTTCTATTTTCCATATAAAAATACGTGTAAGTTACAATTAACTCATTAACTCCCATGTAGTGTGGAAAGACACATCTCTACTAGCCAACACACATCCTTGCGTTCTACAGCATTCTATGAAAATTCATCTTAAAAGTATAAGATAAACATATGTAAGTATATTGTGAACAGAAACTGCACAAATAGCAATGTTATCAGTAAGAAGCATCTCTTACAGCAGGTTGGTGCATTTATAATCTTTCCATGATTACTGTAATATATATTATAATGGAGTCTATATCACCACATCGAACGGTGATAAGTTCAAACGCCCTTTGTTCTAACTGAAAAGTCCGAAAGCCCTAAACTGCGAAGTTACAGAACATCTATTTTTTTCCGCAAGGAAAAAAATCAGTGGGCTGTTTTCGGGGCTTTGCTATTTCCTCCACTGTAGTGCAATCTTGGAGTTGGTATATTTAAGTAGGGGGGGTGTGGGGCAAAGTTGTGATTTTGTTTTTCACGAAGCAGTGATTTTTTTTTCCCTGGGGAAAAAATCACTGTTCTGTGAGTGTGTGGTTTAGGGTTTTCGGACTTGTAAGTTCGAACAAAGGCCATTTGAACTTATCACCATTCAATGTGGTGATATAGACCCATTATAATGCACAAAAACCTCAGAGTTATACTTTTTGCTAAACTTTCATATTTTGTAAACCATACAGCCTAGACACATATTGTTATAACACCTTCGTTAACCAGACATAAGCTTCGACATTACAGCAAAAAATCTTCTCTGGATGCATGTTTATTGAGATATTTACAGAAATATGAAAACCTATGCTTGATTGTATAATTAGCAATGTAAGTAACACTGGATAGCTCTTAAGATGTGCAACCTACAATGCAAATATCAGTGATAGTTTTTTTCAACAGTATTTAAGGTTTCACCTGATGCCATGCAGTAGTTTGTAAGTCATTTATTATTTGAAGTGTAAAGTACGTATGGAAATATTTCTTATTGTCATATTCACTAACAAAAAATTTGTATTAACTCCAGTATATTGCAATATAAATGGGCAATGAATTTTCATGTCCTCCAACATAGCATTTCATGCCTTATCCCGTAAATGGCAATTAGGTCTTTCAGTTATGAAAATATGAACATAAATATGAAAATATATATATTAAGTGACAAAAAATTATTACTTTGTCCATTGTGTGACATCCTACATTAATAATCGTAGTATAATTTTGTTAATTATTTGTTGCCTTTTTAATACTGCCTGTAATAAGCTGATAAGTCACTTATTTGAAGAAGCCAGACCCAAGAAAGGTCTGGATGTCATAAGGAGCTATGGGTGTTAACTGGACAAATGCAAAAAAATATGTTTTACACTTGAATGGGTTAAGGCATTAATCCAAAGCACTTAAACAGACCACAGTCAATGACAGTGACTAGTGGTGCATACATAAACAGATCACATTGAGTGACTAGAACAGTGGTACATACCTAAACAGATCACATTCAGTGACGGTGACTAGAACAGTGGTACATGCATAAACAGATCACATTCAGTGACAGTACTAGAACAGTGGTACATGCGTAAACAGATCACATTCAGTGACAGTGACTAGAACAGTGGTACATACATAAACAGATCACATTCAATGACAATGACTAGAACAGCGGTACATACATAAACAGATCACATTCAGTGACTAGAACAGTGGTATATGCGTAAACAGATCACATTCAGTGACAGTGTCTAGAACAGTGGTACATGCGTAAACAGATCACATTCAGTGACAGTGACTAGAACAGTGGTACATACATAAACGGATCACATTCAGTGACGGTGATTAGAACAGTGGTACATACGTAAACAGATCACATTCAATGACGGTGATTAGAACAGTGGTACATACGTAAACAGATCACATTCAGTGACCGTGACTAGAACAGTGGTGCATACATAAACAGATCACATTCAGTGACTAGAACAGTGGTACATACCTAAACAGATCACATTCAGTGACAGTGTCTAGAACAGTGGTACATACATAAACGGATCACATACTGTGACAGTGACTAGAACAGTGGTACATACATAAACGGATCACATTCAGTGACCGTGACTAGAACAGTGGTACATACATAAACAGATCACATTCAGTGACATTGACTAGAACAGTGGTACATACATAAACAGATCCCATTCAGTGACAGTGACTAGAACAGTGGTACATGCGTAAACAGATCCCATTCAGTGACAGTGACTTGAACAGTGGTATATACATAAACAGATCACATTCAGTGACAGTGACTAGAACAGTGGTACATACATAAATGGATCACATACAGTGACTAGAACAGTGGTACATACATAAACAGATCACATTCAGTGACAGTGACTAGAACTGTGGTACATATAACAGATCACATTCAGTGACAGTGACTAGAACGGTAGTACATATGTAAACAGATCACATTCAGTGACAGTGATTCGAACAGTGGTATATGCAGAAACAGATCACATTCAGTGACAGTGACTAGAACAGTGGTTCATACATAAACAGATCACATTCAGTGACAGTGACTAGAACAGTGGTACATACGTAAACGAATCACATTCGGTGACAGTGATTAGAACAGTGATACATACATAAACAGATCACATTCAGTGACTAGAACAGTGGTACATACATAAACATATCACATTCAGTGACAGTGACTAGAACAGTGGCACATATATAAATGGATCACATTCAGTGACAGTAACTAGAACAGTGGTACATACATAAATGGATCACATTCAGTAACAGTAGAACAGTGGTACATACATAAACAGATCACATTCAGTGACAGTGACTAGAACAATGGTACATACATAAATGGATCACATTCAGTGACAGTGACTAGAACAGTGGTACATGCGTAAACAGATCACATTCAGTGACAGTGACTAGAACAGTGGTACATGCGTAAACAGATCACATTCAGTGACAGTGATTAGAACAGTGGTACATACGTAAACAGATCACATTCAGTGACCGTGATTAGAACAGTGGTACGTACGTAAACAGATCACATTTAGTGACAGTGACTAGAACAGTGGTACATGCGTAAACAGATCACATTCAAGGACAATGACTAGAACAGTGGTACATGCGTAAACAGATCACATTCAGTGACAGTGACTAGAACAGTGGTACATACATAAACGGATCACATTCAGTGACGGTGATTAGAACAGTGGTACATACGTAAACAGATAACATTCAATGATGGTGATTAGAACAGTGGTACATACGTAAACAGATCACATTCAGTGACAGTGACTAGAACAGTGGTGCATACATAAACAGATCACATTCAGTGACAGTGACTAGAACAGTGGTACATACATAAACAGATCATATTCAATGACTGTGATTAGAACAGTGGTACATACAGAAACAGATCACATTCAGTGACAGTGACTAGAACAGTGGTACATACATAAACAGATCACATTCAGTGACAGTGACTAGAACTGTGGTACATATAACAGATCACATTCAGTGACAGTGACTAGAACAGTAGTACATATGTAAACAGATCACATTCAGTGACAGTGATTCGAACAGTGGTATATACAGAAACAGATCACATTCAGTGACGGTGACTAGAACAGTGGTTCATACATAAACAGATCACATTCAGTGACAGTGACTAGAACAGTGGTACATACGTAAACAAATCACATTCGGTGACAGTGATTAGAACAGTGATACATACGTAAACAGATCACATTCAGTGACTAGAACAGTGGTACATACATAAACATATCACATTCAGTGACAGTGACTAGAACAGTGGTACATATATAAATGGATCACATTCAGTGACAGTAACTAGAACAGTGGTACATACATAAATGGATCACATTCAGTAACAGTAGAACAGTGGTACATACATAAACAGATCACATTCAGTGACGGTGACTAGAACAATGGTACATACATAAATGGATCTCATTCAGTGACAGTGACTAGAACAGTGGTACATGCGTAAACAGATCACATTCAGTGACCGTGACTAGAACAGTGGTACATGCGTAAACAGATCACATTCAGTGACAGTGATTAGAACAGTGGTACGTACGTAAACAGATCACATTCAGTGACAGTGATTAGAACAGTGGTACGTACGTAAACAGATCACATTTAGTGACAGTGACTAGAACAGTGGTACATGCGTAAACAGATCACATTCAAGGACAATGACTAGAACAGTGGTACATGCATAAACAGATCACATTCGGCGACAGTGACTAGAACAGTGGTACATGCGTAAACAGATCACATTCAGTGACAGTGACTAGAACAGTGGTACATACATAAACGGATCACATTCAGTGACGGTGATTAGAACAGTGGTACATACGTAAACAGATAACATTCAATGACGGTGATTAGAACAGTGGTACATACGTAAACAGATCACATTCAGTGACAGTGACTAGAACAGTGGTGCATACATAAACAGATCACATTCAGTGACAGTGACTAGAACAGTGGTACATACATAAACAGATCATATTCAATGACTGTGATTAGAACAGTGGTACATACAGAAACAGATCACATTCAGTGACAGTGACTAGAACAGTGGTACATACATAAACAGATCACATTCAGTGACTGTGATTAGAGCAGTGGTACATGAGTAAACAGATCACATTCAGTGATGGTGATTAGAACAGTGGTACTTGGTTTGTATTTTTATTGTGATTGGTGCTGTTTACTCCTTTTGTAAGTTCAAAGTAAGCGTGTGTCTGGCTTTTGATCAGTTTGCTTACATGTCAAATAAGTAAGGATCTAGTATAAGTAAGGATCTAGTCCTGCATTTATGTTATATTACTATAGTATGTAATAAAACAGATGGCAGTGATACTAAACTTAATATGACATGCAGTTAACATGCAACCTGGGCATGTGATTGCTAGAACCGTATGTGATGTAAGCTCCAGCGATCGCTTGTCATACAAGGGAAGTAAAATGAGGGCTGTGAGGATGCATGCTCCCTTTAGGAGGCATGAGGACAAATGCAGGGATACAAGTAGGAAAGACTACAGTGGTAAGGTCGATTGGGATAGATCATTCCCCAGTGCGGGGTAGAGATGAGAGGAAGAAGACTGAAATAACTGGTGAGACCTGTGAGCTACAAATGACTGTTAGTGGAAGCACAGATCAATTCAGGTGGAAGTGGTAAGCAGCTCCAAGAGAGAGTGGAGAGAAGTAGAGGTGGGCAGAAGGGAGCAGTTTATGGGATTTGGGGAGGGAGTGGGAAGCTCTAGAATTAGAGACTTCTGCTCCACATCATTTAATGGAGCTTCGTCAAAGAAGTCGTCCTTGGGAGACCTGAGGATACTATAATCATTTCTGGAAGTAAAATGATGTAAGGGAGAGATGCAGCAGTAGAAAGGAGGAGGGGACTTGTAAACAGTTGGAAGGTTAAGTGACACCAGCAACTAAGCAGGTTTGTTAGAATAAGGTCTAGGATGGTACGTTGTGTCTTGTACTGTCAACTTTTTTATTTTTTTATGGTTTTGCTTTACCACATGGCTGTATTTGGATAAGAGGCCAGTCTACATTGGATGGTAACCCAAGCAGGAGTATATTATGAAGGGACGTCCAAGATAAACAGAATGGATGCTAAATGGGTAGCAGAAAGGAAGATAAAAAAGTGGGACCCCTGAGAATGGTCTAGGATAAGTACCAGTGACCAAAGGTAATGAGCCTGGGCGGGGCATTATATTGAAAGGAGTTTTTTAATAACTTGAAAGAACAATGTAAGAGAAATGCTGCTAAATTCAAGCAAATGTAAACAGTAGCAGTTGTTTCTAGGAAGAGGGTATGTGTAGCTGTGTGTATGATGAAGGGAGGCAGAGTTAAGAATGGAAAGATAGACCTGAAAATATATTTGTGTGTAAGACTGGACAGTGATATGAAACATTCATACGGACAGAGCATTAGATGCTCAACACTAAAACAGATTTTTGTAGCCCTAAAGGAACCAATGAAATGAATTGTGGAAATGTGAACAGTTTTTATTTTGTATGCTTTAGCAAATGCTGTATCATATGCTAACTATCTTTTTCTTTAGAAATGCAGAGGATTAACAGTGTATAGTGAAATGTTATACTGAGTAGTTTGAGGTTGTTTTTTTTTTTTTTGTTAAATATGAGAGTACCAAGGAAAAAGGAACAGAAAAGTCACCAAGAGAGATGTAAAGGGTTATAAATGAAGAAGAGAGGGAGTCATATGAGCTGAGAAGAGAAAGTCAAAAGCAGTTATAGTTAAGTAGCCTTGGCAATGAACAACAATAAATACATTAAAGAAATAACTAGTCATCATGAGTTTAGAAAACAGTGACAGGAGTAAGTCATTTGACTTAAGTGGGTAGGTAATAAGGTAGGTCCAGACAGTGGGAAGTAGGGTAGTCGTTTTCATTGGAAGCTGGCAGATGTGGATATTCTTTGTAACCAAGGGGAATGGGCTTAGGTGAATAATCTGTCTGCACCAGAGTCTTTAGCATTAAGCCTTCCTAGACTGGGACTTTGCAGAGCTGGGGATTAGGTTAACCACTTGGAGTGCGTGTGTCTGTGGGGGGAGAGCTAATGTAGAGATGGTGAAGGGGGGATAATAGAGTGTATTGAAAGAAGGTGCCAACAACACTTTTGCAGGAGTTGGAAAAAGCAAAAATAATGAAGTTGGAAAAGTGTTTTGCATGGTTAAAGATGAATTTTGCAAGGAAGGAGGGAAGAGAAGACTGGGGAGCTTAATTTGAGGAGTGTGTAGGTGGAATAAAGAGTTTAGGAGGGATTCTGTGGGAATATCATCTACTTCTCAGTTATTTCCATACTTCCTAATGGCCCTGCGGTGTATGATATAAATCCAGTAATTTAGCAGTGATATGTGAAAATCCGCGATGGTGGTGCTGCGGTAGTGTTGTCGCGTCACAGTAAGACGCTGTCAGGTTCGATTCTCATTTAGAGGGTCTTCTGCGTGGAAACATGCGTGAATGGGCGTACCTTCGTTGAAGGTTGTGTGTCAGGTCTAGCAACTCGGCACGTAAAAATCAACTGCCAATCATTAGCGGACCGGAGTTCCGCTGTGGCGACCCCTAACCGGGAAATGCCGAAAGACACAACAACATGGAAACAATGTGAGAGTGCTGAAGGTGAAGTTTCAGATTTGTGATGGAACTTGGCAGTGGATGTCAGGGGAGGCTTTACAGGGAGGGCAGGAGAGGGTAGCATTAATGTATGCATGGAGAACGTTTGGGGAAGGAGGTGACTTTTACTTTTAGAAGGATGGGGAAGATGGGATAAAAAGGCTTGATACATTTCTGGTGGATAAAGAAACAGCATGGAAATATTATGGAAACAACTGAGGCAGCTGACTTATCGTAGCATGTTGTTAATGGATTGGAAAGTGGAGACTGATGTGGGAAGGAGATAGGGAGGGTACCTATGGCACTGGTGGGATTTTGGGCAAATTGGGCAGCTACAGGTGATAGTTGAGCAGGTATTAAAGGAGAATGTAGAAGAGGAATGGAGTATTAAGGAATGAAATGGTGTAAGAGTGTCATGAAGGATAGAATATTTGGAGTGTCAAGGTAAAATTGACGGGACGTGAAGAAAGGCTCTGTAAGCTACAGAGTAGGGTGCTGGTGACAAAGACATGGAGGAGGGAGACTGTTGAGGGACTAGAAGCCTTCACAGATGAGGGTGAGGCTGGCAAGGAGCAGAGGTAGATGTGTGGGGCAGGGACTGGTGTCCATAAACGTACTGTGCTTTAAGTCAAAACTTTAGTAAAAGGATGCCTGGGTGAGAGAAGTTTAAAGGGTGGGAGAGGGAAAGATGTTTGAGTAGTAAGATTAGAGAAGAATTTAGTGTGTTCTGTGAGGAATTTATATCAGTAGCAAAGGTGTAAGGTGAAGATATGTAGGAGATAGGAGGAGGAGGAGGTATTTAGGGAAGAATGCAGAGTTAACAGGGTAAGGGAGTGGAAGAGAGAGTGTTGGCAATTGGGTATTTAAAGGCTTGGATAGCTGGAGAACCAAATGTGTTTTCAGTTGAGTTCTATTTAAAAAAATCAATTTCAAAGAGCAACTGACAAAGTGTGTTTGGCAATGATATCTTCTCTAAAATTTTGCTTGAGTCTATGCATCAGCCAAAGCTTAAGGTCCTGTGCAAGGAAAATTGAGGAGACTGATCTGCAGAACTCCATGCCAATTCTATTAGTATAGATGCCTAAATATTCCCTGGAATGCTAGCAGAAAGGTTGGAGATGTGATTGTTGGAGGCGAAAAGAAATGGACAGGTGTCTTTTCGTTATGGAAGTCAACTCCAGTTCATTGGAGAGCATTGGTGAATTTTGTAAAATTAAAAAAACTCAAATGATCAGAAATGTAACTAGTGTGGAGCGAAGAGTGCATTTGCCCTGGGCACAAGCTGCTTAGGAGGCAGGATTGGTGGGTGTTAATGGCGTGATAGTACAGTATTGGTATTTCATTATGAAGCTGCAAAGGATGTCACTGCTGCATAAACAAGTGAGGATAATGCATTTGTGTTTGACTGAACCACTTCAGTATGTAGTGATTTAACTGTTGCAAGCTGCTTGTTCTGCTTGTAGCAAATAGTTTGCTGCAGCTTCAAAGCCAGGCCTGCTTTGTTTTAATTCAACTTTGACAAGACCATCCCCCCCTCCCCTGAGTTACTGGAGGTGGGGGTGCCAATTTGAAGAATTGCACATGGTACCAGATGGCCTACCTATTATTCTGATAAAGTTGTTTTCAAATAGTGTGAAGGGAATTTTGTCCTGTAAAAAAAAAAAATGTAGCTACCTGATATCATTTTTTTTAATTGTTAGCTCACCTTGGGGGGGGGACTTGAAGAGGTTCAGCTTGGTTGTCATACCGTGGGTTGTATAAACCTGTGAACCTATAAGGCCTTGAGGAGTGCTTCACCTGGGATTGTTGGCAAAGAAAGGAAGGTAATTAAAATGTACAATCAGTTGTAATGCTGGACTTCATCTGCTGCATGGTTACTAAATCAGTCACTTTATTTGAAATCTGCATCTGGGAATTCTGTCATGGATTAATCATTTTCTTCTGATTCTTACATTAACTTTTTGCAGCTAGCAATTTTTTAATAATGGTCAGCTACAAATACATTGCTTACCTACTGCTGTATATGTACAGATCAGTAAATTAAAGGCAGCAGGTTATTAAATGTTTCTTGCTTTTCTTTTAAGAAGCACTGTCTGTTGTTAGACCAGACATTTCTGTTATTTGAGAACCAAATACACAAGGCTTATATTTTTGGTCGAGGTTGCTTAGTTCACCTAACTTAATTGCTGACAGTTACCTTAGGCCAGATCAGAAATCGAGTAATCAATCTAAGCGTGAGAAACTTTCAGTACCCTTTACATTCTTTGGTTTGATGTAACTTCATTCATATGTATTATGTTTACTCAATGTAAATAAATATCTCTAGCATTTTATTGTATGATTGTGTTTGAAGTATTATTTACATGTGTAAAATGTTTGGCTATTATCAATTTTATCTCTTCATAAGAAACTTTTTTTGTAACTCATGGTCTTATGCAGAATTTCTACTGGGTACCATAAATAGTTAACAGTTCTTGTGTGCCTTTTCTTTTGTAAGAAATGTAAAATTAAATTATAATATTTGTCATCCAGGAAACTACTACTGAAATGTATTTAAATCTATGAATTAGAATTCATAGCTGTCATAAATGGCAAAAAGTGAATTTGTTCATTCTTTATTCATAAAGTAGTTTGTAAAATTGCTATGCTTAGCTTTCAATATTCTGATCCTCAGTGTGAGGTACTGTTTGTTTGCAGGGACCAGCAGGTAAAAGTTTTGCTATTTGTATTGGTTGTATGCATGATTTCTTAACAATGCAGGCATATGATTTGCTAATTTTTGCTTTATTTCAGATATAACACTGCAATGGCTGATTCAGCACTCCAAATCAAGACACAGCTGAAAAAGAACACTTTTCCAAACAAGATATACCTGTACATTATATGTTTAAAAGGACAGAAAAAAATTAACCTGTATGAACTGATTCACATATCACCAGTTTATGTTAATAGTCAAATTTTATATTGTAATGTCCTTTTATGGTAAAAGTTAAAAAAACAAAAAAGAAAAAAGAGTCATTCACTTACATACTTTAAATTCTGTAAGCCTTATTAGAAAAGTGACTGATTTTTACCGTATTTAGAATTTGGGTTGGGTTTTGCATGAGTATTATCAAAGCTGTATTGAATATTTTTATATGTACATATTAAATGGGATATCTGTATAAGGAACTGTTTACCAGTTGTGCCCCAGTCCGAGTTTTGAAGATAATATTAAAACTAGGCACACAACCACAAGACAGAATCTGGCACTTAAAAAATCTTTGGAATTTCTTTTGTGTAGCAGATCAAAAATATGACCTAAAATAAAACAAACATGGAGAACAATGCCGGTAATCCAAAACAGGAATCTGAAGACAGTTGAACAAATATGACACCAGATGTTTTATTGTGCCTCCTCCTTGCATGGCTAAACTGCTTTGGAGGTACTCACTGCAAGTCTAAAGAATTTGGGCTGTTCTTATAAATTCTGCAGTATGCCTCTTCTATTGGCCACCAGAATTTGTCATAGTCTAGTCCGCCTCTTCTTTTTCAATATTTTGCCAAAAAAAATTTTTCATTGACGAACTTTCTACAGCAGGGTTATACAGGAGAGGGGACAATACCACGGTATTCTTGCAGTGATGCGTGCGACAGATTTGTTCATGTCATACACAGAATGTTAATACCTTGAGGATATGCTTAATGAAGTTTTGTTTTCTTGTTCATTATGGCCATAATAGTATGCCTTCCTTGAATCATAAAAAGTTCTCTTATAAAGAAAAGTCCAAACTGTCTTCTTCATAGGTTGGTACTAGGCTATCGGCACTAGGGCCTATACAAGCCTAGCCATAACAATTCCCTGGATATTTCTTCCCACACTATTTACTTCCCTGAACCCCCTGTCTAGCAGGGTGGCTGACATGATCCCCGGGGTGAATTTCCTTTCTCCCACCCAATCATCAAGGTTCCTTTTGAAGAGGGCCAAAGAGGCGCTCTGCTTGACATGTATGGGCAGTCTGTTCCAGAGTCTGGGGAGTCTCTGGGTCAGGAACCTATCCCTCCAGCATGTTGTGATTTCTTTAAGTGTAGCATGTCCAACAGGTCTGGGTTTGACATGGCCTTGTATGTTAAGCAGAGATCGCCTCAGAGTAGACGATATGCAACAGAGTATAGCTGGAGTTTTTTAAGGCGGTCAGTTACGGGTAGTTTTCTGTTATTTATCAAATTAAATAGAAGCCTCATCAGTAGTTAGATGTCCTAAATGTAGGCATACAGCAGTAGCACATGGGTTGACCCTGCATTATGTTCCCTGAGATGCTTTTTCTTGTAGTTTAGCTAAAATGTGTCCTCCAGGAAAGAGGCACTTCATTTTATGTATTCAGTTTCATCCTATATTTCGCATTTTCAGTTGTATTCTAGTTTGTAATTTCGAGGCACCATTGACCAAAGAATCCAAATGCAGAAACATTTTTACCTAATTTATCTTTGGCTCCACTTTGCAAGTGATCTTGAATTCTACACACTGTCTTACATTATTGATTAATGCAGATTGTCCATAAAGCCTTAGTTTGCATTTGTTGTGAGCCTTCACTCTGTTTGTGGCTGTAGATGAAGTCAGTCAGTGTAATACATCAGAAATTGTAAGTCTTAAAGTACTGAAATCTAAGATCTACTACTGTCCATGGTAGGCTTGTAATTGCTTTTTATTTATGTATTTATTTATTATTGTAATTAAGCTTGACCCATGGTCCCTTTTCATCCATTGCCTGAGCACAAAAGACAAGATTGATGCAGTGGATTGAGTGATTATAACGTGCATCTGTTCAAATGCCGTGCTTTTATGTGCTGGGAGTAAGTAGTTAAACTCAGAATATCCTAGTGACCAGATTTTAGGACTGAATCTTGGACTACGAAGCTGTGAGAGAGAGAGTAAAAGTGAACCACCTTGCTGTCAAATCCTTTCTTCTGTTCTAGCTCAACACGTAGGATTTTTTCCTCTGTAATTATCCTTCAGTAAGGGTGCTTGCGCTCTTCGAATGCACGTGTTGTGACATTACACATCAGACCTGTTAAGTGCGTCTAGCCTCCTAATACACACATTCTTTTCTGCCCATTACCTAGTTCTGGTTGTGATGCTTGCTAATGTCAGTGAAAACCCCTGTTCTTACATTCAGTGTCTAAAGGAAGTTTTCTAAATGCTCTTGTTGCCGAAATCATGAATGGAGACCTGCTACCATTGGTACTACACCTTAAAAGAGGAGCACAGTATGAAACCTTCATGTTACCTAGTGAGTCAACTAGGATGACACCACATGTTAGATTGAAAAACTCCTGTCAAGATGATGATCCATACACTAACCCACTTACATCCCAAGGTCTCTGATGTAATTTCATCAGAATTCTAGGAAAATAGAAGTAAATCCATTTCTGGAATAGCTCTCCCATGCCTCTATTTGGTAGTAAGCTTTTCCCTGACTATTAAAGGCTAGTGTATTCCATTTCATTAGACAACTAGAAAGCCAGAAAATACATGCCCTGGCATTCTACCGAAATTGGGGTTCTTTGGCGGTCGATCATTCTTTCTGTAGTTGTCGTGAGCATGCTCTGGCTAATCATATCCCAGGGAATGGTCTCTTTGAGTCACCTTGGCTGGGAGTGGTAAGGCCATATGCAAGGCCAAACACTCTTCAGTAAGGATCTGTCCTCCTTGCTGGGTCTAGCAGGATCCAGTAGGGCAGGTTGAGGAGTGTCCTCTATGTCTTTGTGGAAGGCCGGAGATTCAAACATCTGTTTGAAATAATAGGCCATGACATCTGGTAAGACCTAGCCTTATGGCTGCAGAGACACAACACACTCTTGGAGGACATGCAGATGCCAGCACTGGGCCAGGTGCAGACCTTTCATATCGATGCGCTGCTATTGGGTGGTGTACTGCCTAACACAAGATCTGATATGCCCATTGTCTGACACACATCTGTCACATACATTTCCCATTGTGAGCTGACTGTTCATGGGTTTGCCATACTGGAGCTGCAGTAGACTCCCTTTCTACCTCATTCAGTGATGAGGCTGAGGTGTACAGGAGCTTATCCATACTGGAGATACAACGGTCAACCTCTCGCTTAGCATGTCCATTTGTCTTAGCTTGCCCCTAGTGGAGACAGAATGGACTCTGTCTCACTCAGCATCCTGTGATAGTTTTTGTGTGCATGAGCTTGTCCATGCTGGGGCAGCAATGGACTCCTCTCATTCAGCATCCTGTGAGGAGCCTGAGATGTGCATCAGCGTATCCCCTGCTGGAACTGCTGTGGACACCCTGTTATTCACCATATTTGATAAGTCTGAGGACCAAAAAGCCATTATGTGTGCAAAAGAGGTAAGAACAGTAGGTCTTTCCTAACCTACACCATTTCCTCTGAATGGTCTTTTCCTTGGAGAATGCTTGACATTTATGAATTTCCTCCAGGAATGTCATGATAAGTGCCTGGGTAAGAAGAGAAAAGAACCTTGGGTGGTCCCTCTGTGAAGCCAGTCATTAAGTGTTACCATAAATGCATTATAGAAGCATCTAGATGATGCTTTATTGTCCTTATGTATGTGGGTGATGTATAAGCTGCCCGCCTCAGTGCAGCACAGGGTTTGGAGACCACAGCATTTCAGTACTTTGCTGTCTGACATAAAGTCTTGAACTGGGTAAGTAAGACCTTTATTCTCTGCTGCTTTGCACCTTCAGATTTTCATCTCACCTTACTCACAGTCCAGTGTTTCCTACTAGGTTAGGCACCAGTTATATTTTACTCCATGTGAGTCTGTTCTCAAGGAAGAAGGGGTTAAGCCCTCTGCTTGTTGTTTGTAAAGTTAGGTTCCCTGTGGTCCATGGACCGTTTGTGTGTGCAGATGCTATGGATACCGTTGTAAGCAGAGGGATTTCCATAGGTTGGTATGGCTAAGGCTCTGCATCCTTCTGTAGAACTTTTGTATGCTTTTATACACTGAGGACATTTTATTTGTTCGGTGTAGGACCTGAAGGGTGAATGCTTGATGAAGAAGCAGGCTCTTTCCATTGTACAGGACCTCTACAGCAGCGGACTCTACCTTTTCTTCCAGCCTGAAAAAGACACACTCTTGCTGGCCAAGACATCCTAACAGATGGTGCCACCAGCCCAGTAGTCTCAATTTTCACTGGAGTGTAGGACTGCTGTTGCAGTGCTGGGTTCTCTGACACCACCCTTGGTTTTGGAGGGTGGACACAAAGAGGTTACAATTAGCTATGTGCCAAAGTTCTAGATTTTTCTGCAGAAAAAGCTATCATAGAGCTGTTGAAGCATTCCCAGACTCTACTTGTCTAAAGGCTACAGAGGCTGCCCCTTCTTCAGAATTAGGCCATGAATGGTTGTGTTTATGAAGGACGTGGATGAATCCTGTCATGTACTAGACTTCAGCATTTACAACTGATGGGCGCCGTGCATCCATCTGCACATTTTAACAATCCAGGATTTCATAGGTGCTTACTAGGCTATTGATTTGTAATGTCTTTAGACTCGCATTACATTAACATGGAGTTGTTTGGATCTTGTGTTTTGTGTACGAGTAACACAGAGGTGGCCAAACAAGGATGTGTTGGGACATTTACTTGTCCTGTATTTATGAGTGATATAGGCAGTGAATTTGCCTTTTGCTGTTCCATTCATCCAAATTATTTTTAAACAGAGTAAGTAAAGTACTTTGCTGTATGTGGAGTGGAAGACCATTCCATAGAAGTGGTATTCTGTGTGATGCATAGCTGTCCCACCAACATATCCTATTTATGTTGCAAAAGATATTAAAATCCCCTGAGCAGGTTCATGCTACCGTTTAACCTTGTGAATGTGTAATAGGTCTGAATGTGTAATACGTCAGAAAGGATAGGATTTGTTAAGGCTCTATATGCAAGGCAGAGTTTGCCTCTTGGCTTGTATGATACTGAAAAGGGGGACAAGGGTTTGAGATGGTCTGCAAGATTTTATGATTTTAGGTCTTGATTTTTTAATGAGAAAGCTCTTTGATCTTTACAGTTGTGCTAAATGTTTTGGATAGGTGCATACTGAAAAGGGCATTGTACTCAATGATCAGCCTAGAGAGAGATGAATATAGTAGGATGATATCATTTGACCTGGATGCTATAAGCTGAGCTGTGCAATGAAAAAAAGATTTCCTTCAAATAGCCGGTATGTAGTGATAAAAGAGCAATTGGTTGTCTCCTTAAGTTCCCTGTTCCCTAGCTACAGGAAATCCAAAGCTGTGTCACTATGGACACCTTCTAACGTATCATTGTCAGAAATCCAAGGATAATGTTTCTTCAGTAAATTCTTTGAAGGTACCACTTTACTTAATCGTCCCATTTTGAATTTTGTCTGAAAACAGTGTTGGTCAAACTGCTATTGGTGGTGGCCAGAGCCTTGGACAAGCTGGATCTGCATATGTTTCCTCACTTATACACCTGGCTGTTGGTATCAAGGGACTCTGGGAAGGTGTATATGGAGTAGGTGTTTTCCATGGTTGCGTTCAATGGGGAAGATGGTAAGCTGGGAGGCATCCTCTCTAGTGCTGTCTTAGAAAGTTGCCTTAATCTGCACCAAAGTCCATACTTGCTAGTGTCAAGTCATTTTTGCCCATAGAGAGGGCCAAAGAATTTTGCAGCTCTTCTGAGGATGCAGAGGCGATTCCATTATGGTCTCAGAAGGAACATTTTTAAACCATATTTTTTCACCTTTTCTATGGTTATCCATCCTCAGTGTTCAAATGTAGGAGAGTGGTGTGGGCTTGGGGGTGTAGTCTTGCACCCCTCCAGACACTACTTTTCATCTGTCCCCCATACACACACACACACACTCACTGTCTTTAGCTATATTCAGTTACCCATCATAAGTGTCATTAAAAAAGGCAAAAATTATTATTCATATTCTCTCCAAAAGAATCATCTTTCACTTTTAAGTCCATTTCGCAACAGATCTTTAGAATACACATTTTATCTTGGAAATGGAGGCAAGTTTTTATCTTTGCTGATGCATCAAATTCATCCCTTCCACTTCTAGCATCTGTTCTTAATGAAAAGATCTAGTAATCTAGTACAGATGGTAGTGTGACTACATAGGGCAGGGCTCTGCACTAAAATTAGTTCCTCAACTCCTAAGCTGATCACAGGCTGGTATGTCGTAGCTGACACCAGCTGAAACAGCCATAATGAATTCATCCCATTAGGAGGATACTTCTGGAAAACTGTTTATACTTGCAGACAGTGGATTTTTCAGCAAAACTGAAGGTCCCGGAGGTTATGCCTCTTTTGTTTTTTTTTTTTTTGGCAGTGACGGGTATTTCTCCTGGCTTACAAAGACGAATTTATCCATGCATTCTTTCACGTCTGCTCCTAAAAACTGTCCTTATTTGCTGAAGGCGAGTATGAATGTTGTACTTTTCGACCCATTCTTTATAGTGATGTTCAAGTCATCTTGGTGTCCGTTATCCATGAGATGCAGTCTTTTAACTCTAGATGGGTTAATTCACTTGAGACTTGGTGCACTAACTTTTATGCTTGGTCATGCAGTATACTACAGTCGATTGTCAGATTCCAAAATAGTGGCCAAAGTCAGTCTTTTGTACTAGGGAAAAAAAAAACACACAAGTTAGTATGTTCCACAAATGAAACCACACTCTCCGTGCAAGCATTTGCCCCCCTGTTCATGCAGTGTAGAACTCATTCTGAACTTCATTATTTCCACTTTTATTGCTTCTGTATTATGTTCTTCAAAACATATAACAAATGACAGAAATCCAGCTGGATGCCGTACATAACTAAGGAAAACTTAGCTGTGTACCTGTCTATATGGAAAACTTAGGTTTGTGTGTGCATGTGCATTACACCACAGTTTTTATAACTATGAGTTTTGTGAATGTTGAATTGCACAGACTTTTCAGACCTTTAGAACATACATTGTTAAATGCCTTTCTTTATAGGTAATTGGGTCAGGGTGAATTTGTACCTACTCAGTTTAGCAGATGTACTTTGGATTAGCTTGTTAATGTGCCGATTTATTTTTCTGAGCCTGTAAGGGCAATGAAACACTCTGAGCAGACAGGATAAGTACAGATTATTAGCATACTGTATATTGAAAAATGCCTGTGCTCGAAAATGCATAGATATGTTCCTTTGCTTCACTTAAACATAAATAAGGCTCCACACCCGCCTCTTATGCTTGCTTGTGTTTGCTTCTGTTTCAGAGGGTGGCACTGAACTTTCTGCCTAAGTCACATAGAATCAGTATTTCATCTTTCTGGCATTCACTCCTCCCAGGTTCTCTGCAGTCAGTTAAAATGATGTACGCATACTTGAAGAGTACTTTTGGATAGGATACACAAACTGTGTGGGGTGTCTCCTATAAAACCAGGTCTCGAAAAGGTTTTCAGGACAATGTCTTTCCCTTTCTTCCACCTTATTGGGACTGCTTAGGCAGTAAGGTGATTAACAAATTACTTTGTGTTCCTGCATCACCAGTAGAATTCAATCTGGTGGCAAGAAAGTTCTTTAACCGCCTGCTGAGATGCCTTTAGTAGTGATATCTGATATAGCGGGTACCCCCTACTTCTAATACAGCTCTCTTCTTAGATGTTCACACTAACTTAATTATTTTCTCTGAGAATGTTATAAAAAAAGTCACAGGCATCCCTAAATGTCTCGTCTGTTAAATTTATTGTGACTTATTTGGATATTTGTCAGTGTTAGGATTTTAAATTACCACAGCTGTTGTGCTGCAAATAATATTTTACTCTGCATAATGCTAACCTGTAATATAAGACGCAAAAATGTGAACTCTGGGAGCATGTACTAAATTTTCTGCAGCAGCTTTGTAAACCTAAAATGCCTTGCCTGTTTGCTGAATATGAACTGCACTGCTATCATACTAGTGAAGTACTTTTACTTTTAAAATACTTGTATGAAAGTGGAGTAAACATAATTCCTGTATTTTCAGATTTCTTTATACCTTGTATTATATTACAGAAGGTTGAAAGTATGATTATAAATGTTCCCTTGTTAGATGAAGGGAATGAGAGACAGGTTATGCAGTCTTTGATCAGCATATGCAAAAATTATCAGAAAATCATTTCAGTGCTTAACATAAAATTATAAAAATGAACTGGCCACATGAGCTGTATATAACAATGCTTCATAAAGAGAAAGGTATTTGATTGCCAATGTACTGTTTCAACTGTTTCAGACCAAATGTATGTTTGTTTTACAACTGTGTTTTGAATGTAGGCTGCTGTATTTCCTTCAGCAAGATGGTACTGATACGCTAATGCAAATGTTTCAAAGCCAAAACATGACTGCAAAGGATAAAGCTGTACTTTGTCAGCTTTATTTCCTGCTAGACTCAATGGCTGTAGACCAAGAAAGTGCCAAATGTAAAACTACTTAAAACTAATATAATAGTAATGATGTGAAAATAATCCCTCTTCTCTTTTTACTTGTATGGATTCAAGTTTTGCTAAGTGAGAATATTTAGCTTAAGCACAAGTAAGATCACAATTGTATTAAAGAGCACTAGAAGGCTGCATTCCTGCCATCTCCTTTTATAATGATGGTTTTGTTCTATATGCCTATATATCTCTCTGTCTATATACCTATATAGACAGAGGTGTATGTATACATAGATGTATGTACATCATTATATATATGTGTAAAAGTAGTTTAATATTTTATTATAACCTGCAAGTATTAAAATTGTGGCCTTAGTATGGCATGGTTCCATATATCAATATATTGTCTATATACTGTATTACATGCAACACTGAGTCAAAATGAGGAGAAAAAAAACTAATGTCAGAACAGAAATTGGTCTGTAAGAAAATGAGGCTTAAAATGGCATGAATAAACGTCCTGTTAGAAAGTGTTTCCTGAAGAGATTGATTTTATGTTGCATATTATTGTATACCCCATGGTGAGTATACATATTGTTGTTTTTGTTTACCAAAAATGCCTTCCAAACAGAACCATTTTCATGAGGAAGCCAGAGATGAAAACAGATGGCCTGGTCAGTGAAGTTGGTGTTACTGCTAGGAAACCTTGTAGATAGTGTATTACACAGAAAGAAAACAGCATGATTTGTGAACATCAGAGGATCACAGTGACACCTTTATTATAGTAGTTAATTCATCACAGAGCTCATATTTCATAAATACTTTTTAGAATATGTTTTCAGATTTTAAAAAAAATTAAGAAAGTCTGAGGATAAGCTAAAGAATGTTACATTCATTCACTCTCAATATGTGCTGCATCCTCCTCAGACCGTAATAGAGCTGGAAGTTTCCGACAAACAAAGAGCATAAGGTAGATAATGGAATAACTATGAATTATCCCATGATGTTTAACGCATACATAATTGAGCAAACTTGAAACATCTAACATTTTTGGAGATGTCAACATAAAACAATGGTGCATCCCAAGGGAGTAAAGGAGTACAATGCACACACAACTTTTTTTTTTGCAAAGAGCATAGTCCCTGGCATGCATTGCATATCCCTGAATAGAGACAGACTCCAAAATCACCTAAGCTTTGAGAAGAGAGAAAAAAATAAGGAAAAACTAAACTCGCCTTCTACCTCTTCTCAGGCTCTAAAGTCAGCTAAACCAACTAGCTGGCCTTGCATTTAAAATGTTCTGAGCACTAGTTAAATGAAGTTCAGCAGACAGAAGGTTTCCTAATTAAGCCCCCCCCCCCCCCAGTAGGATGCCCTTCCATCACAGGGTGTCCACACACTCTTCAGCTTACAAGGTGGCTTAGAAATACTTTCGCCTTATAGCATGTTTTGTAGATGAGAACCCAGTAAAAATATGTGTAGACAGAAATGAATGTCATGCAGACCCGGCACAAGAGGTACCCACCAGAGAACTTGTATGGATAACGAATCAATGTGTGGCAATGGGACTAATCTATATGCCAGTGTTCTCCTTGTGCATAACAAAAAGAATACAAGGCGTAACAAACCTGCCTTATGTAGAGGTCTTGAAGCCCTTTCCCTCTACTCAGTCTCCTATAGATTGCTGGGGGGTGATCTATCCCTGGCTTACAAGGCATCCACAAACCCCACACTTATGAATCCCCTACATTTTTGTAAGTCAGAGAGTACCAGAAATACAAGGTCTAGGGACCTGAATTTTGTCTGTGACTTAAATGCAACATGCTGGAGAGACAGATATGTGTCCCAGAGACTGCCCCTCCTATGGAATAGGCTTCCCATCCATGTGAAGCTGAGTCTGTTTATTACCCAGTTTAAGCATAACCTAGACCAGTGGGTGGGGAATATGAAATTTACACTGGGCCTGGCACCTGTGTCCCTTATGGAAAGAGGTGGCTTATAATTGCCTGGCCTGCAATGTCCTATTTGGATGCAGGACATAATTATTCTTTCAGGAAAACTTGGCTAGGTTTAGAAACCCCCCCCCCCCCGGTCATTAACCTAGTAACAATTTATGAAGCTATAATATTTCATCATAGTAGTGTATATTGAATTGTAATTGTTTGCATGACTTAATTCACTACCAGTATACTTATTTTTGTATTGTGCAGGGAGATGAAGACAAACTGATTTAAGAGTTTGTTACATATCTTTAAAGGGGTAATCAAAGGCTGGAAATGGCATGAATTAGAGAGGTAAAAACTTTGTTTACAACACATTCAGAAGGCTGAGAGAAAAGATTTTAGAAGTGGGTAGCTAAATAATTACAATGAAGAGCAAGATGTGAATTGTGGGTGATTTGAGATTTTGTTTTTCAGCTGAATATGCACTACTAAATTAAACTATATATGTATGCAAATTATTTATCTTTTATATGGCTTCCATTGTGTTTTTGAAAATGTAATGCGATTCCACAGATCCTGTAGATAGTAGAAGTCAGTTCTAGAGAGTAGTAATGCACAGTATATAGTTTAGCATTTAGAATTTTTTTTTAACATGTGTAGAAGTTGCATTCTGATTTTATTTTCACTCAGTGACATTCCAGAGAGACAGTACTCATTCTCTTTTCTCCTTCAGAAGGTTATTGTCATGTGAGAATATAGGTAGTTATGTAATAAATTCACTTTGTTAGGATTGTTTTGTTGAAAAAGAAAAGGCTGATTTTCATTTTTGTAGCATTCCATTCATTTAAAGCACAAGACCTGTAGTAATGTCGGTCTTTTTAAGTTGTACTAAGCTGCATTATCAGTGACTCTAGTAACACTTCTGACTTGTGGATTCCAGGAAGATCCGAAGGCTCTGGCTTTTATCATTGGAGCAGGTGCTTGGAGATTCATGTTTTAATTTTGATACCAGAGCAGCATAAAACACGTGGGAGAGGCGTTACCTGAATACTGCGGTAAATGTAAAATATCCCATGATCTTATAGCAAATTCAGACTAATGGTTTGTAGGAGTTTTCAGGGATGTTTCGTCCAAAGATCATTTGCCCTTGTCCATACCCACCCATAGACTTCAACTCCTGTTTCTCAAGTGAGAGTGACCGGTTAGTCTTAGGGTAAACATGAGAGTACTAATCCAGTCGACTAGGTTTAGTATGAAGGAAGATATTGAATTTCATTATTTAACCTCCAGAAGAAGTTTATTCTAGAGAAGAGGGAGGTGCTGGATGATGACTCAGTTTCATACAGCAACAGCAATTCACAAGGTAGGTGAAAGTGCACGGCAAAAAGCAAACAACAAAAGGGGGAGGTGGACAAAAGCCAGCACCCTCCAAACCCAATCCAACAATCAGTTTAAAAAACATATACCAGTTTTGGCAGCAGCCTTCCTCAGGTGGCAATAAAATTAAAATATTCAGCAGTTAATTATTACTTTCTTGAAGATGACATCACAATTCCTTGGATTTGCGTTTAAAGATATATACTCATATATAAATACGAAATTTAAACTAATATTCATTTAAACCAAGAGAAAATAAAGCTCCTAGTTTCACAATTAAAAAAACATTCATTTATATTAACCATGTTTTTCCATTCTAATTTAGTTAGACCACTAAAAATAATTTTGTCAAAACCCAAAAATGAAACTGGGCAGTAGGATGCTTATGTGTGTGTGTTTACAAGGCATTAGATTCACTGTGAGATTTAATGTCACTAAGATGTTCAAATATGTGTTTTTAAAAAATCAAGAAGTCTTTCCAACATAGAAAGCAGAACATGTAACTAAATATATAACCCATCCTGAATTACAAGTAATAGCAGTTTTAATTTCACAACTCTAGCAGTGTTCGCTGATGTAAATTCCTTACTTTTGAAAATAGCACACAATGTATATGCACCATAAGGAAAAGACCCCTTTAAAACATTGCCATCCAAAGTAGTTTCTGCTTCATGTACTACGTTCAACCCTCTTTTGTAGTGACTAATATAATTTCCTATAGTCATAACGTGTATAAGAAAAAGAACATTTGTCAAGAGAGATTTTCCTACAAATCCTTTATCCATTTGTAAAATAAACCAGTGACTGAATAATCTGGTGAAAAGAACTAATATTACTGCCAAAGGTGGTAACCAACCTTAGTTTTCACCCACCATAAACTTTGTTATTCTTATCTTGATATTTTAGTAATTTGTTCCTTAATTTATTGTTAGTATTATCCAATGTTTGTTGTAATGTTTTAGGATCATAACTTCTATTAATAAATCTAAATGCTAAATCTTGGCTAACATTACAAAATGTTTCCACTTAAGAACAAATTCTTTTTGCCCTATAATGTTCATAGGTTCATAGTTAGGTACTAGGCTATTGGCCCTAGGGCCTATATAAACCTAGCCAAACGGTACCCTGGCTTTCGCCACCCAAGAAAATTATTTTCCTGTGCCCCTGTCAAGCAGAGCCACAGAAGTGATCCCTGGGGTGAATCTCCTATCTCCCATCCAATCATCAAGATTTTTCTTGAGTGCTAATGAGGAGCTTTGTTTGATATAGATAGGTAGTTTGTTCCAAAGAATGGGAAGTCTCTGGGACAGGAATCTATCCCTCCGGCATGTTCTGTTTATTGTGGTGACAAGGTTTAGGTCCCTAGAGCGTGTAGCTCAGAGGGAGTAGGATTTCTTTAAGTGGAGCATGTCCAACAGCTCTGGGTTTGACATACCTTTGTATGTTAGGCAGAGATTGCCTCTGAGTAGGCGATATGCGAAAGAGTAAAGCTGGAGTTTTTTGAGACGGTCTGCGTAGGGCATCTGTTTGAGGCTGATAATCCTCTTTGTGAGCTATTTCTGTGGCCTTTCCAGTTGTTGTAGATGTCTTGTGAGATGCATACTAAAAGGGGTGTTGTACTCTATAATGGGTCTAATGAGTGAGTAAAGGAGAACTATAATGGGTCTAATGAGCGAGTAAAGGGGAACAATGACCTTTTTTTCCTGGATGAGTAACCTTTTGTGATGAGGTGTGCCATGTAGAAGGATTTCCTGACTACTGTGGCAATGTGATTATCAAAGGAGACTGCTGTCCACCTGTATCCAAAGGTCTCTTATCACACTTTTGGTGTTAAGTAGACTACCACGTATGTGGTAGTTCATGGGTACAGAGTTTTTAGCCAAATGGATGACAATGCACTTTTTGGCATTGAGCTTGAGGCCATGGCTTTGACACCAGACATCTGTCTTAGTGAGGCCCTTTTGTAGGATGTCTACATCATTAGGCGTTTTGATTATGGCTCCTAGTTTGCAGTCATCTGCGAACTTTGTTAGCCAAAGACCTTCTGTGTTAGCCTGTACTTCAGAGAAGTAAATACCAAACAGGAGAGGACCCAGGACTGAACCCTGTGGTACTCCACTTGTCACTGATTGAAGTTGGATTTAGAGTCTGCTACTTTCACAATGTGGGTTCTGTCAGTGAGCCAGTTGGCAACCCATCTTGTGACATAGGGATTTATACCTAGTTTAGTGAGTTTATCTATAATTCCAGAGTGGGGGATGGCGTTGAAAGCCTTGGTGAGATCTAGATAGGCTATGTGAACCACCTTACCATCAACTATGGCTTTGGTGATGCTTTAAAGAAGTCTATCCGGTTTAGGAGACATGATCTGCCTTTTACAAACCAGAACTGGGTAGGGTCCAGAGTTTGGAGATTACTAATGTCATTGTTTATAAGTTCCATGATGATACGTTCCATAGCCTTGCAGACCAGGCTCGTCAGGCTAATGGGGCAGTAGTTCCCGGGGTCCATGGTGGCTCCCCCTGTGTGGAGTGGGATAACAATTGCTGTGCGCCATTCAATGGGCACAAAGCCTGAGGTGAGGCTATGATTGAACGTGGTACCTAGGTGGGGTGACAGTTCATTCTGTAGTTCATGTAGAACGCAGCCTGGGATGTTGTCAGGTCCAATGGATGCTGTGTTCTTGGCTTTGGGGAGTTTTTTTTTTACCTGTGCAGACGTGATTACAGGAACTTTGCATTCTTCTGGTATAGAGATGGGCCCTTTAGGGAGTGAGAGAGGGGTAAAGTTGCACTGACCCTATCTGCCAGGATGTTGGCAATACCAGTTGGTTCTGTATATTTAGTGCCATTGTGCTGTAACTCGGAGCAGGTCTGAGTGTTGCCATTGAGATTCTTGACATAGCTATAGAATGCTTTGTGGCTGTCTTTAGAATCAGTGGTGATTTTGTTTTCGTAATTAGCTTTGGAGGATTTTATGTGGGATCTCAGCTTCTTGCTGAGGTTGACCAGGGAGTTCCTCCAATTATGGGATTTTACTATTTTTTGCAAAAGTTTCTTTCTTCTGTTGTAGAGTTTGTTTATGGCAGGGTACCACCAGATTGGCTTCCTTTTTTTTGGAGGATAGCATCTTGGTTCTGTTTGCACGATCCATGCACTCGTGT
This sequence comes from Protopterus annectens, assembly GCF_019279795.1. Classification (NCBI taxonomy): domain Eukaryota; kingdom Metazoa; phylum Chordata; order Ceratodontiformes; family Protopteridae; genus Protopterus; species Protopterus annectens. The sequence continues at coordinate 1,463,387,329 of NC_056745.1, read as the reverse complement.
AAGTGCTTGTACAGTGCATTTGTATAGGATTCAGCAGTCATACCTCTATTGTCCGTCAGCATGGGTGTCGTGAAGTTTGCCACTTCTGTGTTAAGAAGCATGAAGTTGACTTTGGAGACATTTTTTACAGTGATTTCCCTAATGGGGGGTGGGGGTGGGATGTTGATATCTAGGGTGATTAACTTATGGTCGGATCTGACCAGCGAGGAATTGACCTCTGGTGTGGAACACCGGTTGCCCATGTTGGTAATGACCAGGTCTAGGATATTGCTGCCCCTGGTGGGGGTGTAGATAAGTTGATCCAAGGCGCTGGAATTTATGAATTCCAGAAAACATTGAGCACAAGAGTTTGGTACATGACTAGTTTTCCCAGTTAATGGTGGGGTAGTTGAAATTGCCCATTATTAGGGTGTTAGGTTGTACCCTAGTATTTTCCAGTGTGTCAAGAAATGAGGAGTGGGAATCCTGGGGCATGGTGGGGGATCTGTAGCAAGCTACAATTTGAATTGCAGTCTTGCCCAGAGTTGGTTGCACTTGGATAATCTCGGATGCATTATGCTAAGCAACTAGCCTGAAGGTGTGGATATCCTTAATGAATATGGACACGCCTCCTCCTTTAGTGTTTCGGTCCAGGTTAGGTGGCCGAAAGGTGTGGTATGAATTATAGCCTGGTAATGCAGGGGTACTCTGGAGCCTTGAACCAGGTCTCTGTCACTGCACAGATGTCAATGTTCTCCATTTTAAGGAGTGCCTTGAATTAGTCCATTTTGAGGTTTAGACTTCTAACATTGAGTAGCATTACCCTCAGATTTTTCTGGCTTTTACCTGTTACGGTGGTGAATTTGTCATTTGAACCTTGCCTAAAAAAGGCACTATAGGAGTGGCAAGAGCCTTAGCCAGTATCCTGAATCCCAAGGGTGACAGGTGCAGGTCATCTCTGGCAAAGCATCATGGTTTGTCGATCCTATCATCCCAGGCAGACAGATACTGAATCCCCTTAGAATGACACCAGAAGCTTAGCCAATTGTTAAAGTCAATCATTTTGTCCTTGTACTGTGGTATCATTCTGAGTGATTGCAGGATGCTACTCATGGCTAGGGTCATACCTGCCTGGGCTACAAGATCAGACAGCTCTAGGATGACAACTAGATGCCTGTAGTAAAGAATTCTTTATGGAATCCTTTACTGTATAAGGAAGGTTTAACAGATGCATCCAACTTTTTTTTCAACCAATATATGCAAAAATGACATTTTGGAAATATAAGTTAAAGTAAAACAAAGACCCCACTAATTATCCTTGAAATACTAAACAAATTCCAACAAAAATTCAAAATCAGATGATCTAAACAAACCAGCAATCATCAAAATAGTTACGCCAAATATCAATGGCGTTGATATAAGTACTATGATTGACATCATATCTCAGAAATTGCTCAATATATCCCATAAACAAATCAGTATATATAGGAGCAAATGTACCCTGTAACTGCTAATAGCACTCCTGCCTAAAATAAAAAAAAAATAAAATAAGCATTTTGTCAAAGCATATTCTGTAAAAGAGAAAAGAGAGGCATTGAAAACAAAACTATATAAATTAACATTATTTAACCAATATTCCAGAGCTTGCAAACCCACCCAGTGAGGAATATTGTCATGTAAGGATTTTACATCCAAGGTATACATATACCATCCCATTTCCATATGTGCACCTTTTAATATATTTAAAAATTCTGTAGTATCCTGAATCCTAGATCGAATAGCAGGCAATCTTCGAATAGCAGGCAATAAAGGTTTTAAATATTGTTAAAAAAGCTGAAAGGGGTTCAGTTAATGAACAAAGGCCTGCCACCATGGGATGTCCTGGAGTTTTTTTTTTTTTTATTGCAACTTACTATAGTCCACTGTTTGCTGTTTCATAATCTTCCTATCAATAATGTTCTCCTCAACTGCTAGCTACAAAAAGCTGGTCAATTTCATATGTAAATTACATAGTGGGGTCTGCATTTATTTATTTACTTGCTTACATAACATTTGTTTACCAGGAAAGTCCGAGTTGCAAAGAGCCAATTTTCAGTGGAGGCCTGGGGAGAAATGCTCCAGATGCATGTATTTGTAATGTGGGAAGAAACCGGAGGAAACCCACATGGATGCAGGGAGGACATGTAGACTCCACACAGAAGGCACCCCAGCCAAGAATCAAACTGGAGAACCTCTTGCTGTGAGGCAACAATGCAAACCGCTGCATCACTGCACCATCCGATATATGTATCTTAGAATAAAACCTAGTTATTTAGTTGGATAAGAACCTCTTGTTAGTATTCATGCAAATTCCATATCACAATAGCACCTCCCTTATCACTATATCAGTATTCCAGCTTAAATAATCAAGTGCTAACCTTTCCCTAAAAGTTTAATTATGGCAAACAGTGTCTTTATGTAAAGTAACATGTAGATCCTTTAATACAGCTTGTTCAAAAGATATATATATTTGTTTCTGGGAGACTGAAAAGAAAAAAGTTTAAATCTAAAAGAATCAAAACTGCCTTGGTCCTTGTCTTTAAAAAATAATAAATGTAAATGATGACTAAAATCCTTAATGTGTTGCACCAACCTCACTTCTGAGACGTGCCACAGGACAAAATGTAAAGACTTATTAAGCAAAGAAACATCATCATTAGACAAAGAAACAAGAAATATTTTGCACAATATTGTCACAGTTCAGCTGGGTCCCAGCATCTGTTGTAGAATTTCCAATGCCCCTTGATTTCTTACGAAGTTTGCATCCCACTCCTACACAATTTATTAAAGGGCTAGAACTATTAGCCCTCTTAGCTGCGGGTAAATCAGTTGAAATATTAGTATCATGGGCAGATGAAAAATCATCAGTTAAAGATGCTGACACCCCACTGCTTTTCAATATAGTGTCTTGAACTTTTTTTTGTTCTTTTTAGTTGCATCTTCATGTGATATTGTTTCCAAGAAAACTGTCTGTTATTAGCATAGTCCTGGAAATTGTGCTGAAACTTTTTTAGTTTGTATTCCTTTATTTCTGCCTCAAGTCTATCCAAAGACTTGGACAATTCTTGTAGCAACTGGTCATGGATGATCTCTGCCTTATAAACAGACAGCAGACAAGAAATTATTTTCACTTCACCCTGATGTCTATTAATCATTCAGATGTATAGTTCTACCAGGGCTTTAACAAACATTACCAAAGCCACTTGTATATCAGCTAACTGCTACAAAAAAATTTCATCAGACTTATTAACATTTGGTTCTACCAGAACCCGTAAACCTCGAGGGATAATATTAGCTTGTGAATATGCTTTTGACACCCACTGATGCCATACAAAAGAATGCAAACTTTTAGTTGCCTCTGTTAATTAACTAGCTGCCAAATATCAGAATTTTTAGAAGTTACAGTTCCTGTTTCCAAGACAGCCTTAGAATGAATGGATGGTCCAAACAGTGAAGAATCATCCTTATCAGAAACCAAACCTGCCACAATAGTAGAAATATCCATAGGATAGGTTGGGTTCAAAAATCACCTGGTGTGAAAACACAAATGACAATACAACAACAGTTCCCAAGGTAGGTGGAAGTGCATGAAAAAAGCAACCAGCAACAGGAAAAAAAAGGCTAGAACTCGGTGCTGACTCAGTTTCATCATTGCATTCTGTTTATCTCCTAATGAAGGTCTAGCTCTCTGGACTATTAGCTAAGCTGTTTTACTTAATGAGATATAGGAGGTCAGGACCCACCAGATCCCTAATGGCATGGTAAGCAAGGAACAGATCCCTATGCACAGATCTGCAAGACACACAAAACAGGGATAAGACTTCCGTTCTGTCCTGGTAACTAAAATTCTTAAGACCGGAAATCTGTTTTGTTTCTCTGGGACTTTTCAAGTTTGTTGATATGTTGAGAGATGCATACAGAATAGAATGTTGCACTGTATAGTGGGTCTGTTCATTACAATACCTTTGGCTATTAGTTGAGCTAAGTAGAACGGTTTCCTGACTACAGTTGACAAATGATGAGCAAAGGACAGAGAATTGTCAAACAAGTGCCCAGGTCCCCAACTACCTTTTTCCCTTATTAAGGGTATACTTTTGTAATGTATCTTCTGAGTAATTTCTGTTTTCTGAATGAAACAATACTACATTTTTTAAATTCAGTTTAAGCTTATTTTCCTCATTTCAGGCTTTAACTAAGAAGCAAGGCAAACTGCGTGTGTGAATGTGCAACCAACAGAAAACCAAAGAATCAAGTAGAAGGCTCACATAGTAATGAATAACCGCAACTCCACCAGACCACCATATAGATTAGAAATACCAATCCTGTATCAAGCTCACTGGTGATCAGAATAAAAAATCCAGAGAAATGTAAGACATACAGCTATTAAATCGCAACCAAAAAGAAAAACATAAGAAACCATAAAAACAGTTGAGAGCTTTCATCCCTGTAATATGGGACTTCTTCAGAACCATTTGCCAGCAATCAACTAACCATTTAAATAGGTAAAATTAGTCATGTGACTTGAAATAACAAACCAAAAACTTTGACCAGTAACTAACTGCAATGCTATCATTTGAACAAACTAGAAAAATACAAATAACATAAATTAAGAAAAAAATATTTAGAAATAAACTATAATTTCAGTCGAACCATTCTGAATTTAAGAACAGGAGCTATAGAAAGTTGTTCATTAAAACTTGGTTGTGCTGATGTATTTATTCTTAATTGCCAGATGAGCTCCCTGAGTTGTATTTTTGTTTTTGAAGAACCTCCCTGGGGGTTGTGTAGGACAACTTCCAAAAGAAAATTTAGTAAAATTTGAAAAATTGTGTGTGTGAACAAAGAACTGTTAGTGTTTCCCCTAGAGGTGGCATAACTATGTTTGTAAATCCTTTTATGAAATTTCCTCTCAGTTTTACCTTCATAAAAACGTGGGCAACCAGAGCATAAGACAATATATATCACTCCCTTAGAGGGTTCACTCCTCCAAGGGAATTTTGTAGTGGAGGTGACTCCAGAATAATCTCTTCCTGTTCAGTGACATAACTACACTGGTTATAAGCCTGCATCTCCTCTTACCCATGTTAATAAGTTTGGAGGATATTTCCTGTCTACAAACATGTTAAATTATCCACTTCAGTCTTAAAATTGCTAAAAATCAGAACACATTCTTGCTGCCACTCCAGCTGGCCTTTATCAAACTCTCTGTTAAGCTTGTCCTTAAAAACTGTAACATCTAAAAAATAACATCCACAGAATGTGAGAAAAGAGGTGGTGGTGTTTTGCAAGAAACAAACTTATCAGTTTTATTAACCGGGTCTTTCCATAAGATAAAAATGTCATCCAGATAATGTAGATATAAATGCCAGTGTTTTTATGAGCAGAATTCTTACGTAAATCTTCTCCCATCTGTGGAGAATCTAAATTGGCATAAGTGGGTGCATAATTAGCACCCATTGCAACTCCGTTAACCTGATGAAAACATTCCCCTTTGAAATTTATGTAGTTGTTAGATATAATCAGTTCCATGGTGTCCAAGAGTCTCAAGAAGTTAGTCACCACCTTACCTGTGCACATATATCTGACTATAAAATGAATCAAAACAGATCCTATATATTCCTGATCAACAGGGACAACCATTTTCCAGACTCTCCTTTTAATATGGTCTACTCCTTTAAATATCTATGGATATGGTATGACCACTCCTACTCTTCCATATTACATTGTAATATACTTAAACTATGGTCAGGAATCTCTCAGGATATGTTCAGGTGGCAACAGATAAAGCTGCCCATGTTATCTAAAACATCTGTCATTAAAATGAATATCCTCCCAAAGCTTCTGTACCACTTTCATGCAGCCTTTTCTTCCATTCCTAATATGTTTTTTACTAAAATTCATAAAGCTTTTACAAAATTCATCTGGCATCCAAAGTCAGTAAGAGTATCATATCAAAGACTTATTTTCAAAAAAATAGAGGAGGCCTAGGCTTGCCAGATCTACAACTTTACTATAGAATCTTGTGTGCCAATAGAATTATTTCAATTGCTAACTACCACCCAGATAGTCAAATACGGACTCCCTTTTAGGTAAAGATGTGGTCCAGTCACGTTTTGAATAATAACTTCAACCCCAAAGCACTCCTCTTCTTAGAGCCATTAACTCTTACAAAAATAAAGCTGAGTCATGCCCTGAAGGATAAAGTTAGAACCTTTCAAGAGATTTTTAAATCCCTGAAATTAGAAAAAGCGCTACTTCTATTCCAACCCATCCACCTAAACCCTAATCTGAAATTGAATAATAGCATGATTAACCTCATTGAATACACCCTAATAAAACATTATACACTTTGGGACATTTATAAATATAGGGATTCCTCACTTCTAGAACTACGCGATATCTTAAATTTAATCAGAAAATACACAATAATACTTCGTCAAATAAGAGAAATTCCCGCATCTTTACTTAATGGTGACACTATTGATGATTCTGATTCCAACCAGGTATCTAAACTGTTGAAAGTTTTATCCAACAAAAAGGGTATGTTAGCCCTCTCTTATAATCTTATACATACAATCAAATACCAAGATAGAATTGTTTGCGTGGCCTTCTGGGACCAACAAGGATCTGATCTATTGGAAGACCAAAAATTATCAGCCATTAAAAACACCCTCCGATTTTCCCCATTTAAAAAGCTCATATACACACAATTTATGATTAACAACAATTTATATTTTACACACTCTCTGTTAAATAAATTTAACCCTAATATACCCTCTACATGCTCCTGCTGCTCCTACCCTCATGCAGATATTATGCATATAATGTGTTTCTGTAGATATTCTCACACATTTGGTGCTCTCTCAAGGTGAGACTTGACAAAATGGGGTACCGCAAATCAACCCTCTCGTGGGAGATGGCGTTACTCCATATTACCAATCTTAAGATCTCAAAGTTAAGATTACATGTCTTAATAACACTTTGCCTACTTGACAAATTCTACATAACCTAACACTGGTTAGATCACACTAAAATGTCTTGGAAAGGTTTTAGAACTATGGTGACTAAATATATTACTTCACAAAAACTTTTAATAACAAGTATTAACAAACGTACTTACTTCCGGAAATTCTGCAATATCATATTCAAACATTTTTCTGAAAACTAAGTATCTGTGAATGTAGATAGTATACTAGTATTAAAAGTTTTTCCTCTGCACCCCTTTGTTTTTTATGCTTCTTTAATTTTCTTTCTTTTATTTCGCTTCCTTTGTGGCTCAAGTTGTGTTAATTTTCCTCATGTGAAGTTGTTCGATCTCGCCATTTGTTCTTACACACAGGTTCAGAGCCGATCACATTCCAAGCTCTGCATCTAAGAGAAGCTCAAGGCACAGTCCCTATCCCATGATCCTCTCCTGCTAACCCCCCAAATCTAGTTTGCCGCTGCAACAGGTCTCATCGTCGAGTGAGAGCTCGGGCCAGTATCCTTTTTTCTATATAAAAAAATTCTATATATTTCTAAAAAGTTAAAAATAATTAGAGATTTTTCTTAGTATTAGTTAGTAGTAGTGTGTGTATGTGTGTTGTTTTAAAATAGTGTTTAAGAATTTGTGGGAGCGGCTGCTCCTAGGCCTTAGGCCAATATCTCTCTGTCAGATTTTTCTGTGTGAAGTACCTTTTTTCCTAGTTAACGTCTTGTTGTAAATTTTTACCTGTGTGTTTAGTCGGGTTAGTTATTGTGTGTATATATATATATATATATATATATATATATATATGTATAGTTCTATACATATTAGAATTACATACTGTATTTTTCTATTCAGAATTTGTCAGAGAAAGCCAAGTCTGGTTTTAAACGTTGCCAGTGTGGACAGAAAATGTCCATAACAGACGACCATGTTTCCTGCGTCTACTGTCTAGGCCCTCTCCATCTTCAGGAGGACTGCTCCATCTGCCACTCGTTTAGTGGCAGAGTGATGTTGGAAAGATGCAGGAAACTGATTGAGAGGGGTCTCCTGAAGCCGGAGTTTCAGGAGACATTAGAGAAGGCAGACCAGTCATCAGAGTCTTCGAAGGGGTCGAAGTCTTCAAAGGTATCGGAGCCCAGGGCATCGGCTCCGAGTACCTCTGTTAAGATTCGGTCGCCGGCTCCACAGACCTTGGAGCCGAGCACCGAGCTGCTGCCTCGGGGCGAGGTCCAGGTCTTGGAGCTGGTGTCAGAGGTGCTCCCTTCATCGATCCTTCACTCGGTGACCCCTTCAACCTGTTCCTCTAGAGCACTGTCAGACACCGATGTGGATCGAGTGGTGCAGAAGCTGATGGAGAACACGGCCTTATCCAAACTAATTGCGGTTTCGTCCCAATTGGTTTCGAAGCTTGAAGCCCTTCCTGTTCCATCCATAGATCCTCCTTCAAGACCCATCGAGTCATCGAAGCCGGGAGTCGAGGATCTGATGATTGTTGATCCTCCGGAGCCGAAGCCTTCTTTAGTGCTTTCGGCTCCACTGACCTCGACACCCTCTGTACCCATCGAGGGGTCTCGGAGCCGACAGTCTCTCCTCGGTTCCGGGAGGGAGAGTCTAACCAAAGTTTCGGTTCTGACTCTTCCCCTCAGTGCCTCGGTGCAGATTATTTTGGCTCCGTCCTCTGGATCGGAGCCCGTGGTTCCGGGCCCAGGGAGGCTACTGTCTTCTTCGGAACCGGTGGAGACCTCGGCCCGGGGCTCCAGTGCCTTCGAGGCCATGAGGAAAGTTTTGTCTGGTAAGACGTTCACATCTTCAGATTCCTCTTCTCCCTCCCCAAAAGGTCCCCGTTCTGTCTCTGCACCACCGGTCCCCACCAAGCGTAGAGACCCAAAGCCTCACTCAGCCCCAGAGGATGAACCCTGCTCCTCGGAAGCTTCACCAGATGTTCCCTCTGATGAAGTCCCAAGGAAGAGATTGTGCAAGAGGAGGCACCTTGATTCCCCACAGGAATCATTGAATTCGGACACCGACTTGGATGAGTCAGAGGGGTCCCCACTGTCCTCCCCCGAGGATGTCTCGTTTGCCAACATCCTGGAAATTTTCAAACTGAGGGGTGACTGGCAGTCACTTGTCCCCACTGAAGACGAGACAGTGTTGCTGAAGGCTTTTGGGGCTCAACCTTCTACCTCCTGGGTACCGCCGCCCTTCGACGAGTTAATGGATTTAATAGCTCGAAGGGCGTGGGAGTCCCCTGACACTTTGGAACCAGCCCCTCAGAGGCCCAATAAGTACATCACTGCTCCCCAGGATAAAGCGTATCTCACCAAGGGAGTCCCAGTTGATGCTATGATGGTGGCAGCAGCCACCAAGAAAGAAATGTCTGAAGCATCTTCCTCTGTTCATCCTCCTAACAAAGACTCTAGGATGATGGACAGGTACGGGAAGCGTATTTTTAGTTCAGTGACTTTTTCCATGCGATCCCTGAACTACCTCACTCATTTTACCCGTCTTCAAAGAGATCTCCTCAAGGAATTGGGAGATACTCTACAGAGTACCACAGATGCTGCTGCCTCAGACAAGGTGACAGCACAGCTCAAAACCCTAAACTCTATCGTTAATTCATCCATGCGGCTCATTTCGTATGCAGCTGAAGGATTGAGTAGGGCTGCAGCTTCAGTGATCGCTCTGAGGAGACAATCCTGAATGCGCCTATGCTCCTTTGTGGAAGCCTTCAAGTCTTCCTTTGTTAATGCCCCTTTTGATGGCTCCTCCTTGTTTGGGCCCAAAGTGAAGGAGACGCTCACTAAGTGTGAGCAAGAAGGAAAGACCCTGTCTGCCGTAGGGGTCTGTTTTTCCACCCCTTCTAGACCATAGCCCAAAGGGCAAAGAGGTGGAAAAATGTGGTTCCGGAAGACTCAGGGAGCTTTTCAATCCACACCTAGTGAAACACCCTCCAGAGGCAGAGGAGGGGGAAGGAAAGGAAGACGCCACCCAGGCAGCAGAGGGGGTCTGCAGAACCAGGGCGACAGGGATAGTGTCCCTGGGAAGCCCTTCCAGCACTCCTGAGGGCAGGCCCTGCTGTCCTACTCTGGAGGCAGTCGGGGGTCGCTTGGCTTTATACCCAGAAGCCTGGCTAAATCTCACTTCAGATTCCTGGGTAAAAAGCATAATAACCAGAGGATACAACATCCCTCTCTTAAATCCTCCCACCCAAAAAAGATTCCCAGATATTCCACCCACTCTGCGGGATCAGGCAGCCATAGAAATACAAAGGCTGTTAGAAAAAGAGAGTCATCCAGCCAGTCCCGGCGGACCAAATAGGATCCGGAACTTACTCAGGGTTCTTTTTAGTTCCAAAGAAACAGCGGAATGGAGGCCGATACTGGACCTCAGCAAACTCAATACCTTCATGAAGAAGGAGAAATTCTGGATGGTCACGCTACAATCGATCCTTCCATTTCTTCAAACGAATGATAGGATGTGCTCTATAGATCTCAAGGATGCATACTACCACATAAAAATGGCCAGGCCATCCAGAGATCACCTGCACTTCTGGCTGGGAGCCAGTCATTTTCAGTTTCGAGCTCTGCCCTTTGGCCTCACCTCAGCCCCCAGGGTATTCACCAAGTGCATGGCAGTAGTGGTGTCCCACCTGAGACTACTAGGATTCCGGGTGTTTCCATACTTAGATGACTGGCTCCTTACCGCCACCACCAGGCATCACTTATTGCAAGCCAGGGACTATACAATCAATCTCTGTTCCCGTTTAGGCATAACGCTGAACTTTGAAAAATCTGCCTTGTTGCCCTCACAGCATATATCATTCATAGGAGCAGAATTGGACACTACCTTAACTCTGATCAGGCTTCCCCAAACAAGAGTTTCGGCCTTGAGAGAACAGATTTCTACTCTTCTACAAAACAAGAGAGTCCCCGCTACACAGGTCTTGAAAGTTTTATGCATGATGGCAGCTACCCTTATCGCGGTCCCCGTAGGGAAAATGCACATGAGGATCCTCCAGTGGCTACTCTTCGCACAGTGGTCTTACCAGCGGCTACCGTTGTCACACAACATCCTGCTCACGGAGTCTTGCAAGTGGGATCTTCGATGGTGGATGAACAGCCACGAGCTTACGATAGGCTGCCCGTTTGCCCCCCCCCAATAGCCACAGTGACCATGGACGCTTCCCTGATAGGGTGGGGGGGACTTTTTCAGGGAAGAACAGTTCAAGGCAAGTGGTCAAAAATGGAGTACAGTCTGCACATCAATGTCCTGGAGTTGAGAGCAGTGTTCCTGGCATTGCAACACTTTCACGACTACTTACCTCCGGGAGCAGTTGCAATTCAGACAGACAACATATCAATGGTCTGGTACATAAACAAACGAGGAGGAACCAGGTCTTACCCCTTATGCAGAGAGGCCCTGAGAATCTGGCAATGGGCTGTGTCCACCGAACGCTTTCTCATAGCAATGCACATCCCGGGGACGTCCAACGTAATAGCGGACAGATTGAGCAGAGCCATCCTGTTGAATCACGAGTGGTCCCTCAAAAATCAAGTAGCGGAAAGGATATTCTGCAGATGGGGCCAGCTTGCTGCAACCTTTTTGCATCCCCCTTGAATACAAAATGCAGAAGCTATTTTGCCCTACTTCCCCCTCTGGGGGCACCCCCAGGGACGCACTTGTGCACGATTGGCCCCCGGGTCTCCTATATGCCTTCGCTCCTGTTCCACTAATCTCGAAATTTCTGCAGAAAGCCAAAGGTCGTGAAAGGACGATCATCTTGATAGCACCATTCTGGCCTCAACAAATCTGGTTCCCCTTCCTCCAAGCTCACCAAATAGAGGAACCTTGGACTCTGGACCCAGTGCCAGACCTTCTGACCCACTCGTCAGGAGTTCTTCACCCCTCTCTTTCGTCCCTCAAATTGACAGCATGGCTGCTCCACTTCCCAGCTTAGCCAGGTCAGATCTTTTGTCTCCAGCAGTACAACATATTTTGATTTCTTCCCACAAAACCTCCACTAGAAAATTGTACAAGAGCAAGTGGAAATGTTTCGTGTGTTGGGCTTCCAAACAAGGTATAGATCCCTTGGTTGCTCCTATTCATAAGGTTCTAGATTTTCTATCTACTTTTTTTCATCAGGGGGCTTCAACATCCACCATAAGGATACAGCTGGCTGTCATATCTTATTTTCATGTGGGTGAAAGGGCACTTCAATTATGTCTCACATACTTTGTAGAGCTTTCATGAAGGGAACTTATCATCTCCGACCACCCATTCAAAGTCCGTTTTTTCCTTGGAATTTAAATCTGATGCTATCCCAACTCATGTTATCACCCTTTGAACCAGCTTCGTCATGCCCACTTAAATATCTTTCCTGGAAAACCCTGTTTCTTGTTGCAATCACTTCAGCTCGCAGAGTCTCAGAGCTGCAGGCACTGTCAATTAGACCCCCGTATCTGATCTTTCACCTGGATAGGGTCACTTTAAGTACTAATCCGTCCTTTCTACCAAAAGTCTGCTCAGAATCTAATCTTAATCAGTCCATAGAACTTCCCACTTTTTTCAGGCACCATACCAATAAATTGGAATACATGTTACACAAATTGGATGTGCATAGACAGCTGAGATTTTATCTGGACAGAACAAAAGAATTCAGGAAATCAGATCTTTTTGTTTCTCATGCAGATAATAAGAAAGGACTTGCAGTAACAAAAATCACATTATCCAAATGGCTTTCGGACTGCATAAACTTTGTTTATTTATTTTCCAATCAGTCTATTCTGCTCAAAGCTAAAGCTCATTCTACTAGAGCTGTTTCTACTTCCTTAGCCCATGCTGCTCGCTTACCGATAGATACCATTTGTGCAGCGGCTACCTGGGCCAAACGTCATACCTTTATTACTCATTACAAAGTGGACAGGGCTTCCTTTGGTTCCACTGTTCTCAGGAATGTTCTCCCGTGAGCCACCCGGGGATTAGGGTGCTAGGGATGCTACCCGTGTGTAAGAACAAATGACGAGATCGAACAACTTCACATAAAGAAGTTATGTTCTTACCATAACATTTCATGTGAGTTGTTCATCTCGCCTTTGTTCTTACATTCCCGCCCTCCTTCCCCCTCCGTGTTCTGGAAGAACAACTACGACTGGTGGCTGGTTGTCTTTTCTCATGGTCCCCTTGGACTGCCTGTCTCTATGTATGCGTTCATATTCGGACATATATATGCGTATATCTGTCCTTACATTTTTGTGTATATACGTGTATATGTGTATTGATACGTATGCATGTGTAGGTGGGGATATCTTCTGTTGTTTGCTTTTCATAGCAAACTAGATCTGAGGGTTAGCAGGAGAGGATCATGGGATAGGGACTGTGCCTTGAGCTTCTCTTAGACGCAGAGCTTGGAATGTGGTCGACTCGGAGCTGAGGGATGGGCTCCGAACCCGTGTGTAAGAACAAATGTGAGATGCACAACTCACATGGAGCATTATGGTAAGAACATAACTTTTTTCTATCTCTGACTATATATTTAAAATGAAGTGCAATGCATTGTATATATTTCAGTTCCTATCTTCTCTCATGTATATATCTAAGTTTACTTTGAAGGGTTGTAATGTCCTTAAGCAGCACTATTTTACATATTGTATATAGTTAGTAGTATGTTCTCTTGCTTATTATTTCTCATCTCTAAACTGCAATGGTTTGTGATCTGTCCATAATGCAGAAAATAATAAAAATTTCTATTTGAAAAAAATAAAATAAAATACAGTCTCTAGCACCTCGGCTTTGTAATAAGACTTCAAGATTTTGAACCACAAAATTATTGAAGGGACAAATTCCATTTTTTCTCTTGAGATTTCTGATCAGATTTCTGATTTTAATTTGGAGGCAAGTGTTAAAATAAAACATGTTCTGTTGTTTCTAATTCTTTGCAATATAGACAGTTTCTTTCATTGACTTTTTATAAGGCATATTCCCTTAACTGGTAACTTATTAATTTGTAACCTCCATAAAAAATCTTGATATACAACATTTTCCATACACCATATATTTCTTTGCTTTATAGCTTTAACTTATTCTGTTAAATGTCCCCATAGACTTGCACAATAATTTTGTAACATAATATTTTTATACCATATTTTCCTATGTTCTATTTTTTCTATCCTTAATTTTCACAATTTTATTTTTTCTTGATACTTGATATAAGTGCATGGCAGTAGAGCAGCTCACTTGAGACTACTGGGATTCCAGATGTTTCCATACTTAGATGACTGTCTCATTACCACTCTGACCAGGCATCAGTTGTTAGAGGAAAGGAAGCAGGTTCTCCAGACATGTTCCTATCTGGAGATGACCATAAACTATGAAAAATCTCACCTCGAACCCATACAGATCTTAGAGCTCAAAGGAGCCACCCTGAATACAAAAGACATCAATAGCCTCTCTTTCCACACTGAGACTACAGAAAATCATGTCACAAGTCATGAAGATAAACAGCAGCAAGAAAGTATCTCCATGCCTAATTCTACAGGGATTGGGGTCCATGGCAGCAGCTATAACTCTAGTCCCCTTAGCCAGATTTCACATAAGAATTTTGCAATGGCTGTTTGCAACACAATGGTCAATACTATACCAACCAGTGTCAACTTTGATTGTAATCACCAACATTTGCAAGAGAAATCTCAAATGGTGGATTCAATCAAATCAAATTCTAAAAGTCTTTTTGCCCCCTCTCAACCCAAGGCCACAGTGACCATGGATGCTTTCCAGTTATGGTGGGTGGGGCATTATCTGGGGAACACTGTCCAAGGCACTTGATCTCTCATAGAGGCCAACTTGCATCTCAGTGTCTTAGAGATGAGCGCAGTGCTTTTAGCATTACAGGCCTTCCAGGATACTCTCCCTTCAGGGATAATTGTGATTCAAATGGACAACATGCCAGTAGTTTGGTACATCAACAAGCAAGGAGGAATCAGGTCCTATCCTTTTTTCAAGAAGCTGTCAGTGTGTGGCAGTGGGTGATCTCATCCAACCCCTTTCTAATAGCAATGCACATTCTTAGAAGGTCCAATGTGATAGAAGACAAACTGAGCAGATGCATACTCCTGCCTCACAAGTGGTCCCTGAATCCAAAAGTAACAGAGAAAATATTCTGTTAATGGGGCTGGCCTTGCTGCAATCTTTTCACTTCTCCCCTAAACAACAAGTGCAGCAGCTGTGTTGCCTAATCCCCCCTTGGGGGAATCACATAGGGATGCTCTTGTCCACAATTGGCCCTCCACTGTTCTATATGCCTTTCTTCCAATATCTCTAATTCCAAAATTCCTAAAGAAAGCAATCAGGTTGAAGAGCAAAGTAATCCTCAATGCACCTTATTGGCCTCAACAAATTGTATTCCCCTTCCTTTGGCCTCATCTAATTCACCATCCTTGGATTCTGGACCTGGTTGCAGATTTCCTGTCTCATCTGACATGCATGCTCTACTCAGCTTTCTTGAACACCAAGCTGACAGCTTGGTTTCTCCAATTCCATTAATAGCCACACAGTCTATGCTCTCTTCATCTGTCTGATACATACTTTTGGCCTCTCACAAACCATCTGTACTTAACCTTTACCACAGTAAATGGAAACAGTTTGTCTTTTAGGCATGTTAAAATAATGTTGACCCTTTTTCAGCACCTTTTCCTAAGATTCTCAAATGTTTAGCCTCACTATTCAATGAAGGGGGCTTCGCCTTCTACTATTAAAGTTCAATTAGCAGCTATATCCAATTTTCATATTGGATTTGAAGACTCATCACTTGCTTCTCATAAACTTTGTAAAGCTTTTTTGAAAGGCACTCTTCGGTTAAAGCCTTCTTACTAAGATCCAACCCCTCCATGGGACCTGTACTTGGTGTTGCAAGCAATCATACAACCTCCTTTTGAACCAGCAGCAGACTGTGATCTTAAGTTTCTGTCCTGAAAACTATTTTCTTAGTAGCCTTAACTTCCACCAGGAGGATTTCAGAAATCCAATATTTGTCTTGTAAACCACCATATTTGATTTTTCACAAGGATAGGGTTGCGCTAAGAACCAATCCCTCTTTTCTACCAAAGGTGTTTTCAGACATCAATATCAATCAAACTATTAACCTACCAGTTTCTTCCCCAAATTTGCTAATAAAGGTGAATATAGCTTACACTTATTAGATGTTCATAGACAATTATGATTTTATCATCACAGAGCAAAAAGTGTCAGAAACTCTGACCAATTATTTACCTCTTACTCAAATACAAAGCTAGGAAAACCTGTGAGCAACGTGACATTGGCTAGATGTCTAATAGACTGCATTTCTTTCATCTACAACAAATTGGGGATTGCTTTATCAAAACCTTTGAAAGCACATTCAATTAGAGCTGTAGTAACTTCAGCTGTCTTAAAGTATAAAGCCTCCATGGATGATATTTGTGCATCAGCAACCTGGGCTACCCCCCCATATTGTCATTAATCATTAAAAATTGTATCTGGTCTCCATAGAAAGAGCATCATTCAGTTCAGTGGTGCTCAGGAACATCCTTCCTTGAGTCCACCCAGAGTCTGAGGTAACTGGGGACTCTGTCCCACAGGTTGAGGCTAGAATGAAAATTGAAAACTTCAGCTAAAGAAGTTATGCACTCACCATAATATTTCATCTGTGTTGTCCATTTCCATTTTTCCTCAACTGCCCACCCTCCAGCCCCCCATACCCTTGGATTTCTAATGGAGTAGATGACTAGCAGATTATTACCCTTTGTGTATAATTGTGGTTCCAGATATAGTCTCAATGAATGTCTTATGACTAATATTTCCTTTTGTCTAGCAGCAAACTTGATCTGAGATAACTGGGATAGGTGCATTGTGGGTAAGGGATAAGCTTGAGGTTTTTTTCCTTACCACAAGCTGAACCCACAGGTTGAGGAAGAATGAAAATGGACAACACAGATGCAACGTTATGGTGAGTACATAACTTCTTTTTCTCAGTTGTCCTCAATACTTAATAATAGCTCTATGTCCATCAACATTAATCATTCTTGGAATATATACAATTTTGCCATTCTCCATTTTCAAAATCACACTATAGTCTCAAGCCCCTGTCCAAAATCATCTATTATCAATAACTTTTGAAAATGTCCTTTACTTCATTGCAAAAGTTCCTTTATTTTTTTAGTTTCTTTCGGTTTCTGTTCGGAATTGTATATTGACTTTTTTCGGTGTTTCTTGAAAAAAGTCTCTGTAACATATTTATTCTACGGATATATGTCTTATCTCTCTCCTTACATTTTCAAAAATGATTTTAAAGGCTCAGCAGTCTCAAAGAAAATATCACTATAATCCCTTTTTTAATTAAAATAAAAGCTCTTACTTCCTGTGCCTTTATGCCTAAAGGCACAACTATCTTGTCTAAAATTTCACACCTGTCCATTTCTTCCTTACTCTGGATTCTTGCTATATATTAATTAATTTCTGAGTCTTCCATCTTCTTTTTCTCCCTTCCGGCTTTCTTTTTTATTCCCACTATCTCCACAAACAATTTCTTCTGTTGTCTTTCTACTCGGTTTAATTTGTCCATTGTTTCACCCCATGATACTTATTTCCCCATCTCCTGTTCACTTTGTTCTGTTAAGTTCTCCTGTATATATTCCCACAACTCTCCCAACTGGAGAGTTGTAATTACGATTTCTTCTTTGACTTTCAACCCTTCGAAAAGCTCTCACTGAAAAATCTGTTCTGTATCCTCAATCTGATCTCCTTTTTCTTCCTCTCGAACAGCTCTCTCTCTCTTCTTCTACAACAGTAAACATATCTATGGAGCTGGCATTCGTCTCAAATCTGTTTAATTCAGATGCAATGTTTTGCATACCATTCTTCCATCCAACACTGCTCTAGGAGTGGAAAAGATGCTTCACACTTGATAGTTGCACACACCTTGAGTGTTGTAGCGAGAAAGGGAAGCTCCCCGACCCTATGCCCTGGTCAAATACCCTCTAGTAATATAAAAAAAAAACACCTTGGGTCTCCCCTAAAAAGAGGCTATTACTGTAGTGAGACTTAGTCTTTCAATAAAAGATGGATAAATAAATAAATCAGCTGTTTCAGTGGGGACATAATGACTTTATACTATCCTAAAGAAGTATTCTGATATATTGTAAATGGATTTGCCTGAACCTACACCAAATCCTCCTGCTCCTTCACCTTTGGAGTATGCATTTGTTGCAGCCTGTAACTTGCCTGAGAGCCAACCTGCCACCCCTGAAAAAGCGGCTAGATTATATAAAGTTCTTCATTCTTATGTTTTTATATAATAATCCCAGATCTGACCCAAAAGTTACTTCTCTAGTGAACCCAGCTGCTGCTAAACATCTAGTTAATATAAATCCATCCCAATCAGATGAGGATGAGAAAGTGTTTGATAGAGTTGGGAAAAGTGTATTCTTCTGCAACACAATTCTCAGCTGTAAAGCTATGTCAAAGTTTATACTTCTTCTGAGAACATGAAGATATGGTATCTGTTTCCTCTTCTGAGGAGGAAACTCTTTTGTGTAATCTTACTGCTGCTGTCTCAAGTGGTATTGTGTGATTACCCATTTTGTGGTACCCACTGTGTGGTTGCCTACTGTGTGTTTACCCATTTTGTGGTTACCCTCTGTGTGAAATGTGCCACTTCCAGAGGTTTGTTTTGCTGAGAATCTAGAACCTTCCAGAAGATGATAAAGCTGAAATTTTTAAGTCTCCCTTAGAAAGACTTAGTTTTTGGACCATCTACTACAGAGTTCCTTAAAGTGGATGAAAGAGGTAAGCTGATTGAAAGAATTTTTTAGATTTTTTTTCTGTCTTCATCATCTAAGTTTGCCAAGGGTTTTAACACCACCTCAAAAACCTTTTTCAAAAGCAAAATATGCAATCATAGCAAGCTGCTGACAAGCAGACATTCAAAAAGCATTGGAAGGAAGGTTCCAGAATGAAAGTAGGATCCTCAGAACAAAGGCCAGTTTCAAAGTCTGACGAACCAAGTCTCCTCTTCTTCCCACCCTGACATACCTTTAATCCCTCCAGGAAGTCTGAACCTCCATTTTTCTCTTTTTGGTAAAAGAGAACTTTAGACAAATGAGTTCTGAAAGTAATTCATGAAGGTTACAGATAGCAGTGGGATTCTGTCCCTCATTTTAAGTGATTTCTCTTCATCCACTAGACCAAACTCTTTTCCCTCCTGTTATTCAGCATCTGCTAACTCCGAGGGATAATAGAAGTCGTCCCTCCTCCCTAGCTAGAAGAAACATTTTATTCCAGAGTGTTTTTGGTGCTAAAAAAGAAGATTCTTGGAGAGCATTTCTGGATCGTTTCTTATAGGTTCATAAGTAAATACTAATGTATCAGTCTGCAGGCCATTATATGCTTAGTCGATATTTGGATAAAGTGACAAAGGGTGAGAATCAAATCCTGTACTTTGTATCAATGAGGTAAAACTTTTTACCATTATGCCAAACCTCCACTTCAAGTTGTGATACCAGTTTGTGATGGTGCCCAAGTTCAAAATGTTATCCCTTCACAACTTGTTACCTCACAGCCATCATGTGAGTTTATGGGTGACTTTAGATTTAAAAGGTGCGCATCACCATATTCCTGTAGATCCAGATTTCAGACTTTCCTAAAGGTTTTCTGTGCCTGGATCACACTGGATTACCCTGGGGACATTGCTCCGAGGGTATTTACAAAGGGGCTGTCACCAGGGGTAGCCTACTGCAGACTGCAAGGTATTGGCATTTTTCCATATTTAGACTACTTGTCTATTTTTGCAGATTATTTTTCAGAGTGTCAGGAATCTTTCACTGGGGTAAGAGATCTTCACAGATTGGAGTTCCAGGAGAACATACAAAAGTCTTTTTTATCTCCTCCTCACAGGATTGTGTTCCTGGTGTGTCTACCTCAGTTCAAATAGATTTTCTTCCACAGGAAAAAGTAGATTTGTATCTAGATCTTTTTCTGACTTCTGTTTCAGTCTGGGAATTTTTCAAGACTCTGGGTCTCATGGCTTCTATAATTCTCATGATTACCACAGCAAGACTCCATGGGAGTAAAAATTAAATGGTACCTACATTCTGTACAGTCCCAGCATGAACATGCCCTCACATTGCAGATCCCAGTTTTGGTGGCTGTGAAAAGAGAGATTCTGTAGTGGATGAAGAAGTTTTATCAGAATCTAGTTCTCCCATTTTCCCTTCTAGCTCAAGTACAGACTTTATCCACATATGCCTCAGATTTTGCTGGTGGGGGGGGGGCAGTGTTGATGGGGATAAAAGTGCAGGATCTTTGGAACAGAAAAGACCGACTAAACCACACAAATTCATCTCTGGGATATAGCTTTTCAGCACAGTCTTACCCAACCTGCATCTTGCATCCCAACACAGCACACTTTTGTAGCAGGCAAGCTGGGCAGGACCAGGAGGGACCCTTGCAAGTGGAAATTGAATCATGGGGTCTTTCAGGAATTGGTCCAGCTGTGGGGAACATCTCAAATAGATCTTTTTGCTTTCACATGCAAAAATCATTTGGCAAGGTTCTGATCTAAGACTCCATGAAAGAGGGCCTGGAAAAAAACAGATGTTTTTGTTTTCCTTGAATAGGAATGTTCCTGTATACCTTTCTGTCAATATAGTGGGTCATTATGAAATTTCAGAAGGACTTTCCAAAGATCATTATGGTGACTTCCTCCTGACCCAGGCAACAATGTTTCTCCCTTCTATTCAAAATGGCCAAGGGCAATTGCCACAAGCTTCCTCACAGACGACCTACTCACACAAGGCAAGGGGTGTTTGTTATATTCTGACCCCAAACAACTGCAACTACCTGCCTGCATAATAGAATCGTAATACGTTTTAGGCACCTATTTTCTGAGAATGTACAGCAGGTGTTAAAGGAGGCAAAACTGCTACTAGAAAATCATTGATTAGTAAATAGTAAAGATTTTCTTTTTGGTGCCAAGACAATGACTAGCATTCTTTCAGGGCTCATGTCTCTCTAGTTCTACATTATTTTTGCAACCTGGTCTCCTCTGACCTATCTTACTGCTCCAGCAAGGTTCATTTGTTGGCCATTTTAGCATGTCTGCTCACAGATTCCCCTCTTTCAATGCATTGTCATATGAAAATGTTTTTAAATGGTGTTGCAATACAAGCCTCAGAAAAGAAGTGGCTGTTCCTTGGAATTTAAATTTTGTCTTGGAAAAACTAATTGTTGCTGCATTTGAACGTGCTTATCAGACTGAGTTGCTTGAAAAATTGTTTGATTATTGTTCTGCCATACAATCCTTGTGCTAAAACTAATCCCTTGGGTTTTTGTTTCAGACAGTAGTTTTTTTTAATGATAGTACATATAAAGAAACTGGAAAAAAATCACACATTACAAAAGTATAAAAGTGCATAAAGTAGAACAGGGAAGGGAAAACACATATGAACCATGGAATGTTGTTTTTAACAACACCTTTAACATCTACTTAAACAAATTCTCTTTGGTTCTCCCTTTCCAAACAAACCAGATGCAAAGCAAAACAAATATTATCCACAGTATCAGTATGCGAAACAGACTGTCTTAAACACTGTACAGTTGTATCTGTGCTAACTATAACTGAATGTATAGCAGGTAACTTGTTACTCGCACAATCTGAAAAACCTTTATCCTTCTACATTCTAGGGGAGGAAGAACATACTGGCAATTCCATTTTCTCCACAACAGATGTATCTCTCCTTCTTCCTTGTGCAATATACATGCTTTCACAGACAAATTATTTAATATCAGTCACCAAGGGAAATCAGGCGATAACAAAATATTTGCATATTGTTTCTGTTTGCTTGTGGTTCATCTGTGGAAAGAGTTTGCCATGGATCATCTAATTCCTCTGTAAGATTATTATGTACCACAATTGTCCATCTTTATCACTCTTATTAATATTCAGTTCCTGTTCTACTCTATGCACTTTTATACTTTCGTAATGTGATTCCCTGCTGTGAGATCACTTATTTATGCATTCATCTGTCTATAAATCAGTTTTATACACACTGTCCAATGTTACAGTTAGAGCACAGTGTAATATTGTTAGATGTGGACATCCTTGAATGTGTAGCAGAATGTATTGTAAAGGAACAGTTTCTTCTGATGCACCAAGGACTGTTGAGGAATAAATTCTACACTGATAAGCTTTGTAGTAAGTGTGACAAGTTCTGGTATGAATTCTTCCTAGTGAAATAGAAATGGTAAAAATAAGTAAAAAAAAAAAAAATGCTTCTTCATGAGGGTATTATCTAAATGACAACAGATATAACCTGACAAGGACTTTACATACTGCATTACTGAGAGGAACTAATACCATTCCCTTAATTTGTTATAGGTGTTTCAGTGTTTTCTCCTGTTTACAGTTTAGTTAGGTCATAGGTATGCTGCATTTATTTATATTCTATCATGCACTGAATGTTTTTATTTTCAGTTCAGAGTCTGTTCAGTTTTGCCTCCTATAATAACTAATAATGATATATTAATAAGATACACAGTAATATCATTGTATCCAGACGTACCAAAGCTGTGCTTGTATTTCTTTCACTCCCTTCCTTTTAACACTATAAAGAAATCTCTTCTCATGGATTAACTGTGAACACAACACTCATTGTAAGAGGCAAACAATGCATACCCCCTAAATATGGAGGCCTTTTTCCATAATAACAGAATTGATCAAATATATCTTGTTAGCAAACCTCATTTTAAACATTCTCCAGAAGTATACCGAATTCTTAGCTCAGACACCACTTTCTCCCATCTGCAAATGTAAGCATCCCCAAGAAGAAACAGCAACATATATATATATATATATATATATATATATATATATATATATATATATATATATATATATATGTGTGTGTGTGTGTGTGTGTATAATAAAATACTGTCTGTAAGTATCATCTAAATATTTTGCATGTAGAGTTATTCAGTCACACATGTAAATCTAAAATAATGTTCAACCTGAAAAATAACTTCCTTAATACAAAGTCTGTTCTTACTGCTAAAAGCACATCATCTGCATATGCTAAAGTGATGGGTAAAACTGTACCAAATTTCAGATCCCAAGAAGCTTCAGGTTGTAGCTGTTTACACTGTTCAGGAACTACAGTGATAAATAAAGTGCCAGTCATGCTGCCGTCTTGTTTCATCCCTCCTCAACCGTCATTACCTTACCAATCCATCCAGTAACTATTATCTTCACCCAGATGACGTCATAAACTAATGATGTATTGATTAATACCATGCAGCTGTAAGAGCCTCCCAAATCACAAACATTCAAAGCCTTTTTTTTACATTACAGGAAACCCTATTTCCCCTCTCTCTTCTAACAGTTACATCAGCTCTGTTTTTAGTCAAAATCAATATTTATTTTGAATGTTTACCATTCACACGAAGCATGCCATCCAGTTTGCCACAGCCCTATAAAATCACATGTGAGAGTTCATTAACAGTTTAAAATCAACAATTACAAATGTTAAGAGGTATCCACCTCCATAAATGCACCTTGGATACAAGGCTCACAATTTACTAACACAATCTTTACCTTTTCATATAAATACAGACATTCATTAAGGACATCCCTATGTGTGTATATATATATATATATTTTTTTTTTATTCATACCTATATCTATGTAAAACCTGTACTATAAGCCTCTGGAGACCTCTATGCATTCATAATTTTTTCACTTGTATCTAATTCAGCCAGTGTAGAGGGATAAGGTGGGGGTCTCATTCTTCATCCATGAGAGATTTGCATCAAGGCTGGTTAAACAGTTTAATGAACTAGAGGCTTTTAATGTTCAAATCACTATCAGGAAAGTTCTTTTCCATGTATTGGTTTGCTATAGAACTCCCTCTATGACCCACAAAAGCCACAACACATGTACAGAAGGGCTGAAGTCTCTCAGTATTAATCAAATACCATCATTCTGAGTGATTTTTATCTTCCTGTCTA
Source organism: Protopterus annectens (assembly GCF_019279795.1). Lineage (NCBI taxonomy): Eukaryota > Metazoa > Chordata > Ceratodontiformes > Protopteridae > Protopterus > Protopterus annectens. The sequence goes on along the minus strand of NC_056745.1, from coordinate 1,463,363,310 downwards.
TTGACTGGGAATCTTACACCACCAATAATGCACAACCGTAGAATTTCTGGATGTTACTGCAACTGCACTGGAACAATTAATCAGACTGTGTACAAGGGGGAAATAACACCTTTGACTTGGTCCTCACCAGTTCTGGTGCAACTTTCACCATCCATTTCAGGTCAAACATCATCTCCTGTTAGGTCTGATCATAAAGCCATCTAATTCAAAATAAAATTGAACCTAGAGGCCCCCTCCACCCATGGTATCTTTAGAAACTTCTCCAAGACAAAGTATCTAATCCTTAGTGACACATTATCAAGCTTCAAATCCTCACCAAACCCTGAAAATTCTGCTGCTTATGTGAAATCGTACCCCACCAAAATGTACTGGCATGAAAACAGAAACAAGCACAGGGTAAACGCAGAAATAATCCCAGTAAATCAATAAAGTATATAATAAAAGGAAAAAAAAAATATTGGCCAAAATTAAAGAGAGCAGCTCCCAAAATAATAGAACTCCCATCACTAAGCTAAACAAACAACTCAAGTGGCTAGTTCATACCTCTCAGCAGTTCAGATATTTGCCTCAAAAATTCATTTTGTTCCTCATAAAATTAGTAGTTTTCTGGCAAATCACTAGGATGGTATGAGGAATGAAATCACGAAATAATGACATACATGTAAGTTTCAGACTTTGTATCCTTTAGAAAATACATTTTATCGCAAACACTGTTATTCTAGCTATTTTCTAAGTTTATAAGAACAATATTTAAAATTTGTCCCTATTTTTGGGCCTTTGTCCCCCATTAGGTCACACTTTGTCCAGATTTCTTGGGCTAAAAGGTTAAGAATATGGTCTAGTTATATCCACTAAAGCCAAGTCAGAGACAAAGATGGCCACTCAGCCTAAAGATAATCACAAGTTTTTTTTTAGTTATGTTTGAAATCTCTGGAGCACAATACAGCAATGAGCTGAGCTGACTGTAAATGATGACACCTTTACTGAAGCTAATGATACAGCAAACATACTGGCTGATAAATTCAACTCAAGCTTTACCCCTCTTTTTCCTAATCTCTACCATAAGAAATACGTAAATTTGACACCTCCTTCCTGTAGCTATCACATATGACCAAGTTCTGAATGTGATTTCAAAAGCTAAAAATACTGCATGAATGCCAGGATGCTTCCTGGTTAACATGAAGTATGATTTATCTAAACCCTAATAACACTGTTCAACCTCAGCCTTAACACAAGCTTTCTCTCAAGTGAGTGGAGAATAGCAACAGTCACCCCCCTGCACAAGGGAGGACCCTCCACTGATCTGAACAATTACAGACTCACATTTCTGACCAGCCTCATATATAAAGGCATGGAAAGGATTATTATGGAGTTGGTTTAATAAGGATATAGGAAATGCCCAATCACTGGATCCATCTCAGTTCAGATTTGTCAAAGGCAGGTAAAGCTTATTCAACCTGGTAGACTTTAAAATAGTCTCCAAGGCAATGGATGAATGTAAAACAGTGTACAATGCCTAATGCAACTGGGACAAGGTCTTTGACAAAATCCTTTACTCAGGTATGTTTGAAAAGTTTAGCAAACTAGGAATAACCCCCCCATGTCACCTGATGGATTGCAATCTGGCTAATGGATGGAACACAAGAGATTGAAATAGAAGAAATTACACCCACAAAAAGACCACTGGAGTCCCCCAGAACTTAATAATCTCCTATTCTAAAGTATTCAATAGCTTTGTATTTGGTGCAGTTATAGCATTACCCCCAACAATTCCGCCAAAACTCAACCTTCCCGCTGTTAGGATTGTCCGAAACAAATAAATGGTACCAGAATCATAGACTAAAGTTGAATGCCAAAAATTCATATCTGTATCCTTTGTTAAGTTGGCTCCCATAGGAAAATACCACATTGAAAATATACTCCTAAGAGATGACCCAGTCACTTAGGATTTGAGTACTTATGTGGACAACAACCTAATTTTTGACCATGAAGTCCTTCTGTATTGTGCAGCTTTTTAAAAGGGGGGGGTCGCTTGTAGGTGAAGAGATGTCATTGTCCCTTACAATTCAGCCCTCATAAGGCCAGTCATTAAATATAATGTCTCATTTTGCATGTATCTGTACAGACACATACAATAGTTGAAATGCCCCCAGAGATACCTTCAAAAAATGATACTCTGCTAAAGCATTTTGCCATATGTGGACCATCTCAAAGCCCTGTTACTATACTTTATATGTCTTTTACAGGCTGCCAAGAGATTACCTGTGTCTGGTATACAAGGCATCCTCTGACCTAGCCATGATGGCCCTGCTGCACATTAGCAAATCAAACAGCACTAGAAATACCTGGTTCAGTAAACTAAACCTCATGTGCAACAACAACAGAAGGGTGTAGAGAGACAGGTATGTCTGTCAGTGGATACCACTGCAGTAGAAAGACTCTCCATTCACATAAAACAAAGCTCACCCCTGTCTACATTCAAGCATAATTGGAATCTGTGGGTGGAAAATAGGAAGTTTGCCCTAGGGATGCCACCTACTATACTGGTGGACAGGGATAGCTATTAAATAATATACACCATGTTTTGGGCCTTATAATTTATTGTCATGTACTATGAACCTAACCCATGAAGAGGGAAGGGTAATCAAAACACTATATGGGTTTTGAAATATGGCTAAGCTTAGAATATGTTTATAGGTTCCTAGCAGATTATCAGGCTAACGGCTTAAGGACCCTTATAAGCCTAGCAAATATAACCTGATTTTACCCACTGTATGGCCCCTATGGGTGAGAGGATGGCATACGTTTGTGCCTATGCCTTGAGCATCTTACAGATGGGCTCTACTCAGGTGTGAATTTGCAGTTCCCTATCCACTGATCCAAATTGCAATTGAAGAGGGTCAGGGAAGGGTTCTGATAATGTGAATAGGAAGCCTGTTCTAAAGAAAGGGAAATCTCTGATACACATATGTCTCTCCAGCGTGTTTTTGCTTGAGTCACTGACTAAGTTTAGATCTCTAGATTGGGTGGACTGTCATGCTGTTTGACTTGCAGATGTGGAGCAGCTCCATCAGGGCTGGATTTAAAAGTGCTCTGTTGGTCAGGCATAGGTTACCACTTAATGGTCAGTAGAAGACAGAGTAAAGGGATAGGGCTTTTAGTCTATCTGCATATGACATGTTAACACCTTGAATTTTCTTTGTGAGGAACCTCTGAGGTCGCTGCAGCTGCTGTAAGTGCCTAGTCAGGAACATGCCAAATGGCTCACTGTACTCTATTATTGGTCTAATGAAGACTGAGTACAGTGGGGCTGTAATTTACTTAGATGTATCATATCCTGAGTCTAGTGTTCACTTTACTTAATACAGAGAGATTTGAGAAGACCAACCGACTTAGGTTCTTCCTTCCTCTCTCCTTGCACTTTACTAACAAAAAAAAAATTGCACTTTATTCATCTGCTTTTACTGTATTTGTCTTTTTCCCACTTTATTTTGCTTTTGCCTCTTCTTAAAAGTACTCAATTTTATTTATTCTGCTGCATTTATTACTGCTTGATAGTAGCCTGATTAAATTGTAACTGTCATTCTGAGTCTTTTGGTTTAAGCACTTGGGCTTCATACCAGTTGTTTTACATTAAGAAGGTTTGTGGTCTGCACTGTTGTGACAGGACAGGTAGCTTACATCCTTCTACGCTGGGAATTGCTGATTGAAGGCTCAGTGTCTGCTATTCTAAAAGTGTATTAGTTCTGGTTTGAGCATTGGGCTTCAGGCCAGTTATTCTATATTAAGAAGGTTTGTGGTCTGCACTCTTGTGGGAGGAGAGGCTGGATTATGTCCTTCTGAGCTGGGAATTTCTGGTCACAGGTTTATTTGAACTGTTTCTTTCTGAAATTCATGCACCTTGTTGCTGTAGCATAGACCAGATTCAGGCCTGCTGACCCCCAAAAGGGCCCATAACCATACCAGAAGAATGTAGAGCCCCTGAAATCACAGACACTCAGATTAAAACAGCCCTTTCCAAAGCCAAATACACAGCATCAATGGGACCAGATGGTGTCCCAGGCTGCGTCCTACATGAGCTCAAAGATGAACTAACCCCTCACCTAAACACACTGTTCAAACTCAGCCTCTCCACAGGCTACTTACCCATGGAGTGGTGCACAGCAACGGTTATTCCACTCCACAAAGGTGGAGCCGCAACAGACCCCGGGAACTATCGCCCTATAAGCCTGACTAGCTTGGTCTGCAAGGCTATGGAGTGTATCATCATGGAACTCATTAACAGAGACATTGGGAACCTCAAACACTGGACCCTACACAGTTCAGTTTTGTTAAGGGCAGATCATGCCTCCTAAACCTGGTGGACTTCTTTGAGACAGTTACCGAGGCTATAGACGAGAGAAAGGTGGTACACACAGCCTACCTAGACCTCGCAAAGGCCTTCAACACCATTCCCCATTCTGGTATTATATACAAGCTCACCAGCCTGAACATAAACCCCTACGTCACAAGATGGGTTGCCAACTGGCTTACGGACAGAACCCACATGGTGAGAGTTGTTGGAGCTAGGTCAGACTCTAAACCAGTTACAAGTGGCATTCTCCAGGGCTCAGTCCAAGGACCCCTCCTGTTTGACATATACTTCTCAGAGGTACAGGCAGGCACAGGAGGACTATGGCTGACCAAGTTCGCAGATGACTGCAAACTAGGGGCTATAATTGACTCTCTGGCTGACACAGACATCCTCTAAAAGGGTCTCACTGAGACAGTTACCTGGTGTCAAAATCATGGCCATCCCCTTTGGAAAAAACAAAGTAACCACAAGCTACCACATAGGTGGTAGTCCCCTAAATACGGAAGACATAATAAGGGATCTGGGGACCCAAGTAGATAGTAATCTCTCCTTTAATAATCACATTGCCAAAGTGATTAAAAAATTCTTCTTTGTGGTCCACCTAATCACAAAAGGGTTCGCATCCAGATCAAAAGAGGTCATTGTGCCCCTCTACTCATCACTCATTAGACCCATCATAGAGTACAATACCCCATTTGGGATGTACCTTATAAGACACCTGCAACAGCTGGAAAGACCACAGAAGTACCTCACCAAGAGGATCACTGGCCTTAAACAGATGCCCTATGCAGCTCAATTGAAGAAACTCCAGCTGTACTCGGTTGCATACCACCTACTTCGAGGTGATCTCTACCTGACATACAAGGCCATGCCCAACCCAGAATTGATGGACATGCTTCACCTAAAGAAAACCATATCCCCTCGAGCCACACAGTCTAGGGATCTAAACCTCACCACAACAATAAATAGGACATGCTGGAGGGATAGATTCCTGTCCCAGAGACTCCCCATGCTTTGGAACAAGATTCCAATCTACATTAGGCATAGCTCCTCGCTAACACTCTTCAAGAGAAACCTTGATGAGTGGATGGGAAACAGAAAGTTTACCCCGGGGATCACTTCAGTGGCTCTGCTGGACAGAGGCACAGGGAACTAATCTAAGGGGGTGGCGAAAGCCAACACATTCTGGCTAGGCTTATAAATGCCTTCGGGCAGATAGCCTAGTGCCTGCCTTTGAACCTATAACTTTACTTGTTGTGCCACATAGAAGGATGTAGTCACCACTATGGACATATGATGGTCAAAGTTCAGGCTTCTATGTATCTGTGTACCTAGATTTTTCACTTCTGAGTCTACTCTTAGTGGTGTGCTATTGATGTTGTAATTTGCAAAGGTAACTGACTACCCCAAAGGTATGATAATACATTTTTTCACATGTAGTTTCAGGACATGGTTCTGGCACCAATTATTTATCTGATCTAGATCCCCCTTAAGGTTATCTACATCATTGGGAGATTCAGTGATTGCCGCCAGCTTCCAGTCATTGGCAAACTTTGTCATTCAGAGGCCTTCCACATTAGTCTTGACTTCAGAAAAGTATATTCTGAAAAGGAGCGGTCCCCAGTACTGAGCCCTGTGGCACACCACTAGTAAATGGCCTCTTGCTGGATCTGGATTCACCCACTTTAACTACATGTATCTTGTCCATTAGCCAGTTAGCTATCCATCTGGTGACATAGAGATTTATGTCCAGTTTTTCAAGTTTATTTATAATACCTCAGTGCGGAATAGTGTCAAATGCCTTGACTAGGTTAAGGTGGGGGGTATGTACTGTTTTACACTCATCCATGGCCTTAGTGACTTTTTCACAGAAATACAGCAGATACAGTAGCCATGACCTGTCCTTGACAAAGCCAAATTGGGTCATGTCCAGTGTCTGGGGTTTTCCTATGTTCTTATTTTTCAGGTCCATGATTATTCTTTCCATGGCCTTATGTATAAGACTGGTCAAACTTATGGGTCTGTAATTTTCCCAGGTCAGTAAATATTTCCCTATATGCAGAGGGATGACTATTGCTGTCCTCCACTCTATCTAGACAATGCCAGTCCAGAAGCTGTGTGGGGTGGGAAATTGGCCTAATGGTTTAGGTGCTTACCTTACAGACACAAGGTGCAGGGTTTGATTCTCACATGGGGTAACTGGCTAGGCTTAAAATGGCCTGAAAGGGCAGGTAGCCTAGTACTAACCTATGAACCTATGAACCTATAAGTAGAGATCTTTATGGGTCTGCTAAGTCCTGATATAAGCTGTTTACGAGGCAACCTGGCAGATTGTCAGACCCCATTGAAGCAATGTTTTTAGCGTTAGCACAGTGGCAACCTGTTGTTTGGTGGTAACTGGCAGAGGAGTGGTGGGTGGTATTTCTTGGCAGAGAACTGGAGGTGATGGAGAAGTGAAATATGAGCTGAATTTGTGATGCCATCTACAACTAATTCATACGCTGTTAGGTGTTGCTCTTAAGATTGCAGAAATAACTGAAAAAAATGCCTTATGGTTATCATTAGCTTTGGAGGCCATTTTTACTTTAACGTATTTATGCCATCCCTTAATAGGGGGTAATTTACCTTGGGGAAGTTCATAAAGTTTTTGCGGCTAGGTGGGGGGGGGGTAATTTTATCTTTACTTCAATTGAGACCTCTTTGTGATCTGGTCTTACCAGTGAGGGCATCACACCATGGGGGTTGCAGTTCTCTCCCATATTTGTAAGTACCAGATCTAGGATATTTGATCCATAGAATGCCCTGCAAGGGCTGATAGCCTAGTACTAACATATGAACTTGTAGTATATTTTTTCACATTTGTATGCTCTGTATGACTTAAAGAGGGAACAATAAGATCCACATTCTGTCCAGTCTCAGTATACATGCATTCCACAGATTTACCTGATAGGCAGTAACAGCAAAATGATTGCTGGAAACAAGCTATGTTGTTCAATCAAATGCTTATAGCATAAGTATTAGCCCAAAAAATATCCCACATGGCCAAATGATCAGAAAACCAGCCACTTTCTCCTCCAACTCATGTTTTCTAGCCATATAGAAAAATAACTCTGTTTTGGTAATCAATCACACCAAAACATAGACATTAGCCTTACCTTTAACCACAATGTGGCCACATTGGTGAGGAAATCCTTTTATATTGCACAATGTATAAGTGAGGGCATGGCATCTAGGTTCAAACAGGTCATTATCCCACTGTACTCCTCCCTTATCAAACCAGTCCTAGAGTACAATGCGTCCTTTGGTATGTACCTGATCAGGCATATGCAGCAATTGGAGCGACCTCAAAGGTTCCTTAAAAAAATGAATACAAGGCGTAACAAATCTACCTTATGCTGAGTGTCTTAAAGTCCTTTCCTTCTACTCAGTCTCCTATAGATTATTGGGGGATGATTTATGCCTGGTCTACAAGGCATTCACAGAACCCACACTTATGAATTTCCTGCATATTTTTAAGTCAAAGAGTACCAGAAATACAGGGTCCTGGTACCTGAACTTTGTCTGTGACTTAAACAGAACATACTGAAGAGACAGATATGTGTCCCAGAGACTGCCCCACCTATGGAACAGGCTTCCCATCCATATGAAGCTGAGTTCATCTATTACCCAGTTTAAGCGCAACCTAGACCAGTGGATGGGGAATAGGAAATTTATACTTGGCCTGGCACCCATGTCCCTTATGGGTAGAGGTAGCTTATAAATGCCCAATCCTCAATGTCCTATTTGGATGCAGAACATCAATATTCTTTTGGGAAAACTTGCTTAGGCTTAGAAAGGGCCTGCAGGCCCTTAGCCTAGTAACAGTCTATGAATCTATAAAACATAGTAATCTTTCTAAACATAACCGATAGTAACTGCCCACACTGTGTTACCTCCCTTCGTAACTTTTATATCTTGAGACATTTTTATATCTACCCTTCTAAGATTACAATCTTCTGTAAGAATTACGTCCATATGGACTAATGCAAGGGGATTTAAAACATTAAGTAAATTGACCCTGGCAGGAGAAGCAGCAATAGTACATGCATAATATAAGGTTAATTCCACAGGCCTCTCAACTATCAATGACCTATCAGCTTTAATATTGATGCATAAAAATTTGAACATCTGTGTTTTTATTGGCACAGTAGATCCCATTCATTCAGTCAATCCAATCTGATATGTATGTCCTCAAGACACTTCTCAAATCCAATTCAGCAGCATCAGTGCTCCAGCTTTGAGCCCCTTTAAGAATTCTCCCTCCCATAATGCACCACTTCCCTACATTACCTCAGATATTCTTTGCTGCCTCATTGAATGGACATGATCATATTTTACACCTGAATGTTCTATCTCATACTACTACTAATTTGATATATATTTAATCGCTATAATGCCCTCATGTTTTTTCTTGATGATTAGTAATCGTTAGAGGTAGTTCTATTTTTTTTTCTTGGTAAAAGCCCCTTTCCCATGACAGTGCTTCCTGTCTCTATTGAATTCTCAAATACTTCTAGTGTGGTAGATTCATAGTTAGTTGTTTAATACTTTGAGATCATTTTGGATAATTCATACTTATACATACTTATAGTTATTTAACAGTTTGTAGACAATTTATTTTATTTTATTTATTTATTTTATTTTATTTTATTTATTTATTTTATTTTATTTTACATTTGTTACAATGGCTTCAGTCTATCCTTAGTGCGTGTACTAGTTAGTTAAGTTGTATGTGTTTTTGCTTATATTTTTACTTGATATTTTTCCTAATATGGAGAAACAATTGAGTTTCAAAAAATGTTTCATGTATGGGCAGCACTTTCTGTGTTTTGTCTGCTTGGGTGTGCCCCATTTATCTATTAATTATGAAATTTGTGCATGATTTGGGTCAAGGGCCTTGGAGGACGCAAAGAACTAACTCATTTTAAAAGGTATTCTGAATCTGGCTCCAGAGTTGGCTAAAACAAAGAAAACATATGATAAACTGCGTTAGCATAAAGATTTAGATACCAAGAAGAGACATGCCTAATCCACAACTCCAACATCTGCTCTGAAGGCTCTGAGGTTCGAATAGCACAGGGTACACACGAAAACTATGCCCCACCATCATCTCCAGAGCTCTTTTATCCTGTCCTGATACATGACTGTGCAAACAAATTGTCAGCTTTAGAGAAGTCAGATCAGTGCCCCCATTAAGGCCATCCTCTGTGCTATCCATCAAGTCCCTCAGGTCTTACAGGAGGACTTCAGAGTCTGATTTGGTCCATGAGTTGCAGAAATTTCTGGAGAGACAAATACTGGAGTCATTCCATCACCTTTGGTCTTGAAAGTGTTCAGATCCACTGAGGTGTTCCCTATTCTAGTTCCTTCACAGTCCATCTTTCACCTCTGATGCCTTTGGCATCGATATTCCACCTGGGTCCTATGGTCTCAGTGCAGACATACCCTGTGGCATAGGCAGTGGGAGTTTTTTATCTAACTTATTTGACTCCAGAGTTTCAGAGCCAGTACAGTCTCAGAGCTGTTCTCTCCTTCATATCCTGTATTCCACAAACCCATCTTTCCTCCCCAAGGGGGCTTTTGAAACAAATATTTCACAACCTATTCATTTACCATTTTTTTCCCAAATTATACAAACAAAAGAAAATACACACTAAATACACTGGATATACTTAGGCAATCATGCTTCTATGCTGACATTGTCAAATCATTCAGGATAATGCACAACTGTTTGTTTACTTCTCTAACAAAGCGGAAAAGAAAGTTTCTAAAGTTTCACTTTCAGAATAGCTATCAGCCTGCATTTCCTTCATTTATACTTCTCATAACAAGTCTCTTCCTACCCAACCGAAGGCCCATTTTGCTAGAGCTGTTGCAGCTTCTGCTGCTTTCTGTAGAGCATCTTCAGTGGACGATATTTCTGAGGCTGCTACATGATCTTCCATGCATGCCTTTGCCAAACATTATAAACTGGACTGCTTCTGCAGGGTGTGGGCATCCTTAGGTGCTTCTATCCAGAATGGATTCCTGTTTTGAGGCCACCCAGGGTGTGTCATAGTTGTGTATTCTGACCCTCATGTTGGATCAGACACACTGAATGTATAGGATATAAAAGTTATGTCATTAGCATAGTAACAGATCCTTTCATTCATGTCTGTTCAATAAGACAACCCCCCATCCCCTTCCCTATTTTGTAAGACCTGAAGGCCCCATTAGTTATAGGTAATGTTGGTTACTCTTCAGTCAAGGTAATCCAGGTGTCTAACCAAATCTGAGGTAACTCAGGGAAGTAGTGCATTATGGGAAGGATAATTCTTAAAAGGGCTCAAGGCTGGAGCACTGATGCTAATAAATTGGATCTGACAAGCAGCTTAAGGACCTACATGTTATATTTGACACACATGAATAAAAGGCTCTGTTATTATGCATGTAACATAAAGGTAACTTTTCTGAGCATTCTTTATAGCAAAGTGTCCTTTGGATGCAGTTATTTCAAAATATGTATAACTATTACGTATGTGGGGCAGTCAGATCAGATATCTAAAAGACAAACAGTATAAACTTCCATTCACTGACACCAGTTAATTACCATTTATTTTAAATCTCTTTTAAAACTGTTAACATTCAGCATAAAAACTTTTATGTTAACCTCTTTTCTTACATTCAGAAGTTTTTTTTAAATCTCCCATCTTCTCTTTATCTTTCTACCCTAATCCCAGTAGTTTCCCCAGTGTCCTCATGCAAAAGTTTCATTGCCATCAGTATCAGCAAGACAAAAATATTTTGTCTAGGAGCTGTCAAAAAATAGGTGTTTACTAGGCCAATGACCACAAGGGCCTTTTTAAGCATAGCCAAACATTCCAACTCTCTGAGAAGTTCTGGTACCCTTGATAAGTGTAAGCAGGGGCTAGGGAGATGAAATGTTTATAAGCCAAGGCCTGGGAGATGAACCCTTTACATGTTACCTGTGTCCATTAGAGACATAGGTGCCAAACCAGGGATGAATTTCCTGTTCCCCATCCAATTGTCCAAGTTAAACTTGATTTGGGTTAGGGACGGAGGGGTAGTCTCTGGGATACATACCTGTCTCTCTAGCAGGTCCTATTTATATCACAGGCAAGGTTTAAGTCTTTATAATGGGTAGTTCTGGTGCTGCTTGTTTTGTGGATATGCAGAAGATCCATTAGAATGGGGTCTGATAATGCCCTGTATTCTAGGCATATATCTCCTCTATACAGTCTGCAAGAGACAGAATACAAGGACAGAGCCTTAAGGCAGTCTGCATAGGACATTTTACTTATGCCCGGTATTCTTTTAATGAGGAACCTCTGTGGACGTTCCAATTGTTGGATATGCCTGGTTAATTTCATATCAAAGGGGACATTGTACTCAATGATATGTCTCACAAATGACAAATATAGTGTAACAATGATTTCCTTGGACTTAGATGCCATACCTTTATTTATAAGTTGCGCGATATAGAATGATTTCCTCACTACTGCAGACACATGATGGTTAAAGGTTAGATTACTATATGTGTCCTTAAGTCCATGACTACTGGGTCAACTCTAAGGGGTGTGTTGTCAATATGATAGTTACCAGGGGTGGATGACTTCTAGAAGGATACTATTATATATTTCTTGGCATTTTGTTTTAGTCCATGACTCTGACATCAGTTGTTTGTCTGTGTCGTCCCTTCCTGGAGAACATTTGTGTCAGTGTGAGATTCAATGACAGCTCCTAATTTGCAATCATCTGCAAATTTAGTCAGTCAGAGATGACTGACATTGGCCTTGACTTCTGAGAAGTAAATGCCATAAAGGAGGGTCCAAGGACATATCCCTGAGGGAATCCACTTTTGACTGGCCTTTTTGTAGAGGTGGACTCCAATTCTAAGTTTGTTTTTGTGAGCCAGCTGGCTGTCCACCAGGTGACATACAGGTTTTTACCTAACCGCTTGAGTTTGCCAACAATGCCTGAGTGGGGTATTGTGTCAAATGCCCAGGTCAACATAGTCAGTGTGAATCATTTTGCCCTCATCCATTGCTCTGGTGACCTTCTCAAAGAAGTCCTCCAGGTTGAGTAGGCACAACCTGCCCTTGATGAAACCAAACTGGGTTGGGTCCAGTGTCTGGAGGTTTTCTATATCATTACTGATCATTTCCATGATAATTCTTTCCATGGCTTTGCATGTGAGACTTATGGATCTGTAGTTTCCATGATTTGTAGATGGCCCACCTTTGTGTAGAGGGATGACTGTTGCTGTTCTTCATTCATGAGGCACTAAGCCTGGGTGAGTTCAGTTAAACAGTAATTCCAGGTGGCCTGATAGGTCATGTTTCATGCTATTTAGAAGGCCTCATGGGATATTGTCTGGGCCCATTGATGCAGCGTTCTTGGTCTTAGACAGAGCATTAAGGACCTGTTCCCTAGTGATAACAGCGGGAATTATATTTGATGTTATTTCCTGATGGAAGGTTGAGGAGGAGAGAGGGGTAAAGCTGGAGCTGAATTTGTTGGCCAGTAGGTATGCTATATCTTCTGGCTCAGTATAGGTGACTCCATTTACAATGAGCTCTGCACATAATTCTGTATTATCTTTGAGGTTGCAGATATAGCTAAATAATGCCTTGTGGCTGTTCATGGCCTGGGAGGCTAAATTGACCTAAAATTTGGCTTTGGTAGACTTTATTTGTTCTCTGTGTTGTTTGTTTAGTTTGATGAGAATGATTTTTCCTGCTGGGTGCTGCACCTCCTAATTGTTGCCATGATTTTCTTCTTCCTGTTATACATCTGAATGATTTTGTGATTTCTACCAGGGAGGCTTGTTGTTTTGAGTTAGTTCTTTGCTTCTTCCTGGTGGGTACAGCTGCCTCTATGTAGCTATTAACATTCTTGTACAGAGTTTCTCTGAACAGTTCTACATAGGCAGCAGAGTTCTCAGGGTTTAAGGGGGCTTGATATTTTGCAGGGTATCACTTAATAGCAATAAGTTAGCCTTAGAGTAGTTCCTGAATATTCTAGGTTTACCTGGATGTCCAGGTTTTGTTTTTACTTCAAAGGAGGCCATTCTTTAGTCTGAGCTTATCAGGGAAGACTCTCCCATATTAGTGAGGACCAAATCCAGTATGGTTACACCCTGGTTGGTGTACTGACAACCTGGTCCAGCGAGTTTGTGTCTACAAAATCCAGGAATCTCTGTGCCTGTACATTTGGTGTTATATAGGAATCCAAGTTAGTAGTGGGATAATTAAACTCACCCATAAATTGGGTTGGATGGTGAGTGTTTCTAATAAGTTTAAATTTATTTATTTATTTTTTTTATTTTATTGACCGGGGTAGTCCGGCTGGATACATGTCCATTTTCAGTGGAGTCCCGGGGAAAAAAGCTCCAACAGGGTTAAAATGACATATTATAAAAAGAAAAAAAGACAGAAACAAATACATAGTTTTAAGGGAGATAAGAATGCTGCAATAGAAGCTACATTTGGTTACATTCATTATATTCAGGTTAGTAGACCCTTGGTTGACTAGGACAATAATTGCCCATTTGTATGCAGAGTTGCTCATGGTAATCTTAGTCTGGGTTCATACAAGGACATAGCCAATGTGATTTATAGTGGATTTCAAGTTCTTTTTTGAATAGAGCTAGTGATGGTAAAGACGTTAATTTATTTCGAAGAGAGTTCCACACCTTTCCAATAACATTGGAGTACAGTGTATCCCCGCCTAGGTTATGGGCCTTGCTAGTTTGTATTAGGAGTTTGTCAGATGAGTGAAGAGAACTTAGGTTGGAGTAGGGGGTTAGTATGTTTTTTCGAGCAGGGGTGTTCTCTGGATGTTTCAGGATTTTAAAGGCTTCTAAAAGTTGATATTTCAGGAGAAGATTAGGGAGTTCTAGCCAGTCAAGTTTTTTCAGGTTAATACAATGTGTGTTCTATAGGGCAGGGCAGTGATGAATCTAGCAATGTGGTTATAACAAGTGGAGAGACGATTTAGGTCTGATTTGTTGAGGTTAGTAAAGATGGGGGAGGCATACAGTAGGGTGGATAGAAGGTGGCTAGTCTAGCGGCTGGAGTTAGGAAGGTTTTTAATCTATATAAAGACCCTAGTTTTTTGTTTACCATTTTAATAGTTTGGTTGATGTGGGTGTCAAATCGGAGTTTATTGTCTATGTTTACTCCTAATAGTTTAGCGATGGTAGTAGGAGAGATAATAGTTCCATTGTTGGATTGGATAGTGAATTGTGTGAAAGGTGTTGGGTTGGTTGGGTGAAAGTTTTGGGGGTTTAATATGAGTTGATGGTCAGTTAGCCAATTTTCAACCATAGTAAAGCAGTGTTGGGTGGTTTTTAGAAGGTTGTCAAGTATGGGATTGGAACAGATGAGAGTTGAGTCATCTGCATATTGGATGCAGGTGGCATGAATATTGAGAAGAGAAGAGGTCCTAATATGGACCCTTGGGGTATGCCTATGCTGTTTGGTAGTAGGGATGAGAGCTTGTTCTGCCACATAACTGCTTGTTGTCTGCCCTGAAACCAGTTTAGGACTTGGGTGTCTAGATGTAAGGTTTCTAGGGTTTTGAGAAGAAAACATATCTAGAAAGAGGGCAGAGGAAATATTTTTGTTGTTCCGGGTCACGGTTGATTTTCTAAGAGAGGAGGGCAGTATATGATGGGGTCTGAATCTATGCTGACAGTCAGTTAGTAGCTTGTTTTGGATGAGATAGGACATTAGTTGGTTATGCACACACTTTTCCATAATTTTGGCAAGTGGTGATAATATGGCTATTGGCCTATAGTTAGAAAGTTCAGTGGACGTTCCACCTTTATGAAGGGGTATGACGTGAGATATTTTCCATATTGCTGGGATTGTGGACTCAGTAATGGTTCTGTTTATTAAGATTGATATGGGGTAGGCAATGACATCTGCAGCAATTTGCAGGTATTCTGCTGGTAGAAGATCAGATGAGAGGGTAGTTGGCTTTAGTTTTTTCAGTCGGGATCAAATGTAGGCGGTGGATATGGGTTGTAAATTGAATGATAGTGGAGATTTGGGTGTGGTGTTTTTAGGGGTGGTGGAGGGAGCAGGTAGCTGGTTAGCTAGTGACTGGTTTCGGTGAAGAAGGTATTAAAGTTGTTAGCTACTTCTTGGTTCTTGTCAGATAGAGTTTCTGGGGTGGGAGTGGTGGATTTTCCTGGTTGGAGAAGTTTGTTCAATCCTGCCCAGAATTTTTGGGGGTTCTTTTGGTTTTTGTTTTGTAGGTGGTGAAAGTAGTTTTTCTTATCTAGAGCAGTGGCCTTTTTAGTTTCATTTCTTATTTGCTGGAAGATGACCCGATCTAATGGTAACTTGGTGGTACGCCACTTGGTCCATGCTAAATACATGTTATGGGTTCCTGGATCACAGAGGGGGATCTACAGCTTGCAAGGCAAATTTTCAAATTATTAATTTGAATTGTTCCATGCAGTATATGAGAATAATGAACTTGTTCTTTTAGCTGATTGAAACTGAAATTAAGGTGGAAGTGACAGAATGCTACACTAAATTAACTGCCAATATTGAATCTAACAGGCAGTCTGCACTATTGAAAGATATACTTGGCAAAATAACCAAACACAGATTGAGACAAAAAAATCAAGTTAAGAAGAAATTTGCATGACTTTAGAATGGGTCATAAATCCCAATCATTGTCGGCAAAGGGTCAAGGAGGCAGAATCAATTCAGACTCAGGACGTGTATGAAGGAAACTCTACAACATAAAGATGTACGTCCAGTAAAAACTTACCCAATACAGACTAAAAAAACGACACAATGACAAGGGACACATCCTTTTCCACAAGAACAAGTTGTTGACCCAGAGATCATCACTACTCTGAACCTTTTGGATTTCCTGGTGTTATAGCAACAAACATTCCCTGACCTCCACAAAGCAAATGGACAAGCAGCTATCAGGGTCAAATGAGAGGGAAGAAGATTAACAGAGGTCCAGTAACAAGGAATCAATCCAAGAAATGAGTGGACAGTTAATGGACAACTCGTTAATGGGCAATATGTAAATTCTAATGATATTGTCTTTAATTTGTCACAATATTGTTTAACTGAATAGGAATATTCAGTTCCGAATAGAGGCTCAACATTTATACCAGCAGGTACGATAGCTATTTCTCAAGTTTTGTTGGAATTCAGATCATTTATTAGAAAAATAAATTTGCAAATATTTTTAGCAATAAAAATTATGAGATGCCTGAATATGTACAGAAGAGATCAAGTACATTTATACCAATGAATGATCCAACTATTTCTGCATTTGAAAATGCAGTAGAGAATGAAATTTATGAATTTATATAAAATTACACAAAAGAGGGCATTTCATAATTTGGCCAGTGAACAAAACAAATCCATATAGTCAGTAATAAATAAATCTGATATAATAATTCGATGTGCAGATAAAGGCATTGAAAGTGTAATACAATATGTATTAAAGAAACACCTTTAAGTAATGTAGATGTAAATGTCATATGCATACTATTAGAAATGGTATTAACTAGCAAGGCCTTCATGTTATTCTGAATACTGACTATTATAATAATGTGATGCTAGGAATGCTAGCAACAAATGATTATATGCAAATCATGAGGAGAGATGCTGGGAAAATAGTCAATGCTGTGAATTCAGTGATATATAATATGCATTTAAATGCAGAAATTTCAGTAACTACACTGGAATTTCTATACACATCATTAATGAGGATCCAAATAATTTATGGGGTGCCTAAAATACATAAGTCTTTAAATAACTCACCTATGATTAAAAAAAAACATATATTTTAATAACTGATCTTTGGTATCTTTGAGAGGGTGGTTTACTGAACCTATTTCTAAACATCTAGAGAGACAATTAAAAATAGCATTGCAAGCATCAAGGATTATAATAAAAAGTATAACTGATTTTTTATAACTATTTGAATGGTCAAGAACTAATAATATAACTGACTGCTATTTGGTTACGTTAGATGTAGATTTATTATTTACATCTGTTTCAAATAAGGAAGGCATTGAAAGTGTAAGACAATATGTATTAAAGAAACACCTTTAAGTAATGTAGATGTAAATGTCATTTGCATACTACTAGAAATTGTATTAACTAGCAAGGCCTTCAAGTTTCAAAATAGATTTTATAAATAGATGAAAGGCTTAGCCAAGGAACTCCAGTGGCAAATTCTTATGCCAATATTGTTATGAATGCATGAGAAAATACATATATTTTCTGTGAAGCTCAGAATTAGTACTACCAACAGATAGTTTTTTTATAAAAGATTTGTAGATGATCTGTTCTTAATATGGGATGGCCCCTTACATGCTTTAGATGAATTTATAATGTATATACACATAACGATTAATTTTTTAGAATTTAAAAAAAAGTGCATTTTACACAAATAGAATTTTTGGATATAGCATTAATTAAGAATATTAAAGAGCAGATAGAAACAAGTCTGTATAAAAAAAGGTAAAGAGAAATACATATTTACATCATGATAGTATGCATCCATTTTTTATTTTTGATAATATAATCAGAAATCAGAAGATGCATGTAGCCATATTGAATATACACGATAATAACATGGACATTCAGATGGAAAATATGGTATGTGATTTCAATAATAGGGGATGCCAACAACAAACATTTATAGAAATTAAACATGAAACAAAGTAAAAGAAAAAATGATGTGAAACCTATTTTTCAGAGACAAAGAACAAGATTAAAAATAATGATAAAATAAGGAATAGTTGTACATGTATATTGACGTATAAAAGGAATACCCTACATGATAAATATATAGTCAAGAAACATTGGTCATTAATCCAACAGATAACCGAACTGAAAGAAATAAGTCATAAAGGGCCAAACTTAAGTTATAGAAGATCTTATATATTAAAAGATAGATTATGTTACAAAGAAAAAATAAGATCAACTAACATCTATATGTCTGATAAAACATTAACACATGCATGTAGTAAATGTTCATACTGCAAATATATATTCACACAAAAAACTATAGAACATCCAGTTAATAAAAATGAATTCATACTGTGAACACATGGCACATGTGACACTAAGAATATTATTTATATGGAAAAGTGTTGCAAACACACACTGTCTCCCTTCATCATACCCATAACTTCATTACTACTCCTAACCTAAAAAACTTTAATCCTTCAGCTTTAACTCCCTAAAGGCAATAAATTGGAATACTCTAAAATCACTTCCTCTAGATAATGCAGTCACCCATTTCAGCACTACCTTCTTAAACCTCTTAAACCATCATGCTCCCCTAAGAACAAAAAGAATAAAAAACAAAACTGCCCCATGGCTTACAAAAAATACACTTGTTACAATGCGGCAAAGAGACAAACTCTGGACCCATTACCATAAAAATAAAACCCCCCTCATCTACAACGAATACAAAACACTTTGAAATAAAGTAAAGAAACTCATCACCACTGACAGACAAAACTACTTCTTCTTACTCCAAAACAACAATAAAACAACCCCTCAAAAATTCTGGAAAAGTATCTCCACTCTCCTTAATCCCAGTAAACCAGACACCCCCACTCCCGATCCAAACGCTCTCGACATAGACCTGGCTACTCAATTTAACTCCTTCTTCATTGGTTCTATTTCCAAACTAACCCCATCTTTCTCCAACATCTCCACTCCCTCTAAACCACCCCCACTCTCATCTTCTTACCTTTCACCCTCAAACACTAGTTCACTACCTATCCCATCTTCCAATTCTACAACCTTCACCACCCACTCCACTCTTCCTCCCTCCTCATCTCTCCCACCTCCAAATATCCCCTCCCCCCACTCTCCACACTTCTCACTAAAACCCATACCCACTTCTACCATAAAAAAACTCCTTCTAAAACTGAAGTCTGGTTCAAATGCTCCCAATAATATTCCTTCACAATTCCTTAGCATAGCTGCTGAAGCCATTGCCTACCCCATTAGTATTTTAATCAACCACTCTATCCAAGAAAGCACAGTTCCCCATATCTGGAAAAAGGCCTTTATCATACCTTTACATAAAGGAGGTAACAATAACAATGTCTCCAACTTTCGTCCCATCGCTATCCTGTCTCCCATCTCCAAACTCCTTGAAAAGTGTATCCAACTACAACTCCTACCATACCTCATTGATAACAACCTACTAACTCCCACACAACATGGCTTCAGTCCAGGCCACAGCACTATGACAGCCCTCCTCTCCTTCCTGGAAACAGTAAATAAATCCCAAGACTCTGGTCATATTGTTTTTACCCTTCTACTGGATCTTTCCAAGGCCTTTGACACCATCTCCCATAACCTTCTTCTAGCTAAACTCTCTAAGCTTAATCTATCTCTTTCCTCTCTGAACTGGTTCTCCAGTTATTTATCCAACAGACATCAAGCAGTAAAATGGAAAAAGGCCACCTCCTCATTTCTTAATACCCCAACTGGTGTTCCACAAGGTTCAATATTAGGCCCCCTCCTCTTCAACATCCTTATTAATGACTTCCGCAACTCCATTCCATTCTCAAACATCATTCAGTATGCAGATGACTCAACTATTATTTGCTCTGCCACTTCAGCCCCTTTACTTCTAAAGCTAACTCAAGACACTTTTTCAACCACTGAACAATGGATGAAAAATAATCACTTAGCACTCAATGCTTCTAAAACCAAATTAATGGTATTCACTCCCTCAAAAGCCATCCCTCTCAACACAAACACCTTCTGTATTTCTAGTCAAAACAACACGACTCTGGAACTGGTATCAGAGACCAAGCTACTTGGTGTCCAAATTGACAATCAGCTCAAATTTAATTCCCACATACAACTAAACATAAAAAAAACATCAAAAATTAGGTATGCTCTACCATCAATACCATTATCTTACACCCTCCACTAAACTCACCCTCTCTACATCCTTTCTCATCCCCTCCCTTCTCTATGGATCTCCACTCCTAACTAATCTACAATCATCTCTGAAAAATCAACTCTCATGTTGTTATAACAAAATCGCCAAGTTCGCCACTAGCCAGAGGTCCTCTACTCACCATTGTTCCTCTCTTCACAAATTAAATTGGCTAGAACTACCCAACCACCTTATCTATACCCAACTCACTCTAGTCCACAAGCTTATTTTCAACCCCTCAATCTGTCCCTCCCTCTCCTCTGCCTTTAAAATGTATCTACCCAACAGAGTACTAAGGTCTAACAACCAAACTCTTCTTGAAATACACAAACCAGCTCATCCACCAGGCAAATACCTTCTATCCTTTAGTCTGGCACGACTCTGGAACTCCCTACCATCACCCATTCATGTTACCCCTACTAATTCTACCTTCAAAAAAACTCTTCATTCATACCTAGCCTCCCAGTGGGAATGCTCTAGTTGCCACCCTACATAACTTGCACTGTTAACCTTCTTTCTCTCATAACTATATAGTTTACACTTTAAACTTCCATTCTCCCCCTTTTGTCAATAAATAAATACAACAACTTTGTTGATCTGTCCCCATCAACCGGTTTGCTAATGTAGCCCATCATTAGTATGAAGCACACCCAATCCCACAGGGAACCCCTTACTTAGACTGAACATTGTTCATACTTCAGTATTTGGGTCCCCTGTATATAGTTTGCACTAATCTTATCTTCTGTTTTTTGGACTTCAAACCACCACAGGACTGCCCAAATCATGTCCTTGGAACCTTGTCATAAGATTTCTTCAAATATAAGAACAGTCACTTGGACTCTTCTCATCTCTAGATTCCTCTTAACTGTCTGTCTAACTGCAAACATTGGGTAAGTTGTGATGCATCCTGATCTGAAATGCTCATCTCCCATCCTACTTCTACCTACTCTGCATACTCATTTGTCAGACATATGAAAGTTGTTGCAGTGCGTCCATGAACATCAACATACTAACCATACGTGGTTTTGGCAGGAATCAATCCATGCATAAACAACTACTCTAGATTTACAATGCTCACACTATTTATCACAGAAATTGTCTCTGTTAAATGAAATATTTTATCTGTAATTAGTATAACCAAAACTTTCATTGTCATCTTTGCTTTAGAAACTGTATGTTTAAATGCAATGTTTCTACTAGTACTTTTGTACATACTGTAGCAAGAGCTTTGATTGTAATTTTGTTTGTAATTACTGTTTTGTTTGTAATTATTGTTTTGTTTTTGGAGCTTTTCTCCCCAGGACCCCATTGAAAATGGGTTCTACTAGGCCCAATGGACTATCCTGGTAAACCAACTGCAAATAAATAAATAAAATGTGACACTTTCTATATAGGAAAGACAAATCAGAAATGTAAAAAAGAATATGTGACCAGATCTCTATTATAAGGACGAACATTTAAAATGTTGAATATGTCTTTGTTGACACGTATTTAGCGAACACTGTAATAAGCAAAAGCTCTAAAGGTCTAAAACGTTTAGTTTGAAATATCATAGTTGCCAACAGACACAAATCAATGAGTGACGTAACCATGTCTACATTGTTCACATCTGACTTTATTTATCATAAATAAAATGAATAAATTGAAATATTTTTGAAGATTTATGTAAGTAAATTTTATAAGTAGTTTACTGGCTGTATGATATGTAGAATTATATAAGTTTTATTTATTTCATTTGTAAACAGACTTATAAAAGGCAGTGCACTAGGAAGTGGTTGTGTGATACACGTGCACTGTATACTACAATGGCTAATGCAACGCTGTTTTCCTCTGGAGTCGTGGGTGAATATTACAAAACAGTGAAGTCTGAAAAGCACAAGGATATGCTACATATAGACGGGTACCTTTTTAATTTAGAAAAAAAAAACAATGAAAGATAAGAGATACTGGTGCTGTAGATTAAAATTAAAAGAAAAATGCAAAGGTAGGGAAAAAGAAAGGCTCACCCAGACTCTGCTACACTTTGCTGTGAGGGGAAGGTTAGTTTGCTTTTTATTTGTTGTATTTTGTATTACTTTATTGCCTTTTTCTATTTTTAATACCATGATTTGTTTTCTTTACCTTGTGTTTTACTTGTATTCTGCTTTTAACTGCATATTAAAACTTGAAAAGAGACCACAGCACTGTCTCTTGTTAGTCAGGCAGAAATTAGAACAGGTCAATTAAAGACTCATACATAAGATAGAAGAGGTCAGGTAACATTAATCATCTGTAAACTGAGGGGGTGGTGCTAGGATCTAAACTTTCTATTTAAGGGGTACAATAAAACATTTCAGAGCGTTACTAGAAAGGCTCACCCAGACTCTGCTACACTTTGCTGTGAGGGAAAGGTTAGTTTGCTTTTTATTTGTTGTATTTTGTATTACTTTATTGCCTTTTCTGTTTTGAATACTGTGATTTGTTTTCTTTACCTTGTGTTTTACTTGTATTCTGCTTTTAACAGCATATTAAAACTTGAAAAGAGACCACAGCTCTGTCTCTTGTGACTCAGGCAGAAATAATTTTCCCACACTCTTACCCAGTTACTGTTGTGTTCTTAAACATTACTGTCTTTCTAGTTGCCTGCCCCTTATGTTAATTTGACCAAATATCTCATTTCCTCTCTGCTTTTACTGGCTTGTGTGAGTAAGCACAAAATTATCATTTTGTGAAATAACTCCCCTTCAACTATTTAAATTTATTGGCCATCCTACTGTATTCCATAGTACCAGAATACAAACGTGACCAATCCCTTTCAATCTGTCTTGCTGTTTTAAAAATAGTGACTCTCCACTAAAACTTAACTTTTTAGACAGGTAAAACTTAAGTTACCTTCTTTCACATCTAATTCCTCTAGTGCACACTGTAATGTTTAGTATAAACCATTTTTTCTTACCTTTAAGCATCTATTGCAAGACCACCAGTTATTTGAGAGCCCACATTCTGCCTCTCAGTAGTCATCTTGGGATTAGTGCTTCTGTTTTCTCCTGGTGAGAGAAGGAGTGCAGTTACATTATTTCCTGGAGACTGCTGATCACTAGAAAGCTTAATAACTGCTTTATATGTGACAGCTTGGAATCTGTGCTTATATTCTGATCCTGATGAGAGTAGGAGCAGAGTGCATTGATTCCCGACTCTATCTGGTTGGAGTCCTTGTGACTAGCACTTGCTCTAAAACCTGCTGGAAAGCACTAGGAGGCCTTAAACTGATATAAGCACTCAGCCCTCCTTGTTAATAAGGAAAAATTAATTGTAGGCACTAAACAGCCTATAACTGCAAAGCACCTTGCCAAGGTAAGGGAAAAAAAGCACCTAACCAGGCATGTCCAAGGGTCAGCTTCCAGTGGTTTCTCCAGTCCACCTGGTGAATCTGGGCATACTGAGGCAATGCAGCAATTGTCTCAAGTACACAGACAACCCTCTCCTCCTAACACCCGACACAACCTGCAAGAGATGCACTTACATAGCCAAACTGGAAGCAAAGCTCTCTCCAGCCATGATTGTGCTAGACAATCAAGAGGAGAAGGTTAACACCCGCACTACACCTCAAGCAACACATAGCCCTTCAAAACCCTCAGCACCAACACCCACACATAGCAGCACTAAACGCACATATACAGAGGCCCTTAACGTTAACCTACCCAAGCAACAAGGACCTTTGAAGCTGAAACACAAACAAACATCAATCACAACCAAACTATCACATAGCTCACAACAGCAGTGTGCCACCCAGCAACAGCCCCTAAGGCAAGACAACATACTTAATACTTTAGTCATAGGTGACTCTATAGTCAGACACACTGATGCCCCACTCACCAGGCCGAACAAGGAGAAAATTACACTCAGCTACCTGTTGGGTGCCAGGATCCACCACATAATGCATGCACTCAAGTCAGTCCAGAACAAGCACAAATATGACTCTGTCATTGTCCATGTTGGAGTGAATAACTTGAGAAGTACCTCCCTGGACTACATGAAAAGAGACATTGGAGAGGTCTCGGATCATGTGACCCAGGCAGGTATGACCCTAGCCCTGAGTAGCATCCTGCCTTTGCCCAGAATGATACCACAGTATAAGGACAAAATGATTGACTTCAGCAATTGGCTAAGCTTCTGGTGTCATTCAAAGGGGATCCAGTATCTGTCTGCCTGAGACGACATGATCGGCAAACCATGATGCTTTGCCAGAGATGGTCTGCACCTGTCACTCTTGGGATTCAGGTTACTGGCTAAGGCTATTGCCACCTCTATAGTACCTTTTTTAGGCAAGGCTCAAAGGACAAAACCACCACCATAGCAGATATAAGTATGCAAAATCTGAAGATAATGCTGCTCAATGCTAGAAGTCTAAACCTCAAAATGCACTCTCTCGAGGCACTCCTAAAAATGGAGAACACTGATATATGTGCAGTAACTGAGACCTGTCTCAAGGCTCCAGAGAGTACTCTGCAATACCAGGCTACAACTCTTGCCACACTTTTCGGCCACCAAACCAGGACCAAAACACTAAAGATGGAGGAGTGTCCTTATTCGCCAAGGATATTCACACCTCCAGGCTAGTTGCCCAACACAATACATACAAAATTCTCCAGGTGCAACTAACACTAGGTAAGACTGCAATCAAATTGTAGCTTGCTACAGATCCCCCACCATGCCCCAAGATTCTCACTACACCTTTATAAATGTACTGGAAAATATTAAGATACAACCAAATAACCTAATACTGGGTGATTTCAACTACTCTGCTATTAACTGGGAAAACAACTCATGTACCAACACCTTTGCCCAACGGTTCTTGGAATTCATAAATTATAACACCCTAGATCAACTAATCCATAGTCCCACCAAGGGCTCCAATAAACTTGACCTGGTCATTACCAGCATGGGAAATTGATGCTCCACACCAGTGATCACCCCCTTGTTGGTTAGGTCTGACCATAAGCTAATCACCTTTGACTTCCTCATCCCACCCTCAACCCCCAGTAAGGAAACATCTGTAAAAAAATTCTCCAAAGCCAACTTCATGCTACTCAAGTCAGAAGTGACAAACTTCATGACACCCATGCAGATGGGAACTGAAAGTTCGACTGTCGAATCCTACACTAAAGCACTGTATGAGCACATCCACTCGTGCATGAATTGTGCCATCCCAAATAGAACCAAGATGCTCTCCTCCAAAAGAAGGAAGCCAATTTGGTGGTCCCCTGCCGTAAACAAACTATACAACAGAAGGAAGAAACTGTTGCAGAAAAGAGGAAAATCCCAGGATGCAAAAAACTCCATTACCATCCTCAGTAAGAAGCTGAGATCCATCATAAAATCCTCCAAAGCTAGTTATGAAAATAAAATTGCCAAAGATTCCAAAGACAACCACAAGGCATTCTATAGTTATGTCAAGAATCTAAATGGCAATGCTCAGATCTGCTCTGAACTACAACAGATTGGCATTGAATATATTGATCCCAAAGACATTGCAAATATCCTGGTAGATCAATTCAGTGCCAACTTCACCCCCCTCTCACCCCCTAAAGAGATGCAGTGCCAACTTCAACCCCCTCACCCCCTAAACAGCCCATCTCAGTACCAAAAGATTTCCAAAATTCAGTAATCACGGCCACACAGGTAAAAACCACACTCTCCAAAGCTAAGAATACAGCATCCATGGGACCAGATGACATCCCAGGCTGTGTACTACACGGACTATAAAATGAACTGGCACCTGACCTAAGTGTCATGTTTAATCATAAGCTCACATCAGGCTTTGTGCCCACTGAGTGGCGCACAGCTACAGTTATCCCACTCCACAAGGGAGGATCCGCCTACTGTCCCATCAGTCTGACAAGCCTGATCTGCAAGGGCATGGAAGGCATTATCATGGAACTTATAAACAAAGACATTGGCAACCTTCAAACACTGGACCCCACCCAGTTTGGGTTTGTGAAGGGCCGATTGTGTCTCCTGAACCTGATTGACTTCTTTGAATCAGTCTCCAGAGCCATGGATGAGGGTAAGGTGGTCCACACAGCCTATCTGGACCTCGCCAAGCCCTTCAACACCATCCCCCACTCTGGAATCAAAGATAAACTTACTAGGCTGGGCATAAATCCCTATGTCACTCGATGGGTTGCCAACTGACTTACTGACAGAATCCACACTGCAAAAGTAGCCAACTCCAAATCCAGCTCCAGACAAGTGACAAGTGGAGTACGTCAGGGTTCAGTCCTGGGGCCACTCTTGTTTGGCATCTCCTTCTCTGAAGTACAGGCCAACACTCTGGGACTCTGGCTAACAAAGTTCGCAGACGACTGCAAACTGGGAGCCATTACTGAATCCCCAAATGATGCGGATATTTTAGAAACGGGCCTTACAGAAACAGATGCTTAGTACCAGAGCCATGGGCTCAAGCTCAATGCCAAGAAGTGTATAGTTATCCCCTTTGGGAAAAAACATGTACCCATGAATTATCACATAAGTGGCAGTACACTAAACACCAAAAGTGTAATAAGAGACTTAGTAACACAGGTGGACAATGGTCTCACCTTTGGTAACCACATCGCCACAACAGTCAGGAAATCATTCTGTGTGGCACATCTCATCACTAAGGGCTTTTCATTCAGAAAAAAGGAGGTCATTGTCCCACTGTATTCATCCCTCATTAGATGCATCATAGAGTACAATGCCCCATTTGGTATGTACCATACAAGACATCTGCAACAACTGGAAAGGCAGCAGAAACACCTCACTAAAAGAATCACAGGCCTAAAGCAGATGCCCTATGCTGACCGACTAAAAAAGCTCCAGCTATACTCTGTGGCATATCGTCTACTCAGAGGCGATCTCTGCTTAACATAGAAGGCCATGTCAAACCCAGAGCTGTTGGACATGCTACACTTAAAGAAATCCCAATCCATCAGAGCCACACACTCTAGGGACCTAAACTTTGTCATCACAATGAACAAAACATACTGGAGGGATAGGTTCCTGACCCAGAGGCTCCCAATATTCTGGAATAGACTGCCCATACATGTCAAGCAGAGCACCTCCTTGGCCCTCTTCAAAAGGAACCTTGGTGACTGGATGGGAGATAGGGATCACGTCAGTCACCCTGCTAGACAGGGGTCCAGGGAAGTAAATATTGTGGGAAGAAATAGCCAGGGAACTGTTATGGCTAGGCTTGTACAGGCCCCAGGGTTGATAGCCTAGTACCAACCTGTGAAACTATAACTAGAAAAGATGTTCATGGAGATTTATTACGGAAATGTGCACCTCACTATCATGCATCAGATGCTACAGAAGTGGAGAAGTATGTTGCATGTCATAATTTGACACAGACTGCTCGTATTTCTAGAGATACGCCTGCTTTAGTTGTGTATAAAATTATAGCAAGGACATCTACAGAAACTACACTTTGTTTGCCTACTAGACGATCTATGCTTCAACAATTTAATAGAGTGAGACTCAAGAATTTGTTAAATGACAGCCCTATCTCAACTCCTTTAGGTAGTGTAAATGCAAGTAGTTATAATTTAAAGGAAGGTACTTTTGTTCAAAAACGTATGGTGGACATGCACAATAATATACATGTACTAGTATTTTCAACCGCAGAACATCTACATGACTTGAGTGAGTCTCAGATCTGGTTAATGGATGGTGTGTTTCTAACTAAAGGATGTCTTTGTAGACAATTGTACAGCACACATGCATTAGTGTCAGTGGCTGCAAATACAAAGTGTCTACCTCTAGTATTCTGCCTTATGACTAAGAAATCTTATAAATCCTACAACTTTATGTGGGAATGTTTATTTAAGCTTTTATCTGAAGCTAATCTACATGTGTCTGTAAAGTTTATCCTGTCTGATTTAGAAATGGCGGCTATAAAGAGTGTGAAAAGCAATTTCTCTCCTGTAATATGTTAAGGTTGTTTATTTCATTTTGTGCAAGTTGTTTGGTGCAAACTGCAATCATTAGGTTTGGCTAGTTTTTATGGAAAGTCAGTCTCTTTTCAACTTCCAGTAAAACACTTAATTACTCTCTTTCCTGAATGAAGAGGAGGTGTTACCAGCATTTATAGAATCATCAAAGGTGTTTCCAGCTGCAGGTGAAGACTTGATAGGTTACTTCTCAGATGTTTTTGCGTTAGGGCTGACACGAAAACAACAGACGAGATTATCTTATTGTTCCTGGTTTCCTCCTTTGTTTCCGGTTAGCTTCTGGAATGTGTCTGATTTAAACAAGTTATCTTTGCCACACACCCAAAATCATGTGGAAGGGTGGCATAGAAGGATTCATTGTCTTTTAGGAAGACATATCTGTGATATTCCCTCTGTGTTGTCTGTTTTGGTTAGAGAACAAAATAAAGGAAATGAAACTAGGCTGCAAATGATGTCCGGACGTCTGCCTTCTGCCAAGCAAAGGAAAACTATTGAGATACAGCATAGATTGCAAACTGTGTTAGATAACAAAGCTGCGTACACTCAGAAAGACTTTTTACAAGCAGTTCCAATGCTATTGAAAGTCTAACACAGTAAATATGTGTTTCCCAAACACGGTTCACTAGGGTGGGTTTTATTAAAGTTGCTAATACACTAGGTTATGCATTTTTATGGTTGCTTCATTTAGTTTATTAATAACAACAATTGTAGCACGGGTTTAGGGTGTGTGTTATGATTTAACTATGTTTTACGTTGATATGCACTGCAGCACTGGGGAAACGGTGTTGGCCAACTAAAATATTTTGACCATATAAGTTTCAACCATGTAAGTGTTCGCTTATACGTTAGATTACTTAATACGTGTCGACAAAGACGTGTTCAACATTTTAAGCATTCATCCTTATAATATAGACACTATGTGACCATGTAACAGATATAAAGAAGTGTAGCAAAACAAATGCATTGTTTAAGCACATAAAAATACAGATGATGCACGTTTTTTCTTGAATTTATGATGCTACAAGTTATATACGAACATGTTAGGGGATGGGACATTAGAATTCTAATGGAGAAAGAAGAAAGTAAATTGATTATTAGATTTAACGTACAGCAATATCCAGACCTTAATGAAGCTTTTAGTATTAAACCTATCTTAAACGAGCTACATAACCAGGTTAAACAGGTGACTCCTTAAATGTTAGTTGAATGAATATTTTTATAATTAATAAATCATATGACTTTAGTTAATATTGTGAAAAAACATATATAATGATGGAAGTTTTAATTTAGTCTGTTCTGTCTGATGAAGCATTTTATGCAAAAGTTTTTACTTGCATTTAATTGGATTTTTATGATATGTGACTATTGGTGGTTCTGGACAGCTTCTTTGTATGTATTTTTGTTGCTTGGTAAGTCCATATTTGTTGCATAGTATTATCAATTTCATTTATTAATTAAAGTCACCCATGAATATGGTATTGGGTTGGATGGTGAGTGCTTCCTATATGTTTTAAATACATTGTATGGGTTTTCTGGGTCATAGAGGGGGACCTATTCCTTGCAAGAAAGTGGTGTTGGATTTTGCCTATCATGATTTGAACATGGAGCAGCTCAAGTGCATTGTCCTGTTTTACCATCCTTGAGGTATATTTATTTTTTAATGTAAATCATGTCACTTCCACCTTTAGCCTCTGTCATGTACTGTATGCTGTTCTCTAGCAAAGTTGTGTGTAGAATAACTTCTTCAGGAATAAACAGTATATGAAATTTATTTGGAACTGTACTACCCTGCCATTCCAAAGGAGATACCACCGAACTGTTGTCAGTGGGAACTGGCTGAGTGTTAGGATTAAATAACAGTGTGGGCTGCAACCACTGAATAACTAAAACTGCCCCTTTTGGCTATCCTTAGTATTGTACATTTTTAAAGTTGTGTCCCCTACCCCAACAGTCACAACATTGTTTTAGAAAACTACGTCTCAAATGTGAAAATCTTCCACAATGATATCAAGGTTTAGATTGTCCACATTACTGCATAGGTCCTTATTAAGGATTGGTCCATCAGATGAAGCCATATTTTTTCCAACCTACAACATCTGACAGTAAGCCAGCCTCTCATGCCCAATTCCACAGAGGACAATCATCAGTCACTTGTTTAATGTTATATATAGTATGACATTTTTCCGTGAAATAAATCAGGATATTATTCTGAGGGATGTCAGCAGTGCAGAAGTAAACCGATAACTTTGTTGTACTTTGGAAGTCCCTAGTATAACATCCGTCAGTCTACTTCTCAAAGATTGACTGACTGACTGACATTTCTTAGCTATACCAAAAATTATTTCACAGAAGTAGAGCTTAAATGAATCAATGTTGGAGAGATGTAACGGTATCCGTTCCATGGTTTTACGGAATTTATTTTTACAAGTGGAGTACATATCTGTTTTCTCTTGGAACTGCCAGCAGATGAGGTTGACACCTGTTGTTGAAAAACTGATGGATACAGATGAGAACTGGTTTGTAACATAAAGAAAGACATCTGACAACATATTACATACTCTTTATGACAGCACAAGATGCCTCCAAAATTACCAAGGAAGTAGTTTTGATTTCCCTAGATGCAGAAAAAGCGTTTGATAGGTCACCATTTATTCTTGACATTGAAAACGGAGATGCAGTCTGAAAAAAGTTCTATGTTGTCCACAGTTCCTTTATGTTTGGACAAATGTGACCTATAGAACTCCTTTCAAGTTCCAGTTTTAGAAGGAAAGATATTTGGAAGGGGAATTCGAATGAGAGGCCCTAGGATCAAAGTAAGCAAACTACTGGAGGAAAAGGCTTAGGATTCCTGTGTAAGCTTACTACCTAGGACATTTTTGTATCTAGGTCTGGCCTAATTAATGTTCTAACGAATGGGATGTTTGACATTCTCTGTTTTTTCAACTGTTTGTACTTTGTGAGATCAGCGGACATTGTATTTTTCCAGTGGGTGTTTGATTTGGATTAGACGGTGAGGGATAGTGTATGCTTTTATGTAACTTGCTTGCCTCAATAATTATTGAATAACTGACTGTAGCTTATCCCTACAAGGTGGTTAGTGCACGCACCCCATCAGGATAGCCAGTAGCCAAACCCTCAAAATATTGTCCCCCACTTACTCCTTATCCACTCACTACTACAACTGCCTTTTCCCCCCTCCACTCCACCCTTCTATATCCCTGTGAATATACCCTCAGACATTTCAATCTAATCCTCTCCTCTCAGACTTAACCACCTCTCTTCCTACACATACACTGTCTTCCACCATGCAAACAAAATCTGCTTATGCTCTAATACCCTTATTTCTAAGCCTAATCCTCTTCTGCTTACCCTACCTTACTAGTCTCCCACAGGTTCAGCACTCCCCTCCCTTTCATACAACTGCGATTTACATTAAAAAAGACTTTCCCTTTACAACCCAAGACTCCCCCCACCTCAACAAACATCATCAATCTTTTCTATTTCAAAGGAAGCTCTTCCTTACCCCTAGTAAACCACTTCCCATACCCACCAAACTCACCTCATTAGGTTCCAATATCTACACCTATGACCCATTAGAAAAACAGATACCTATCCATACTCTACTCAAAATTTATCACCCTCCTCCTCCATTCTGGAGACATACACCCTAACCCACGGCCTTCATACAACTCCACCTCTAAACCACATTCACATAGCTCTCCCCTGCACCACAAATCTCTTCTCCTTGCCACACTTAATACCAGGAGCCTTTATAATAAAATACCTTCCTTTCACACCTGGATCTTTCTTAACAAACCTGATATTGTCTCTATCACAGAAACCTGGTTAAAACCACACATAAAAGATACAGAAATTATGCCCCCTAACTATAAATTTATAAGAAGTGACAGACCTCAAAAGAAAGGTGGAGGAGTAGCCTTACTCTTCTACTCCTCCTTAACAGTAACACCCTATACTAAGCCCATACCCTCATTTGACACCGCCGAGCTAACCCTCACCCTTCTCAAAGTAAATAACAATAAAACTTTATGCATTGCCTCCCTGTACATTTCTCCTGGTAACAATATCCCTTACTGGAAGATATTCTTGCCTGGTTCACTTCCAACATAAATAGTGAGACTATAAATCTAGGCGATGTCAACATAAACTGGTCTTCCATTGACTCATCTACCCCTTCTCAAAGCATCAACCTGTATCAGTTCACACAGCTAATCAAAACCCCTACTAGACCAAATAAAGATTACACCACAGGTAGCATCCTTGACTGGATACTAGTCTCCCACCCAAACCGAGTTTCTGATAGTGGTACTCTCGCAGACTCCCTTAGTGACCATCTCCCTGCCTACATATGCCATTCCCCTCCACCTAAAGTCCCAAAAATTTTTACCCCCTATTCCCTATTTTGGGAAAAAACCCCCCAACCCACATGGTTAGAATTGCTGGAGCCATGCCAGACTCCAAACCAGTTACGAGTTGTGTCCCACAAGGCTCAGTCCTGGGACCTCTCGTTTGGTATATATTTATTGGAGGTACAGGCCAACACGGACGGACTGTGGCTGGCCAAATATGCAGATGACTGCGAACTGGCCACCATAACCGACTCTCCAGCCGACACAAGCATCTTCCAAAGGGGCATCATAGAAACAGACAACTTGTGCCAGAGCCATGGCCTTCAGCTGAACAGTGTTTAGAAAGGGGAATGTGCATCCTGCAGTCTGTTCACCTAGTTGCCAAAAGGGACATTGTCCTCACACACACTAACCCCCCGCAGCCTAAAACACACTTGCCATTTGCAGGATTCAAACCCCTATCTGACTATGTTATGACACTTGAGACGGACACATTAGCAGAGTGTTTTATTCGCATTACTGGGAGGTTTCCCTTCTCTTGCTGTACTTATAGGGTGCTGACATCATCAGTGTTTAGAAAGGGAAATGTGCATCCTGTAGTCTGTTCTCCTAGTTGCCAAAAGGGACATTTCCCTCACACACAATTACCCCCCTCAGCCAAACACACACACTTGCCATTTGCAGGATTCAAACCCCTACCTAACTATATTATGACACTTGAGACGGACGCATTAGCAGAGCATGCTATTCGCATTACTGGGAGGTTTTCCTTCTCTTGCTGTACTTATAGGGTGCTGACATCATCAGTGTTTAGAAAGGGAAATGTGCATCCTGTAGTCTGTTCACCTAGTTGCCAAAAGGGACATTGTCCTCACACACACTAACCCCCCTCAGCCAAAAACACACACTTGCCATTTGCAGGACTCAAACTCCTACCTAACTATGTTATGACACTTGAGACGGACGCATTAGCAGCGCGCACTATCCGCATTACTGGGAGGTTTCTCTTCTCCTGCTGTACTTATAGAGTGCTGACATCATTGGTGTTTAGAAAGGGGAATGTGCATCCTGTAGTGTGTTTTCCCAGTTGCCAAAAGGGACATTTCTCTCCCACAGACTTACACACACACACCAACCCCGCTCACATACATGCACACACACTGAACATTTGCAGGATTCAAGCCCCTACCTAACTATGTTATGATGGACGCATTAGCGGAGCACGCTATTTGCATTACTGGGAAGTTTCTTTTCTCCTGCTGTACTTATAGGGTGCTGACATCATCGGTGTTTAGAAAGGGGAATGTGCATCCTGTGGGGAGGCAGACACCAAGCACACTCTGGCTAAGCTGTCATTCCCTAGGGCAAACAGCCTAGTGTTGACCTCTACACCCATATGTTTAATTGTCAAATGCACATTATTTGTTGCTGATAGACTGTTTGCACATCTTTATTGCCATAGCATTCCCTGTTTGTATGAACAGCTTGTGCATCTGTGGAAGATGTTTGCATATGGGAGGGATCCACTATATCACGTATGTCTCTGTAGTCATTTAACTGTGTGCACTGGGCAGACTGCTGTAATGTGGTTGGTTCCTGGAATAACACGTAAAAATACCAGATATGTATGTCCAACTGCTAAATTGAGATTTGGCCTAAGTGTGTGAGCATGCCCAGTTCAGCCTTCCCATGGCATGTTGTCTGACATATGTCTCATTTATCAAAGTGTGTGAGCATGCCCAGTGTGAGCATTCCATATGTTGGACTCTGCAGACCACCACATTTGTGGATGAGTGTGAACTTCAACAAATATCACCCATTTATGGTTGTGTGTTGTGTGTCATGTTGTGTAGTTACTGTACAACTGCTTTGTGTGTGAACACAACAGGATTATACTGTGCCTGCAGTGTTTGCATGGGATACTTTGCATACAGTTGTCAACATCCTTTCACACTGACCTAACACTGTAGTACTGTATAGTGTACTGGTAGTACTTTGACTGTGGTGGACAGTATCCTGGGCTTTAGTGCTATCACTGCTTTACATTTCGATAGTGAGCACAACAGCCTGGTTAGGGCCAGTTGTGTACATCTGACCATGTTGCATTCTGTTCAGATATGAACTACTTAAACCAGGCTTGTCCAACATTGGTAGTGTATTCCACAACATAGGTGTACATTTGCAAACACTAGCGATGTGCCCTAGTCCATGTCTAATGCTAGTTGGAGAGTGTGTTTGTCCTTCAACACACATTGTAAGTGGAGTTTGCCATGACATATGTCATGGTTAGTATACTGTGCCTCTGTCTACCTGTGACATGGCAGTGATAACCAGGATAAAGCTACCATCTCCCATCCACTCATCAAGATTCCTATTGAGGAAGATTGATAAGTGACTCTATGGGTAGCCTGTACTGGGAGTTCACTCATGGGTGGGGGTGGCTTCTGTGTTATGGATTATGCAGTACAGCTTGTCCTATGTAAGTCAGTGCTGGGGTTCAGGTCTCTCATGTGCATAGCTCACTGCCATTCAGATTGTACAAGGTGCAGCATGTTTATTGATACCAGCAACACAGGCAACACATGGCATCTGTGCAAGCTCTTTTATACTCCTGGTGAGGTACTGTTGGGGACTTTACGGTTGATGGAGGTGTCTGCTGAGGTACATCCCACAGGGGCTATTGTAGTCAATTGTACCGCTAATGAAGGATGACTGCAGAGCCACGATGACCTCCCCTTATCTAGATCTGACAACCTTCATGATTAGGTGGGTATATGGTATGTTTCTGTAAACACTACAGCACATGTTTGTCCAATGCAGGATATCTATCACCTTGTGTCCCCAGGTCTCTTATTACATGTTAACTACATAATGGGTTAACACCTATGTGGTAATTGGTGGGCACTTACTGTATATCCACGGGGTTGACTATACACTTTTCTGCAATTAGCTTGCTGACATGGCTATGGCACCAGTTGTCTGTTTCTATGTGGCCCTTTTGTGGGATGCTTGTGTCAGCTGGTGGATCATATGTGGTGAGCAGTTTAGTCCTTCTGCAAACAAGTTCGGACACAGTCCTTCCATGTTTGCCTGTACCTATGGGACATATATACCAGATGAGGGAGATCCCAGGACCAAGCCTTGTGGGATGCCAGTTATATCTGGTTTGTAGTCTGACATGGCTGCAGCATGTCTGACCATGTCTGTTCTGTCCTTGGTCTGGTTTGCAACCTCTACTGACATAGGGTTTATATTTAAGCTGGTGAGCTTATCTATAATGAACACGTAGGGTATTGTATAGAAGCCTTTGCAAGGTCCAGCTACACTGTGTGGACCACATTGCCCTCATCAATGACCTTAATGAATTGAGTCAAACATGTTTAGGGGCAGGATCTGCACTTAAGAAAGCCACACTGGGTAGGGTCCGGTGTCAGTAGGTCCCCAATATCTTTATGTCTGTGGTACATGCTGATCCTTTCCATAGCTGTGCAGACCAAGCTTCTCAGGATTCTGGGGTAGTAGTTTTCAGTATCCATTCAGGCAACACCTTTGTTGAGAAGGACCACTGTTGTTGTACACTGCTCTTTGGGTACATATTCTGTGGTAAGGCTGACATTGAGCAGTAGTGTGATTTGGCTTTAAATTCATCTTGGAGTCCATGTTGCACTAAGCCCAGGACACCATCTCATACCATTGCTGCTGTGTGTTTTGCTTTGTAGATGCTGGCTGTTACCTCAGCATCTGCAATGTCAGGGGGGCAGCAGTCTGCTGGGATAGATATTCTGCATCTGGGGTTTGCACTGCACCTGTCAGGGTGTATGTTGGCAATATGTGTGTGTGTTTGTGATATTTGTGTGATTCAGAGCATATCAGGAATTCCCAACATGGTTCCTACCATCAGTTGTGAAAGCCTTGGGATTATCCTAGTGTCCTGTACAATTTGTATCTTCATAGGTTCATAGGTTCATACTAGGCTATCCACCCTAGGGCATTTGTTAGCCTAGCCAGAGTGTGTGCAGCTTTTGCCACCCCTTGCTATGTGAATATTATGGCCATTTATGATTTGCTTTGCTGTGCCTCTGTCTGGACATGACACAGTGAAGACCCCCAGTGTAACTCTACAATCATCCATCCACTTGGCAAGATTCCTGTTGAAGAGTGTCAGTGAGGGGCACTGCCTAACATGGAGTTGGATTCTGGTCCAGGGTGTGGGGAGCCTCTGGATTATGTATCTGTCCCACCAGCACATCCTATTTCATTATTTGTTGAGGTTGACATCTCTCACTCTCACAGCTCCGATGGCTTTGAGTTTTCCGGGGTGGAGCATGTCCATTACTCCTGTGTTGGGCATGGCCTTCTACAACAGGCATGCAATGCCTCTGTGTAGGCAGTATGTGACTGCATTCAGCTGGGGTGTCTACAGCCAGGCAGCATATGACATATATTTGAGACCCTTTATCCTCTTGGTGAGGTACCTTTGAGGTCTTTCTAACTGCTGCAGGTGTCAGGTAAGGTACATCCCATATGAGGCATTGTACTAGATTATGGGTGTGATAAGAGAACAGTATAGGGGCACAATGACCTCTGTTGATGTAGATGTGAATCCTTTCCTGATACGCTGTCAAATGTAGACAGTCTTCCTAGCCACATTGGCAATGTGGGTGTCCCATAACAGGTTACTGTCCACTTGTGTTCCTAGGTCCCTGGTTACTCTTTCCATACATAATGGTTTACCACCTATGTGGTAATTTGTGGTACCTTGTTTGGTATTTGGTGGGACATTCATACTGTCCAGTGTCTTCAGGATGGCTGGGTGGGGTTCCTGTGTGTGAGAGTGTGGTCTGTAGCATGCTACAGACTGTACAGCAGTCTTGCCTACAGTTAGTTGCACATGGGTGGACTCCAATGCCTTGTGCATTGTCAGTTACCTGGACGTATGGGTGTCTGTGCTGAATATGGATACTCACCCTCCTTTTATGTTTTGTTCCAGGTTTTGGGGCCATGACACATGATATGTGATAGAACCTGGTAGTGCTGGTGTGCTGTCAGGAGGCTTGCAGCAGGTTTCTGTCACTGCACAGACATCGATGTTCTCCATACTGGGGATGGCCTTGGGAGCATGCATATTGGGGTTTACACATCTGGCATTGGTCAGCATTACCCTTATGTTTCTTTCCACTTATGTTTTCTAGGGTGGTGGGTCAGTCTTTTCAGCCTTGCCTACAAAAGGCTCTATGGAGGTGGCAAAGGCCTTATCCAATATCCAGACACCCAGGGGTAACAGGTGCAAGCCATCCCAAGAACAGCTGCGTGGCTTGTCAAGCATGACATCCCAAGCAGACAGACATTGGATCCCCTTGGAATGACACCAGTAAGTGTGCCACTTGCTATGACTGATCATTCCGTGTTTGTACTGTGGCATTATTCTTCGTAAGGGTAGGATGCTGCAAACGGTGAGTGTCATACCGGCCTGGACTACATAATCAGAGGGCTCATCTATGTCTCTTTTCATGTAGTCTAGGGAGGTACATCTCAGGTCATTCACACCAGCATGGACTATGACTGCATCATATTTCTACTTGCTTTGGAGTGACCTGCATACTTCTGTTATGTGGCATTGTGGCAGCCTACAGGCAGCTTACTGTACCCTTTCCCTTGTTCAGTCTGGTGTGGACAGCAGTGCGTCTGACTATGGAGTCACCTATTACAACTGTATCAGGCATGTTGTTTCTCCTTCTGGCCTGTGACTGTTTGGCACACCAGCTTTGTGTACTATGTGTTGCATGTGCTATGTTTGGAGGTTGTTTGATTGGGTGTCTGCTTTAGAGGCCTCTGTTGGTGTGCTGTGTTTGTAATTTGTGCCTCTGGGAATTTTTTCTGTGTTTATGTGTTTGGTTTGCAGTTGTGATAGGTCTATGTGGGACTGTGTTTGTGGTGTGTGTGTGGTTACCTTCTCCTCCTGACTAGTTTTGGGAGTACTGAGTTGAGGGAGCTCAGCCTCCAGTTTGGATAGATGGTTGCATCTCTCACATATATTTGTATTTTTGGGTGGAGTTGGGGTTGTCTGTGTACTTGGGGCAGGTGTAACATTGCCTCAGGATTCACAGATTCAACTTGTTGTGGCTGGCCTTAGTGGATTGAATGTGTGGACAGATTTTATTGCCATACTACTGATCAGTGATTATTTCATTGTTTATGTTTGCTCTATCATGTAGTAGCTTCCTCATTCTCTTGCATGGTTTGGTTATGGCTGGTGTCCACCATGCCAGATTCCTGCGTGTATGGCATTGTCTCTTGTTTTAATTTAGGATTGCATAATCCAAGCATTCCTGGCAGTGTTCATGGAATGGCTGTATTACAGGTTCTGAGGTGTGGCACATATTTTGCGCCTGCACAGGACCTTTAATGGATTCCACATCAGTTTGGAGGAGTGCAAATATTGCTTTACACATGTTTTCCACTGTGGTTTTCTGGCCAGGGACTGTGGTCAGGATTTGTATATCCAGTGTGATTACTCTATGGTCTGGTTTTACCAGTGAGCAATACACTTCTCATCTTGCCATCCAGTACCCATGTTGCTGATTATCACATCCAGTATGCTTACCCCTCTTGTGCGAGTGGTACGTTGTTCCTGGGCCTTTTGGTTTATGGATTCTATGCACTTTTGTCCTACACTG
This sequence comes from Protopterus annectens, assembly GCF_019279795.1. Classification (NCBI taxonomy): domain Eukaryota; kingdom Metazoa; phylum Chordata; order Ceratodontiformes; family Protopteridae; genus Protopterus; species Protopterus annectens. The sequence goes on along the minus strand of NC_056745.1, from coordinate 1,463,323,940 downwards.
TTGGAGCTAGTATAATGCTCCCAGTCTATGTCTGGGTATTTTCAGTCACTCAATATAATGTGGTTTGGAGGACTTGATATATTCATGTATTCCAGCATAGGCTAGGTGCAGTTCCTGGTGTTGGGACAGTAGTCTGTAGCAGGCTATAAACTGGGGGGCAGTTTTAGCCACTGTTACTTGACCATGGCTATTCCATGCTGCTTTTTGTTGTGGTACCAACATGGGGGTGTGGTTATCCTTGACAATTCTTGCTAGTCACCCTCCTTTTGTAGCTTGTTCTATGTTTTGAGGCTGTACAGCACAGTATGAGGTGTAACCTTGTAGTGTTAGGGTGCTGTTGTGAGCCTTGACTCAGTTTTCTGTTACAGCGCAGATATCAACATTCTCCATACTGGGTGAGTTTAGACTGCATGCATCTTGCTGTTTCGACTTATCCCTTATCTTATTCTTATCCCTTCTGATACCTATGGAGATATTGAGGCAAATAAAAAATGTTATATATTATACAAGATAAGCTATCACTATGTATGTAACAACAGTTATTGTGTTGGTTGATTCTTTTTGTATTGCATTTTTATCAAATTATTTATCAAATTTTGTATTTTTTTAGTATAACATATATATTTTATTTATATATTTTTAATCCATAACAGCAGTATTTGCACATACAGTAATAATATGATTCATTTGTGAATACTGATGTGTTTCCAAGTTATATTTTAACAACAGCACATTATGCAGTAAGTTTGCAATAGAGTTAAAGGATAAGATGGTTAATCAAGTTTGAGATGGATATTTTACTGCATAAGTGATGCATAGGGTTAAATGTATGTAATTGGGTAATTGTTTTTAGAAAAAGGCGGGAAATTAAGGTATTTAAAGTGTATTCAAACAGTTTGTCTGATGTTCTGAAGAAATCTAGATTCACTAGATGAAAGCGCTCAACTAATAGTGTCATCGTTGGTGCATGTTTTTTTAATAAAAGAAACTAACTGCAGTACTATCGTGGTTCCTGACTCGTTGAGCTGTGTTGGGCTTACAAGTTGTGACCTATGGAGATAGGTTTGTGTTTTGAGCCTTACCTATTCAGGGCACACTGTGGGTAACAACAGCCTTTGCCAGTATCCATACGGCCTGCACTGATAGGTGCACGCCAGTCCTAGCAGGTGGTGCATCATGTCATGCTCAGCATGTCATCCCAGACTGGCACACATTGGATCCCCTTTGACTAACTGCGATACTTCAGTTAATTATTGCATTTGATCATCTCATTGTCATGTTGTGGCATGATGCTTGGTGAGGGTAGGATGTTAGTCAGGGTCCTCAGGTGTGCATATAGTACATGGTGTTGCATTACTTAACACATAGCATTCATGCCTCAGGTGGTGCTGCAGGGCTGCCTCTGTCGGATGTGCATATTACACTTCCCTGTACATGTTTGAGAGCAGGTTGTGTCATGTTAGGCATCCCTGTTACTATATGAGTGAGTCAGAGAGGGGTATCATTCCAAGGGTTCCTACTGAGCCAGTGTATGTGCTATGCATTGCCTCTTTGCCAAGGCCAGGGCATACTGGGCACGCCTCCTTCTGCCTACTGGGGCAGGCTCAGGTTGTTCCTCCTCCGAGTCACGCTCTGCCTGTGATGGCCTTGGCAATGGTGGGGGCTGTTTGGCCCGCCCTATGCTGGTCCTGCTGCAGCTGTTTTCACAAGATCATATTATGTAGCATAGCACATACCATGACAATTTGGGTACATGTAGTTGGTGTGTACTGCAAGGCTCCACCAGATGTGTCCAGACACCGGAACCGTGACTTGAGCAGCCCAAACACATGCTCTATTACATTACGTGTTTGTGCGTGTGCCTCATTTTGGCGTTCCTGTTCAGGTGTGTGTGTGTTTCTGATGGGTGTCATCAGCCACGGCTCCACTGCATAACCTGCATCCCCCACTAGGTGTCCGTGCGGGATGTCCCCACTGGCAAATGTCTGGTACAGCTGCGTCAAATGCCAGATGTGGGAATCATGGTAGCTCCCAGGACAGCCAGCACACACATTCATTATTATGCCCTGGGCATCACACACGACCTGGCAGTTGATGGAGGGGAAGCCCCTGCGGTTGATGTATGCCCTACCCCGCTCACCGGCTGGTGCTTTGATGCATATGTGTGTGCAGTCTATTGCACCCACTACCTCAGGGTATTCCGCTATTTGCTGGAAGAGATGCATATTGCTGGCCAATACCTCACGGGCATTGGGGAAATATACATGATCACCGACATGTGCTGACATGGCATCCAGGAACTGGTGCAGTACCCTGGAGGCTGATGCCTGTGATATCCCCATCATATCACCAGTTGGTCTCTGGAAGGTACCTGTTGCTAGTATTCTTAGGCCAACACATACCTTGGTTTCCACTGGGATAGGTTCCCCTCTGTTGGTTCTGTGTGTGAGGCGTGGCCTGCACAGCTCCACTATTTGCTGCAGGAGGTCTCTGTCCACTCTATAGCGCTCTACTATCTCCAGCTCATGTAACCCATGGTAGGTGACCCTGGGCCTGTACACTCTTCTCTGTCTCCTCACTGTGGGTTGTCTGGCACCATCTGCATTGTCACCACCCTCAGCAAGTCGCCTATGTCTCATTATGACAGCTATGGCAGCCCCTAACATTTCTGCTCTGAGTTCAGCTTTTTCAGTTTTCACTTCTGATAACTTAACTCCTGTCTTGCAGTGTCTCTTGAGAGAAACATCCTGCACTGCTGTTTGCAGAGTTTTAAGTGCTGGGCTGGGCTACTATTCTGCCTGTGTAATTGCCTGTGTCTAATTGTTTTCACCTGCTAGCTCCAGCAGTATTCCTTGCTAGCTTCCTACTAAATCTGTTGCTTCCTTTTTCCTCTCTGTTTCCTCAGGGAGGAGCCGTGTGCAAACCAGCAGAAACACGCTCACAGTGGCTTACACGTGCGCACACATACTTACACGGTTCAGAATCTGATTATTCGGATTAAAACGCATGCACGCCCACGCAAACAGTGTTAAACATCTCCCAACACGCTCCCACATGCTCAGTCTTCCTTACACACGCGCACACTGCCTTACTCGCGCTTCATGGTGCGCGCACGTGCGCATACACACCCAGCAAGAAACTTTGGTGTAGGCAACATTGTACACCTTCCATTTCTTGACTTTCTCATGCTTATTTAGTGGCACACCTCTTTCCATGATATCTTTCTGACATCTGTCATGTAACTCTGACCTCCAATGAACTGCATTTCTTTCTACCCTTCCCCCTGTGATGTCACCTATCTCCTACTCTGTTCCTCCCCCTTCTGTAACTCTTACACTACTCAGACTGTGCTCATTTGCTATGTGACAGTGGAATTCAGTATCCTAACACTCATTTGCATCAGATAGCACAGGAGCATATGGTTAGATATGCTTCTAGCTAATATCTTTATTTGAGAAATAAGATATTATTTATTTTTATTTAACATTTATTTGCTGGAAAGTCTGACTAGGATAGAGCCCATTTTCAACAGTGGCCCGAGAGAAACTCTCCAGATGCATGTCTTTGGAATGTGGGAGGAAACCAGAGCAAGTGCCACATCCTATGGGTTGCTTGATCTCTTTGCAGAGTAGCACAGGAGCTTATGGTTAGATATACATGACTGTATTGCCTGTGTTATCCATCTGCTGGGGCATCACGAAGTTAGTCACTTTGATTTTGAGTAGCGTGAAGTTTGCTTTGGAAAATGTTTTTACGATGGTTTCCTTGTGTGGGGGTGGGGTTGGGATGTGGATATCTAGGGTGATTAGTTTGTGGTCTGATCTAACAAGCGAGGAGTTGATCTCAGGCATTGAGCACCGGTCACCCATGTAGATAATGACCAGGTCCAGAATATTGTTGCCCCTGGCGGGGGGTGTTGACAAGTTGATCCAGGGTGTTAGAGTTTACAAATTCCAGGAATCGTTGAGCAAGGGGATTAATACAAGAGTAGTTTCCCCAGTTTATGTTAGGGTAGTTGAAATCACCCATTATTATGGTATTTGGTTGGACCCTCATTTTTCCAATATCCCCAGGAACAAGGAGTGAGCATCCTGGGTCAAGGTGGGGGATTTATAACAAGCTACAATTTGGAATGCATTTTTGACCAGGGTTAATTGCACTTGGATGATTTCAGAGGCATTGTGTTTTTCAACTAGCCTGGAGGTGTGGATATCCTTGATGAATATGGACACACCTCCACCCTTTGCATTTTGGGCCGGGTTTTGTGGCCGAAATTGTGGTATGAATTATAGCCTGGTAGTTCTGGGGTGCTCTCGGGAGCCTTGAACCAGGTCTCAGTCACTGCACAGATATCAATGTTCTCTATTTTGAGGAGTGCCTCGAGTGAATGCAATTTGAGGTTTAGACTCCTAGCATTGAACAGCATTGCCCTCAGTTTTTTGTTACCTGTAGTTCCTATAGTGGTAGGTTTGTTTTTTGAGCTTTGCCTAAAAAAGGCACTATAGAGGTGGCAAGAGCCTTGGCCAATATCCTAAATCCCAGGGGTGACAGGTGCAGGCCATTTCTGGCGAAGCATCATGGCCTGTCAAGCATGTCATCCCAGGCAGACAGATACTGGATCCCCTTTGAATGACACCAGAAGGTTAGCCAATTGTTGAAGTTGATCATTATATCCTTGTACTGCAGTATCATTTTTGGTGAAGGCAGGATGTTACTCAGGGCTAGGGTCATACCTGCCTGGGCTACAAGATCGGAGAGCTCTTCCATGTCTCTTTTCATGTAGTCCAGAGAGGTACATCTCAGGTCATTTACACCAACATGGTCAATGACAGAGTCATATTTGTACTTGCCTTGTAGTCAGCTGAGTGCATGCATTATGTGATGAATTCTGGCACCTGATAAGCAGCTGACAGTAACCTTCTCTTTGTCCAGCCTGATGAGTGGGACGTCGGTGTGCCTGACTATAGAGTCACCTATCACTGTTGTGTTGGGTATATTGTTTTGCCTTATGGGCTGTGGTTGTGTGGCACACCGAGAAACAAATTATATATAAGGAATATTAGATTCATGAATATTCATGAGCTCCAAGAAAATGTTGGTTTGTCCATTTAAATGTTTTGCGAAGACACTATTGGTTGATTGATTTTAATTTTTATATATAAGAGACAAATAGTATTAATTCACTAGTATCTGATGAAGTCCGAATGCTGAGGATGGAAAAGTGTGTTTCTTGTATTTTAAAAGCGTTAATATTTTTAGAGTTCTTGCCAATAAATCGAGTGGGATAAAAGTTTCTTCGTTCTCTTGTTTGGCTCACTGCACTCGTTTTTGGATTTATTAGTTGTTTTGAGTGCTTTCACTTGGTTCTGGTAACTTCACTATTCCCCTAATTTCTGATCTTTCTTCCAGTGAATTCCATTTATTATGAGCCCACCTGCAAGTGCCACATCCTTTGGGTTGCTTGATCTCTTTGCAGAGTAGCACAGGAGCATATGGTTAGATATGCTTCTAGCTAATATCTTTATTTGAGAAATAAGATTTTATTTATTTTTATTTAACATTTATTTGCTGGAAAGTCTGACTAGGATAGAGCCCATTTTCAACAGTGGCCCGAGAGAAACTCTCCAGATGCATGTCTTTGGAATGTGGGAGGAAACCAGAGCACCCAGAAGAAACCCACCAGAAAGCAGGGATGACATTCAGACTCTGCACAGAAAGCACCCCAACTGAGAATTGAACCGGAAAACCTCTAGCTGGGAGGCAACTATGCTAACCGCTGCACCACCACACCACCCGGAATGATCTGCTTTAACTCTGCTCTTTCATTTAGCTCAGTGAGCTTGCATCTTGTGCCACATAAAAAGCTAATTGAGTGTCATCAAAACCGCTGCAATGGGTTTATGGGTCTTTAGAAAAAGTAACGTGACTTATTTCATGCTTCTCTCACCATATGTCAATCCAGTTATGTATCTTCAACACCTCTGACACTTGTGGTTATGCCTGGTTATGCCGTTCTGGTTTTCCATACATACTATCGATTACTGGATTTAATGTTACATTAAAATCTCCATTTCTTGTCTGCTGTGTAGGAATCTACCAGAGCTAAAAAATCTCTATAAAAAGACTGGGTTATCCTCATTGGGACCGTACTGACTGCCTATAAATCGTCCTTATTCCATCCCATATAATCTGTCATGCCATCCCACTGTTTAACACATTTTAGCTTGTATGCATAACTGCTTATCCAATATTATAGCTACACCCCCACCCAGCTTATAATCAGTGAAGATAAGTTAATTTGCTTGTCTCCTTAACTATCAGTTTATTTTTCTTGTAAACAAATAACTCCTCCAGCACCTTCTCTTTTTAACGTCTGCAATATCCTTTTCTGCTTAACAAGGTGGGAGTGTCCTCCTACATTCAGGGTAAGACATGTCAGTTCTTGATTGGTGCGATTACTACCCTTCTGTAATTTTGCCTGAAGAAGCAATATTGTTAAGAACAGACCCGCTCCTCCCATCTCCCCCACATTTATGCTGCACTCCATTCCTATGAAGGCTTCGGTAAGATTTTGCACCCCTGCCTATACCTACATTAATGTTCTGCAGTGGCTGTATTGTAGTTATGGCACATCCCCTCTAATGTTCTGCAGTGGCTGTGTTGTAGTGATGGCGCATCCCCTCTAATGTTCTGCATTGGCCGTACTGTAGTGATGGTGCATCCCTTCTAATGTTCTGCAGTGGCTGTATTGTAGTTATGGCACATCCCCTCTAATGTTCTGCAGTGGCTGTATTGTAGTGATGGCGCATCCCCTCTAATGTTCTGCAGTGGCTGTATTGTAGTGATGGCGCATCCCCTCTAATGTTCTGCAGTGGGCATTCCCTCTAATGTTCTGCAGTAGCTGTATTGTAGTGATGGCGCATCCCCTCTAATGTTCTGCAGTGGCTGTATTGTAGTGATGGCGCATCCCCTCTAATGTTCTGCAGTGGCCGTATTGTAGTGATGGAGCATCCCCTCTAATGTTCTGCAATGACCATATTGTAGTGATGGAGCATCCCCTCTAATGTTCTGCAATGACCATATTGTAGGGATGGCGCATCCCCTGTAACATCTCAGACAGATTTTGCATTCTCCATTCCCTTGTTTCAGATAACTGTATGAATGACATCATAATACAGATGAACTTGATAAATGCAGAGTTAATTCATGCCCTGTGACCATACTCATGTTGTTTCCCACCATGTTCCAGAGACAAACACATTACAACACATATCAGTTATAACTGGTGAATAAGGAGGTAAAAGTGACAACATAATGCCCCATTTCTCATAAAGTATTCACCATCTATTTTTAAGGTAATCAAAGTTACACGGTATACTGGGTAATCCTGCTTCCTCTTACCTAGTATCCAGGAGGGATTTTACCTTATTTGTCCAAATCCTCTTAATGATGAAAGGAAAATGATAGGGCAGTTACACCTATAACAAATCCATACTGTGTTTAGGTCAAGCAACACTCAAAATTGTAAAATATGAAAAGGGAAAGGGCAGACCTGTCACCATTGTATCATGAATTCTTATACCGTTGCACATCGACTGTGAAAGTAACATTAAATCACTAACATAAATTCAGGAAAGACATAGCCCACCTCAGGTGAGATAGGCAATAACATCAATTGAAGTAAATTAACTTGAGTGAACACTTAACATCACATAAAGTTCAAATCTTTTCAGAAATAATGACTGTGTATTATGCAGCTGTACAAAAGGAATGTATAAATAAATGTTCAAAATCCTGTGTAATGGCCAAATAAATAGTGTCAATCTCTTTTCCAAGTATCCCATTTGTCCATCTGTCTCTCCTTCTGAATGATCTTCATGTGGCAAGCTGTCAGCTATAAGACTCTGATCTTTCTCTCAACTATATTCATCCATAGGTTCATAGGTTCATAGGTAGGTACTAGGCTATCGGCCCAAGGGCCAAAGCAAGCCTAGCCAACAGTGTTATTGGCTTTCACCACCCATGTAGTGTTAAATTCCTGCCCCTCTATTGAGCAGAGCCCCAGCTATTATCCCAGGGGCGAATTTCCTACCACCCATCCACTTATCAAGGTTTCTCTTGAATAGTGCTAATGATGAGCTCTGCTTGACGTGGATGGGAATCTTGTTCCAGAGCATTGGAAGTCTCTGGGACATGAATCTATCCCTCCAGCATGTCCTATTTATTGTTGTGGTGAGGTTTAGGTCCCTAGAACGTGTAGCTCGGGGAGATTGGGATTTCTTTAAGTGGAGCATGTCCATCAATTCTGGGTTTGACATAGCTTTGTATGTCAGACAGAGGTCTCCTTGTAGTAAGCAGTATGCAACCGAATAGAGTTTGAGTTTCTTAGCCAGTCAGCATAGGGCAACTGTTTGAGGCCAGCAATCCTCTTGGTGAGGTACTTTTGGGGCCTCTCCAGTTGTAGGTGTCTTGTGAGGTACATCCCATATGGGCATTGTATTCAATGAGGGGTCTGATAAGTGATGAGTAGAGGGGAACGATGACTTCTTTATTTCTAGATGTGAACCCTTTTGTGATTAAGTGGGCCACATAGAAAGATTTTCTGTCTACTGTGGCAATGTGGTTATCAAAGGAGAGGTTACTATCCACTTGGGTCCCAAGGTCTCTTATCACACTTTCTGTGTTAAGTGAACTTACCCCTATTTGGTAATTCATGGGTACCGTGTTTTTACCAAAGGGGATAACAATGCACTTTTTGACATTAAGCTTGAGGCCATGATTTGACACCAGGTGTCTGTATCAGTGAGGCCCTTTTGCAGGATGTCTACATCGGCAGGGGAATTGATAATAGCACCCAGTTTGCAGTCATCTGCAAACTTGGTTAGCTATAGACCCTCGGTGTTCGCTTGCACTTCAGAGAAGTATATACCGAACAGGACGGGTCCCAAGACTGAACCCTGGGGCACTCCACTTCTCACTGGTTTGGAGTCAGATCTGGAGTCTGCAACTCTTACCGTGTGGGTTCTGTCCTTGAGCCAGTTGGCCACCCATCTTGTGACGTAAGGGTTTATGTTAAGGTTGATGAGTTTATCTATAATTCCTGAATGGGGATAGTGTCAAAGGCTTTAGCAAGGTCCATGTAGGCTGTGTGGACCACCTTGTCCTCGTCTATGGCCTTAGTAACTGTTTCAAAGAAGTCTACCAGATTTAGGAGACATGATCTACCTTTCACAAATCCGAATTGGGTAGCATCCAGAGTTTGGAGGTTACCAATGTCTTTGTTTATGAGTTCCATGATGACATGCTCCATGGCCTTGCAGACCAGGCTTGTCAGGCTAATAGGTCCATAGTTCCCGGGGTCTGTGGTGGTTCCTCCTTTGTGGAGTGGGATAACCATTGCTGTGCACTATTCAGTGGGCACATAGCCTGTGGTGAGGCTGTGATTGAACATGGATTTTAGGTGGGGGGGGGGGGCTAGTTCATTTTGGAGTTCATGTAAAATGCAGCCTGGGATGTTGTCCGGTCCCATGGATGCTGTGTTTTTGGGTGCCATTCTGTTGTAGCTCTGTGCAGATCTGGGTGTTGCCATGGAAATTCTTGACATAGCTAAAGAATGCCTTGTGGTTGTCTTTGGAATCCGTGGCAATTTTTCTTTCAAAATTAGCTTTGGAAGATTTTATGAGAGATCTTAGTTTCTTACTAAGGCCAGTTAGTGAGTTCCTCCATACCTGGGTTTTTACTCTCTTTTGCAACAGTTTCTTCCTTCTGTTGTCGAGTTTGTTAATGGCAGGGGACCACCAGATTGGCTTCCTTTTTTGGAGGATAGCGTCTTGGTTTTGTTGGGGATAACACAATCCAGGCACTCATGCAGATGCTTGTAGAGTGCATTTGTGTAGGATTCAGCAGTCATGACTGTATTGCCTGTGTTATCCATCTGCTGGGGCATCATGAAGTTAGTCACTTTGATCTTGAGTAGCGTGAAGTTTGCTTTGGAAAATGTTTTTACGATGGTTTCCTTGTGTGGGGGTGGGGTTGGGATGTGGATATCTAGGGTGATTAGTTTGTGGTCTGATCTAACAAGTGAGGAGTTGATCTCAGGCATTGAGCACCGGTCACCCATGTAGATAATGACCAGGTCCAGAATATTGTTGCCCCTGGCGGGGGGTGTTGACAAGTTGATCCAGGGCATTAGAGTTTACAAATTCCAGGAATCGTTGAGCAAGGAGATTAATACAAGAGTAGTTTCCCCAGTTTATGTTAGGGTAGTTGAAATCACCCATTATTATGGTATTTGGTTGGACCCTCATTTTTCCAATATCCCCAGGAACAAGGAGTGAGCATCCTGGGTCAAGGTGGGGGATTTATAACAAGCTACAATTTGGAATGCATTTTTGACCAGGGTTAATTGCACTTGGATGATTTCAGAGGCATCGTGTTTTTCAACTAGCCTGGAGGTGTGGATGTCCTTGATGAATATGGACACACCTCCACCCTTCGTATTTTGGGCCGGGTTTTGTGGCCGAAATTGTGGTATGAATTATAGCCTGGTAGTTCTGGGGTGCTCTCGGGAGCCTTGAACCAGGTCTCAGTCACTGCATAGATATCGATGTTCTCTATTTTGAGGAGTGCCTCGAATGAATGCAATTTGAGGTTTAGACTCCTAGCATTGAGCAGCATTGCCCTCAGTTTTTTGTTACCTGTAGTTCCTATGGTGGTAGGTTTGTTTTTTGAGCTTTGCCTAAAAAAGGCACTATAGGGGGTGGCAAGAGCCTTGGCCAATATCCTAAATCCCAGGGGTGACAGGTGCAGGCTATTTCTGGCGAAGCATCGTGGCCTGTCAAGCATGTCATCCCAGGCAGACAGATACAGGATCCCCTTTGAATGACACCAGAAGGTTAGCCAATTGTTGAAGTTGATCATTATATCCTTGTACTGCAGTATCATTTTTGGTGAAGGCAGGATGTTACTCAGGGCTAGGGTCATACCTGCCTGGGCTACAAGATCGGAGAGCTCTTCCATGTCTCTTTTCATGTAGTCCAGAGAGGTACATCTCAGGTCATTTACACCAACATGGACAATGACAGAGTCATATTTGTACTTGCCTTGTAGTCAGCTGAGTGCATGCATTATGAGACGAATTCTGGCACCTGACAAGCAGCTGACAGTAACCTTCTCTTTGTCCAGCCTGGTGAGTGGGACGTCGGTGTGCCTGACTATAGAGTCACCTATCACTATTGTGTTGGGTATATTGTTTTGCCTTATGGGCTGTGGTTGTGTGGCACACCGAGTTTGTGTGCTATGTGTTGTCTGGGGTGTGTTGGTGGGAGGAGGTTGCTTGTGTGTCTGATTTGGACATCTCTGTTGCCCAGCCAGATTTAGATTTTTGATCAGGGCCTCGGTATATGTCTTGGCTTTACTATGTGTGGGTTTTGGAGGTGTTGGTTTAGTTGGTCTGTGTGTAGTGAGTGGGTTGTCGCAACTTGTTACCTTCTCCTCTTGACTGTTTGTTCTAGTCTTGGATGGAGAGAGCTTTGCCTCTAGATTGGCTGTATAAGTGCATCTCTCACAAGTGTTAGTGTTTGGTGGTAGGAGGAGAGGGTTGTCTGTGTACATGAGGCAGTTGTAGCATTGCCTCAAGATGCCCAGGCTCATCAGGTAGGCTGGAGAGTACACCAGGAGCTGTCTCTTGGACATGTCTGAATAAGTAGTAAAGACTTTTGCTTTTGTTAACTGTGGAGGTAGTTGTCAATTACGGAAGTATATAGACTATTCCCTTCTGGCGGATGCGGGGGTTGAGTGCTGAGGGTTATTTCGTGCTGCAGTAGATTTAGGACAAGTGCTGGGCAAAAAGGTGCAAGTCTGAGTGCTTTAGGCTGAAAAACTGACAAGTTATAAGGGAAAAACTGAAGAGCAGACTTTGTAGAGCCGGGGATAGTTAGCCCTAGCTAACCGGCACAGCGCGCTGCACAAAACCGAGCAAATGCGGGTTTTTATAGCAGAAAGATGAAAGGGATAGAAATTAGCCCAAAATGGCCAATAAGCTACAAATTCTGAGCTGAAAACCACTCATCCAGGGACAGATAGGCTGCTCAAAGCTCCCCACTCTCACTGCTGAACAGAGAAACTTCCTTCTATCCAAGTAAGGTATGGGTCAACACAGAAACTACAATACAGCCCTGGATTCACCAACCTCTGAAAACTGGAACTACTAGCTTCAGAAAGGTGGGAAACAAGTGCAGAATATCTTATTTTTTATTTATTTATTTTTTTAAGAAGTTAAGGGAGTTAAAACAAAATAATCACATTAAAGCACAGAAAAACGGCTATCGCACTTGAGTGTGTAGCCTACAAGAATTAAAACAGTTTAAATGCTCACAGAAATTATTTTAAAATGCAAACAGTAAGTACATTTAAACAGTTGAAATAGGCTTTTTAGTATCAAATAAACGCTAGAAACCGAGCGTTTAGGCGGAATTAGCAATATCTAGTAAGAAACAAGTCAAAAAGTACTTAAACCAAACCAAAGCCTCTCTTTTTTCCTTCTGCTGCTGTAGGACTCTGCAGATCACCTGGGCAGGTTCTTGCTGGGGTGATACAAGTGCAAAAACTGCACAAATGTGGGGTTTTATAGCAGAAAGATGAAAGGGATAGACATTAGGCCAAAATGGCCAATAAACTACAAATTCTGAGCTGAAAACCACTCTTCCAGGGACAGATAGGCTGCTCAAAGCTCCCACTCTCACTGGTGAACAGAGAAACTTCCTTCTATCCAAGCAAGGTATGCATCAACACAGAAACTACAATACAGCCCTGGATTTGGCAAACTCTGAAAACTGGACTGTACCAGCTTCAGAAAGGTGGGAAGCAAGTGTAGAATAGCTTATTATTATTTGTTTTTTTAGGAAGTTAAGGCAGTTAACAAAATAATCACTTTAAAGCACAGAAAAACGGCTATCACATTTGAGTGTGTAGCCTACAACAGTTAAAACAGTTTAAATGCTCACAGAAACGATTTTAAAGTGCAAAGAGTAAGTACAATTAAACAGTTGAAATAGGCTTTTTAGTATCAAATAAACGCTAGAAACCGAGCGTTTATGAGGAATTAGCAATATCTAGCAAGAAACAAGCCAAAAAGGTACTTAAACCAAATCAAAGTCTCTCTTTTTTCCTTCTGCTGATGTAGGATTCTGCAGGTCACCTGGGCAGGTTCTTGCTGAGCTGATACAAGCGCAAAAAATGCGCAAATGCGGGTTTTTATAGGAGAAAGATGAAAGGGATAGAAATTAGCCCCAAATGGCCAATAAAATACAAATTCTGAGTTGAAAACCACTCCTCCAGGGACAGATAGGCTGCTCAAAGCACCCCCCTCTCACTGGTGAGTAGAGAAACTTCCTTCTATCCAAGAAAGGTATGGGTCAACACAGAAACTACAATACAGCCCTGGATTCAGCAAACTCTGAAAACTGGACTCTACTAGCTTGAGAAACGTGGGAAATAAGTGTAGAATAGCTTATAGTTTTTTTTTTTGTTTTTTTAAGACGTTAAGGCAGGTAAAAAAATAATCACTTTAAAGCACAGAAAAACGGCTAACGCAATTGAATGTGTAGCATACAACAGTTAAAACAGTTTAAATGCTCACAAAAATGATTTTAAAGTGCAAACAGTAAGTAAGTACAATTAAACAGTTGAAATAGGCTTTTTAGTATCAAATAAATGCTCGAAACCGAGCATTTATGAGGAATTAGTAATATCTAGCAAGAAATAAGCCAAAAAGGTACTTAAACCAAACCAAAGCCTCTCTTTTTTCCTTCTGCTATTGCATGACTCTGCAGGTCACCTGAGTAGGTTCTTGCTGAGCTGATACAAGCTTTAAAACTGTGCAAATGCAGGTTTTTATAGTAGAAAGATAAAAGGGATAGAAATTAGCCCAAAATGACCAATTAACTACAAATTCTGAGCTGAAAACCACACCTCCAGGGACAGATAGGCTGCTCAAAGCTCCACACTCTCACTGGTAAACAGAGAAACTTGCTTCTATCAAAGTAAGGTATGGGTCAACACAGAAACTACAATACAGCCCTGGATTCAGCAAACTCTGAATACTGGACTCTGCTAGATTCAGAAAGGTGGGAAACAAGTGTAGAATAGCTTATTTTTTTTTGTTTCTTTGTTTTTTTAAGACGTTAAGGCAGTTAAAACAAAATAATCACTTTAGAGCACAGAAAAACGGCTATTGCACTCACTTGAGTGTGTAGCCAACAACAGTTAAAACAGTTTAAATGCTCACAGAAATGATTTTAAAGTGCAAACAGTAAGTACAATTAAACAGCTGAAATACGCTTTTTAGTATCAAATAAACGCTAGAAACTGAGCATTTAGGCAGAATTAGCAATATCTAACAAGAAACAAGCCAAAACGTACTTAAACCAAACCAAAGTCTCTTTTTTCCTTCTGCTGCTGTAGGACTCTGATGGTCACCTGGGCAGGTTCTTGCTGAGCTGATACAAGTGCAAAAACCACACAAATCTGTTTTTTTATAGCAGAAAGATGAAAGGGATAGAAATTAGCCCAAAATGGCCAATAAACTCCAAATGCTGAGCTGAAAACCACTCCTCCAGGGATAGATAGGCTTCTCAAAGCTCCTCACTCTCACTGCTGAACAGTGAAACTTCCTTCTATCCAAGTAAGGTATGGGTCAACACAGAAGCTACACTACAGCCCTGGATTCAGCAAACTCTGAAAACTGGACTCTACTAGCTTCAGAAGGGTGGGAAACAAGTGTAGAATAGCTTATTTGTTTTTTTTTTTTAAGCCGTTAAGGCAGTTAAAACAAAATAATCACTTTAAAGCACAGAAAAACGGCTATCGCACTCGAGTGTGTAGGCTACAAGAATTAAAACCAGTTTAAATGCTCACAGAAATGATTTTAAAATGCAAACAGTAAGTACATTTAAACAGTTGAAATAGGCTTTTTAGTAGCAAATAAACGCTAAAAAACGAGCGTTTAGGCGGAATTAGCAATATCTAGCAAGAAACAAGCCAAAAAAGTACTTAAATCAAACCAAAGTCTGTCTCTTTACCTTGTGCTGCTGTAGGACTCTGCAGGTCACCTGGGCAGATTCTTGCTGAGCTGATACAAGTGTAAAAACCATGCAAATGTGGGTTTTTATAGCAGAAAGATGAAAGGGATTGAAATTAGCCCAAAATGGCCAATAAACTATAAATTCTGAGCTGAAAACCACACTTCCAGGGACAGATAGGCTGCTCAAAGCTCCCCACTTTCACTGGTGAACAGAGAAACTTCCTTCTATCCAAGTAAGGTATGGGTCAACACAGAAACTAGAATACAGCCCTGGATTCAGCAAACTCTGAAAATTTGACTCTACTAGCTTCAGAAAGGTGGGAATCAAGTGTAGAATAGCTTATTGTTTTTTCTTTTGTTGTTTTAAGACGTTAAGGCAGGTAAAAAAAATAATCACTTTAAAGCACAGAAAAAAGGCTAACGCACTTGAGTGTGTAGCGTACAAGAATTAAAACAGTTTAAATGCTCACAGAAATGATTTTAAAGTGCAAACAGTGAGTAAGTACAATTAAACAGTTGAAATAGGCTTTTTAGTATTAAATAAATGCTAGAAACCGGGCGTTTAAGTGGAATTTGCAATATCTAGCAAGAAACAAGCCAAAAAAGTACTTAAACCAAACCAAGGTCTCTCTTTTTTCCTTCTGCTGCTGTAGGACTCTGCAGGTCACCTGGGTAGGTTCTTGCTGAGCTGATACAATCGCAAAAACTGCACAAATGCAGGTTTTTATAGCAGAAATATGAAAGGGACAGAAATTTTCCCAAAATGACCAATTAACTACAAATTCTGAGCTGAAAACCACTTCTCCAGGGAAAGATAGGCTGCTCAAAGCTCCACACTCTCACTGGTGAACAGAGAAACTTCCTTCTATCCAAGTAAGGTATGGGTCAACACAGAAGCTACACTACAGCCCTGGATTCAGCAAACTCTGAATACTGGACTCTACTAACTTCAGAAAGGTGGGAAACAAGTGTAGAATAGCTTATTTATTTATTTTTTTGTTTTCTGAAGACGTTAAGGCAGTTAAAACAAAATAATCACTTTAAAGCACATAAAAACGCCTATTGCACATGAGTGTGTAGCCTACAACAGTTAAAACATTTTAAATGCTCACAGAAATTATTTTAAAGTGCAACAGTAAGTACAACTAAACAGTTGAAATAGGCTTTTTAATATCAAATAAACGCTAGAAACCAAGAGTTTATGTGGATTTAACAATATCTAGCAAGAAACAAGCCAAAAAGGTACTTAAACCAAGCCAAAGTCTCTCTTGTTTCCTTCTGCTACTGTAGGACTCTGCAGGTCACTTGGGCAGGTTCTTGCTGAGCTGATACAAGCATAAAAAATGTGGAGATGTGGGTTTTTATAACAGAAAGATGAAAGGGATAGAAATTAGCCCAAAATGGCCAATAAACTCCAAATTCTGAGCTGAAAACCACTCCTCCAGGGACAGATAGGCTGCTCAAAGTTCCCCACTCACACTGGTGAACAGAGAAACTTCCTTCTATCCAAGTAAGGTATGGATCAACAGAAAAACTACAATACAACCCTGGATTCAGCAAACTCTAAAAATTGGACTCTACTAGCTTCAGAAACTTGGAAAACAAGTGTAGAATAGCTATTTTTTGTTTTGTTTTTTTAAAAAGTTAAGGCAGTTAAAATAAAATAATCACTTTAGAGCACAGAAAAACAGCTATTGCACTTGAGTGTGTAGCCTACAACAGCTAAAACTGTTTAAATGCTCACAGAAACAATTTTAAGGTGCAAACAGTAAGTACAATTGAACAGTTGAAATAGGCTTTTTAGTATCAAATAAACACTATAAACAGAGAGTTTAGGTGGAAGTAGCAATATCTAGCAAGAAACAAGCCACAAAAATACTTAAATCAAACCAAAGTCTCTCTTGTTTACTTCTGCTGCTGTAGGACTCTGCAGGTCACCTGGGCAGGTTCTTGCTGAGCTGATACAAGCGCAAAAACTGCACAATTGTGGGATTTTATAGCAGAAAGATGAAAGGGATAGAAAAGCCCAAAATGGACAATAAACTACACATTCTGAGCTGAAAACTACTCATCCAGGGACAGATAGGCTGCTCAAAGCTCCCCACTCTCACTGGTGAACAGAGAAACTTCTTTCTATCCAAGTAAGGTATGGATCAACACAGAAACTACAATACAGCCCTGGATTCAGCAAACTTTGAAAACTGGACTCTACTAGCTTCAGAAAGGTAGGAAACAAGTGTAGAATAGCTTATTTTTTTTTTTTTTTTTAAGAAGTTAAGGCAGTTAAAACAAAATAATCACTTTAAAGCACAGAAAAATGGCTATCGCTCTTGAGTGTGTAGCCTACAACACTTAAAACAGTTTAAATGCTCACAGAAACTATTTTAAAGTGCAAACAGTAAGTAAATATATTTAAACAGTTGAAATAGGCTTTTTAGTATCAATTAAATGCTAGAAACTGAGTGTTTATGCAGAATTAGCAATATTTAGCAAGAAACAAGCCTAAAATTTACTTAAGCCAAACTAAAGTCTCGCTTTTTTCCTTCTGCTGCTGTAGGACTCTGCAGGTCACCTGAGCAGGTTCTTGCTGAACTGATACAAGCGCACAAAATGCACAAATGCATGTTTTATAGCAGAAAGATGAAAGGGATAGAAATTAGCCCAAAATGGCCAATAAGCTACAAATTCTGAGCTGAAAAGCCACTCCTCCAGGGACAGATAGGCTGCTCAAAGCTCCCACTCTCACTGCTGGACAGAGAAACTTCCTTCTATCCAAGTAAGGTATGGGTCAACACAGAAACTACAATACAGCCCTGGATTCAGAAAACTCTGAAAACTGGACTGTACTAGCTTCAGAAAGGTGGGAAACAAGTGTAGATTAGCTTATTTTTTTTAGTTTTTTTTTGTTTTTGTTTTTTTAAGAAGTTAAGGCAGTTAAAACAAAATCACTTTAAAGCACAGAAAAATGGCTATGACACTTGAGAGTGTAGCCTACAACAGTTAGATCAGTTTAAATGCTCACGATACGATTTTAAAGTGCAGACAGTAAGTAAGTATAAACAGTTGAAATAGGTTTTTTAGTATCAAATAAATGCTAGAAACCAAGCGTTTAGGTGGAATTAGCAATATCTAACAAGAAACAAGCCAAAAAAATACTTAAATCAAACCAAAGTCTCTATTTTTTTCCTTCTGCTGCTGTAGGACTCTGCAGGTCACCTGCGTAGGTTCTTGCTGAGCTGATACAAGTGCAAAAAATGTGCAAATGCTGGTTTTTACAGCAGAAAGATGAATTGGAAATAAATTAGCCCAAAATGGCTAATAAACTACAAATTCTGAGCTGCAAACCACTCCTCCAGGGACAGATAGGCTGCTCAAAGCTCCCACTCACTGCTGAACAGAGAAACTTCCTTCTATCCAAGTAAGGTATGGGTCAACATAGAAACTACAATACAGCCCTGGCTTCAGCAAACTCTGAAAACTGGACTCTACTAGCTTGAGAAAGGCGGGAAACAAGTGTAGAACAGCTTATTTTTTTTGTTTTTTAAGACGTTAAGGCAGTTAAAACAAAATAATCACTTTAAAGCACAGAAAAATGGCTATCGCACTTGAATGTGTAGCCTACAACAGCTAAAGCATTTTAAATGCTCACAGAAACGATTTTAAAGAGCAAACAGTAAGTACAATTAAACAGTTGAAATAGTTTTTTAGTATCAAATAAACACTAGAAACAGAGTGTTTAGGTGGAATTAGCAATATCTAGCAAGAAACAAGCCAAAAATACTTAAATCAAACCAAAGTCTCTCTTTTTTTCCTTCTGCTGCTGTAGGACTCTGCAGGTCACCTGGGCAGGTTCTTGCTGAGCTGATACAAGCGCAAAAAATGCGCAAATGTGGGATTTTATAGCAGAAAGGTGAAAGGGAAAGAAATTAGACCAAAATGGCAAAAAAACTACAAATACTGAGCTGAAAACCACTCCTCCAGGGACAGATAGGCTGCTCAAAGCTCCCCACTCTCACTGGTAAACAGAGAAACTTCCTTCTTTCTAAGTAAGATATGGGTCAACACAGAAACTACAATACAGCCCTGGATTCAGCAAACTCTGAAAACTGGACTCTACTAGCTTGAGAAAGGTGGGAAACAAGTGTAGAATAGCTTATTTTTTTGTTTTTTTAAGACGTTAAGGCAGTTAAAACAAAATAATCACATTAAAGCACTGAAAAACAGCTATCACACTTGAATGTGTAGCCTACAACAGCTAAAGCATTTTAAATGCTCACAGAAATGATTTTAAAGTGCAAACAGTACAATTAAACAGTTGAAATAGGCTTTTTAGTATCAAATAAATGCCAGAAACCGAGCATTTATGTGGCATTAGCAATATCTAGCAAGAAGCAAGCCTAAAAAGTACTTAAAGCAAACCAAAGTCTCTCTTTTTTCCTTCTGCTGCTGTAGGACTCTGCAGGTCACCTGGGCAGGTTCTTGCTGAGCTGATACAAGGGCAAAAACTGCACAAATGCGGGCTTTTTATAGCAGAAAGGTGAAAGGGATAGAAATTAGCCCAAAATGGACAATAAACTACAAATTCTGAGCTGAAAACTACTCCTCCAGGGACAGATAGGCTGCTCAAAGCCCCCCACTATCACTGGTGAACAGAGAAACTTCCTTCTATCCAAGTAAGGTATGAGGTCAACACAGAAACTACAATACAGCCCTGGATTCAGCAAACTCTGAAAACTGGACTCTACTAGCTTCAGAAAGGTGGGAAACAAGTGTAGAATAGATTATTTTTTTTTTTTTAAGAAGTTAAGGCAGTTAAAACAAAATAATCACTTTAAAGCACAGACAAATGGGTATCGCTCTTGAGTGTGTAGCCTACAACACTTAAAACAGTTTAAATGCTCACAGAAATGATTTTAAAGTGCAAACAGTAAGTAAATATATTTAAACAGTTGAAATAGGCTTTTTAGTATCAATTAAATGCTAGAAACTGAGCGTTTATGCAGAATTAGCAATATTTAGCAAGAAAGAAGCCTAAAAAGTACTTAAGCCAAACCAAAATCTCTCTTTTTTCCTTCTGCTGCTGTAGGACTCTGCAGGTCACCTGAGCAGGTTCTTGCTGAGCTGATACTAGTGCACAAAATGCACAAATGCAGGTTTTTATAGCAGAAAGATGAAAGGGATAGAAATTAGCCCAAAATGGACAATAAACTACAAATTCTGAGCTGAAAACCACCCTCCAGGGACAGATAGGCTGCTCAAAGCTCCCCACTCTCACTGGTAAACAGAGAAACTTCCTTCTATCCAAGTAAGGTATGGGTCAACACAGAAACTACAATACAGCCCTGGATTCAGCAAACTCTGAAAACTGGACTGTACCAGCTTCAGAAAGGTGGGAAACAAGTTTAGATTAGCTTTTTTTTTTGTTTTTTTAAGAAGTTAAGGCAGTTAAAACAAAATCACTTTAAAGCACAGAAAAATGGCTATCTCACTTGAGTGTGTAGCCTACAACAGTTAAAGCAGTTTAAATGCTCACAGATACGATTTTAAAGTGCAGACAGTAAGTAAGTATAGTTAAACAGTTGAAATAGGTTTTTTAGTATCAAATAAATGCTAGAAACTAAGCATTTAAGCGGAATTAGCAATATCTAGCAAGAAACAAGCCAAAAAAATACTTAAATCAAACCAAAGTCTCTATTTTTTCCTTCTGCTGCTGTAGGACTCTGCAGGTCACCTGGGTAGGTTCTTGCTGAGCTGATACAAGCACAAAAAATGCGCAAATGCGGGTTTTTATATCAGAAAGATGAAAGGGAAAGAAATTAGCCCAAAATGGCTAATAAACTACAAATTCTGAGCTGAAAACCACTCCTCCAGGGACAGATAGGCTGCTCAAAGCTCCCCACTCACTGCTGAACAGAGAAACTTCCTTCTATCCAAGTAAGGTATGGGTCAACACAGAAACTACAATACAGCCCTGGATTCAGCAAACTCTGAAAACTGGACTCTACTAGCCTGAGAAAGGCGGGAAACAAGTGTAGAACAGCTTTTTTTTTTTGTTTTTTTAAGACGTTAAGGCAGTTAAAACAAAATAATCATTTTAAAGCACAGAAAAATGGCTATCGCACTTGAACGTGTAGCCTACAACAGATAAAGCATTTTAAATGCTCACAGAAACGATTTTATAATGCAAACAGTAAGTAGAATTAAACAGTTGAAATGGGTTTTTAGTATCAACTAAACACCAAAAACCAATTGTTTATGCGGAATTAGCAATATCTAGCAAGAAACATGCCAAAAAGTACTTAAATCAAACCAAAGTATGTGTTTTTTCCATTTGCTGCTGTAGGACACTGCTGGTCACCTGGGCAGGTTCTTGCTGAGCTGATACAAGCGCGAAAACTGCATAAATGTGGGTTTTTATAGAAGAAAGGTGAAAGGGATAGAAATTAGCCTAAAATGGCCAATAAACTACAAATTCTGAGCTGAAAACCACTCCACAAGGGACAGACAGGCTGCTCAAAGCTCCCCACTCTCACTGGTGAACAGAGAAACTTCCTTCTATCCAAGTAAGGTATGAGGTCACCACAGAAACTAAAATACAGCCCTGGATTTAGCAAACTCTGAAAACTGGACTCTACTAGCTTCAGAAAGTTGGGAAACAAGTGTAGAATAGCTTATTTTTTTTGTTTTTTTTTAGAAGTTAAGGCAGTTAAAATAAAATAATCACTTTAAAGCACAGAAAAACGGCTATCACACTTGAGTGTATAGCCTACAAGAATTAAAACAGTTTAAATGCTCACAGAAATTATTTTAAAGTGCAAACAGTAAGGAATTACATTTAAACAGTTGAAATAGGCTTTTTAGTATCAATTAAATGCTAGAAACTGAGCATTTATGCGGAATTAGCAATATTTAGCAAGAAACAAGCCTAAAAAGTACTTAAACCAAACCAAAGTCTCTCTTTTTTCCTTCTGCTGCTTTAGGACTCTGCAGGTCACCTGGGCAGGTTCTTGTTGAGCTTATACAAGCGCAAAAACTGCACAAATGCGGGTTTTTATAGCAGAAAGATGAAAGGGATAGAAATTAGCCCAAAATGGACAATAAACTACAAATTCTGAGCTGAAAACTACTCCTCCAGGGACAGATAGGCTGCTCAAAGCTCCCCACTCTCACTGGTGAAGAGAGAAACTTCCTTCAATCCAAGTAAGGTATGGGTCAACACAGAAACTGCAATACAGCCCTGGATTCAGCAAACTCTGAAAACTGGACTCTACTAGCTTCAGAAAGGTGGGAAACAAGTGTAGAATAGCTTATTTTTTTGATTTTTTAAGACGTTAAGGCAGTTAAAACAAAATAATCACTTTAAAGCACAGAAAAACAGCTATCACACTTGAATGTGTAGCCTACAACAGCTAAAGCATTTTAAATGCTCACAGAAACGATTTTAAAGTGCAAACAGTAAGTAAGTACAATTAAACAGTTGAAATAGGCTTTTTAGTATCAAATAAATGCCAGAAACCGAGCATTTATGCGGCATTAGCAATATTTTGCAAGAAACAAGCCTAAAAAGTACTTAAACCAAACCAAAGTCTCACTTTTCTCCTTCTGCTGCTGTAGGACTCTGCAGGTCACCTGGGCAGGTTCTTACTGAGCTGATTCAAGGGCAAAAATGGCACAAATGCGGGTTTTTATAGCAGAAAGATGAAATGGATGCTCACAGAAATTATTTTAAAGTGCAACAGTAAGTACAACTAAACAGTTGAAATAGGCTTTTTAATAACAAATATTAAAATAAAAAAGTTAAAATAAAATAATCATTTTAGAGCACAGAAAAACAGCTATTGCACTTGAGTGTGTAGCCTACAACAGTTAAAACAGTTTAAATGCTCACAGAAACAATTTTAATGTGCAAACAGTAAGTACAATTGAACAGTTGAAATAGGCTTTTTAGTATCAAATAAACACTAGAAACAGAGTGTTTAGGTGGAAGTAGCAATATCTAGCAAGAAACAAGCCACAAAAATACTTAAATCAAACCAAAGTCTCTCTTTTTTCCTTCTGCTGCTGTAGGACTCTGCAGGTCACCTGGGCAGGTTCTTGCTGAGCTGATACAAGCGCAAAAACTGCACAATTGTGGGATTTTATAGCAGAAAGATGAAAGGGATAGAAATTAGCCCAAAATGGACAATAAACTACAAATTCTGAGCTGAAAACTACTCATCCAGGGACAGATAGGCTGCTCAAAGCTCCCCACTCTCACTGGTGAACAGAGAAACTTCCTTCTATCCAAGTAAGGTATGGATTAACACAGAAACTACAATACAGCCCTGGATTCAGCAAACTCTGAAAACTGGACTCTACTAGCTTCAGAAAGGTGGGAAACAAGTGTAGAATAGCTTATTTTTTTGTTTTTCTTAAGAAGTTAAAGCAGTTAAAAGAAAAAATAATCACTTTAAAGCACAGAAAAATGGCTATCGCTCTTGAGTGTGTAGCCTACAACACTTAAAACAGTTTAAATGCTCACAGAAACGATTTTAAAGTGCAAACAGTAAGTAAATATATTTAAACAGTTGAAATAGGCTTTTTAATATCAATTAAATGCTAGTAACTGAGCGTTTATACAGAATTAGCAATATTTAGCAAGAAACAAGCCTAAAAAGTACTTAAGCAAAACCAAAATCTCTCTTTTTTCCTTCTGCTGCTGTAGGACTCTGCAGGTCACCTGAGCAGGTCCTTGCTGAGCTGATACTAGTGCACAAAATGCACAGATGCAGGTTTTTATAGCGGAAAGATGAAAGGGATAGAAATTAGCCCAAAATGGCCAATAAACTACAAATTCTGAGCTGAAAACCACCCTCCAGGGACAGATAGGCTGCTCAAAGCTCCCCACTCTCACTGGTAAACAGAGAAACTTCCTTCTATCCAAGTAAGGTATGGGTCAACACTGAAACTACAATACAGCCCTGGATTCAGAAAACTCTGAAAACTGGACTCTAGTAGCTTCAGAAAGGTGGGAAAAAAGTGTAGATTAGCTTATTTTGTTTTGTTTGTTTTTTTTTTAAGACGTTAAGGCAGTTAAAACAAAATCACTTTAAAGCACAGAAAAATGGCCATGACACTTGAGAGTGTAGCCTACAACAGTTAGATCAGTTTAAATGCTCACAGATATGATTTTAAAGTGCAGACAGTAAGTAAGTATAGTTAAACAGTTGAAATAGGTTTTTTAGTATCAAATAAATGCTAGAAACCAAGCGTTTAGGTGGAATTAGCAATATCTAGCAAGTAACAAGCCAAAAAGTACTTAAGCCAAACCAAAGTCTCTCTTTTTTCCTTCTGCTGCTGTAGGACTCTGCAGGTCACCTCAGCAGGTTCTTGCTGAGCTGGTACAAGTGCAAAAAATGTGCAAATGCAGGTTTTTATAGCAGAAAGATGATAGCGATAGAAATTAGCCAAAAATGGCCAATAAACTACAAATTCTAAGCTGAAAACCACCCTCCAGGGACAGATAGGCTGCTCAAAGCTCCCCACTCTCACTGGTAAACAGTGAAACTTCCTTCTATCCAAGTAAGGTATGGGTCAACACAGAAACTAAAATACAGCCCTGGATTTAGCAAACTCTGAAAACTAGACTCTACTAGCTTCAGAAAGGTGAGAAACAAGTGTAGAATAGCTTATTTTTTTGTATTTTTGTTTTTTTTTTAGAAGTTAAGGCAGTTAAAATAAAATAATCACTTTAAGGCACAGAAAAACGGCTATCACACTTGAGTGTGTAGCCTACAAGAATTAAAACAGTTTAAATGCTCACAGAAATTATTTTAAAGTGCAAACAGTAAGTAATTACATTTAAACAGTTGAATTAGGCTTTTTAGTATAAAATAAATGCTAGAAACTGAGCGTATAGTTGGAATTAGCAATATCAAGCAAGAAGCAAGCCAAAAAAGTATTTAAATCAAACCGAAGTCTGTCTGTTTACCTTCTGCTGCTATAGGACTCTGCAGGTCAGCTGGGCAGGTTCTTGTTGAACTGATACAAACTCAAAAAATGTGCACATGCAGGTTTTTATAGCAGAAAGATACAAGAGTTAGAAATTAGGACAAAATGGCCAATAAACTAAAAATTCTGAGCTGAAAACCACTCCTCAAGGAACAGATAGGCTGCTCAAAGCTTCCCACTCTCATTGGTGAACAGAGAAACTTCCTTCTATCAAAGTAAGGTATGTGTTTACACAGAAACTACAATACAGCCCTGGATTCAGCAATCTTTGAAAACTGGACTCTACTAGCTTCAGAAAGGTGGTAAACAAGTGCAGAATAGCTTTTTTTTTGTTTTTTTAAGAAGTTAAGGCAGTTAAAACAAAATAATCACTTTAAAGCACAGAAAAATGGCTATCACTCTTGAGTGTGTAGCCTACAACACTTAAAACAGCTTAAATGCTCACAGAAACGATTTTAAAATGCAAACAGTAAGTACCATTAAACAGTTGAAATAGGTTTTTTAGTATCAACTAAACACCAGAAACCAATTGTTTATGCTGAATTAGTAATATCTGTCAAGAAACAAATCAAAAAGTACTTAAATCAAACCAAAGTCTGTCTTTTTTCCATTTGTTGCTGCAGGACTCTGCTGATCACCTGGGCAGGTTCTTGCTGAGCTACTATAAGCGCAAAAAGTGCACAAATGTGGGTTTTTATAGAAGAAAGATGAAAGGGATAGAAATTAGCCTAAAATTGCCAATAAACTACAAATACTGAACTGAAAACCACTTCACAAGGGACAGACAGGCTGCTTAAAGCTCCCCACTCTCACTGGTGAACAGAGAAACTTCCTTCTATCCAAGTAAGGTATGGGTCAACACAGAAACTACAATACAGCCCTGGATTCAGCAAACTCTGAAAACTGGACTCTACTAGCTTGAGAAAGGTGGGAAACAAGTGTAGAATATGTTATTTTTTTTTTTTAAGAAGTTAAGGCAGTTAAAACAAAATAATCACTTTAAAGCACAGAAAAATGTCTATTGCTCTTGAGTGTGTAGCCTACAACAGTTAAAACATTTTAAATGCTCACAGAAATTATTTTAAAGTGCAACAGTAAGTACAATATTTAAACAGTTGAAATAGGCTTTTTAGTATCAAATAAATGCTAGAAACCAAGAGTTTATGCAGAATTAGCAATATCTAGCAAGAAGAAACAAGCCAAAAAAGTACTTAATCAATCCAAAGTCTCTCTTTTCTCCTTCTGCTGCTGTAGGACTCTGCAGGAATCCTGGGCAGGATCTTGCTGAGTTGATGCAAGCACAAAAAATGTGCAAATGTGGGTTTTTATAGTAGAAAGATGAAAGGGATAGACATTAGCCCAAAATGACCAATAAACTACAAATTCTGAGCTGAAAAACACTCCTCCAGGGACAGATAGGCTGCTCAAAGCTCCCCACTCACTGCTGAACAGAGAAACTTCCTTCTATCCAAGTAAGGTATGAGGTCACCACAGAAACTAAAATACAGCCCTGGATTCAGCAAACTCTGAAAACTGGACTCTACTAGCTTCAGAAAGGTGGGAAACAAGTTTAGATTAGCTTTTTTTTTTTAAGACATTAAGGCAGTTAAAACAAAATTAGAAAAAAATATAAAATATAAAACAGAGGCTAAACAAATAACGCCAGTCGATTAAATCCAAAACTTTTACTTAGTTATCGCTTTCATGCAGGACACGACCTGCACTTCTTCAGACAAAGTAAAATAAAGCACCTTACATTTTTATATGTGGTTCAAAGTGCTTAGACCAAACCCACCATAAATTGGATAATTAAATTAATTCATCCAATTAAGTCAACAATGCAGCAACCACACAAAAATTGACTTTAAAAAAATATATAACATTCATCAAAAATGTTTGTATAAAATTATTCATATACAAAATCATCACAACCAAACATTACCTAACTCTAATTTCATTATATTATTATAAAATAGAATAATAAATTTAAAAATATAAACTTATCAAAATATAAATGAAAATAAATTCATTTTATATTAATTATATCTGTTCTATACTATGTTAAAAATAATACTGTACAAAGCTGAATTTAATTTTCATTTAACACCAAAGCAAACCTTTATGTTGTTGGAAAGAAATATATAATTTTTAACTTTAAATGCATAAAAATTTTCATGCAAGGGTATAAAACTATCTTACCAAAAGTTTTATATATATACTTTTTTCACACTATCTCTCTAAAGCTTTAATGTTTAGTAAACATTTGATAGAACATGCATCATTAATGCCTGGATAGTTGTAGGCATTAGTTTTCAGCTGCCATAAAAGTTCACATTCTTGCAACTTCAAATACCATGGCCCCCCTCTAGGGTTTCTTTCCACTTTTTCTACAACATTAAACAAAAAACTGTGGGAGTCATTGTCCATTATATGCTTAGCTAGAGCATTAGATGAATTTTTTCTAGAAATAGCATATAAATGCTCATAAATTCTATTCTTAAGCAACCTTTCGGTTTTACCGAAATAATAAGCAGGACATTCTTGACATCTAGCAAGGTAAACAACTCCCTGAGTCTCACAGTTAAATTTACCATTAATGTAGTATCTAGACCCCCTTATCATGAAATTAGACCCTATTTGTATGTGTTTGCAATATTTACATCGCCCACATTTAAACATACCTTTATTCATTTTATAAGGTCTAATGGGGTACTCAAACAGGTTTTTCATGGAAGGGGCCCTTTTATAAACTACTTTTAACTTTGGACCCACTAGGGAGTGTAATTTTCTATCTTGCATTAATAACTCCCAATTGCTTTGTAAAATATTTCTTACTTGTGGGGAATACTGGTTAAACTGAGTTATAAAACCAATACTGTAGTTCGTATTATTATTGTCATTAATAGAGCCTTGGATAATGTATTCAGGCTCACCATTACTAATATTAGTGTCGTCATTTTTATTATTTAAGTCAGTTGGTATCCCGTTATATAATGGCCCAAATATTCCTTCTTTCCTTTTATTTTTAATTTCCATGAAAACCATGTTCAAAAGTTTATGGGGGTAACCTCTATTTTCAAACATTTCCCAAAGAATTCTACATTCTTCTTTAAAACTGTCTTCTGTAGAACACATAAGGGAAGCTCGAACGAGTTGACCTTTTACAACCCCTCTTTTGAAAATAGGGGTGGCAACTCGTAAAATGTAGAAAAGAGTTACTATATGTTGGTTTACGATATATTTTGGTGTTAAAGACATTATTTATTCTATCTTTACTGATGTTAATGTCCAAAAAATCGATAGATGTCTCCCCAATTTCATGTGTAAATTCAAGAAAAGAAGTAAATGAATTCATTTCACTTATTAGCTCAGTTATTTTATCTCTCCCACAATTAGCTATCATTAGAATATCGTCTTGATAGCGTGTGTATTTAACAATGCTGTCTTGAAATAGCTTATGGGAAAAGAAAAGTCTTTTCCCAAAGGCCATGACGGTGTTTTGAAACTACCGCCAACAGGGGAACCCATCGCTACTCCTGTGGTTTGTAAATAAATGTCTTTCCCAAACATAAAGTAATTATTAGCCAAAACAATCTCTAGGATGGAAATAATGAGGTCCACGTGAGTCCCAGGACACTTTTTTTGTAATAAGAATTCACGTGTCCACTCAAACCTGTTTAAGTGGGTGGGAATAACAGTATAAAGATTTTTGACATCAGCTGTCACAAATGTTAATTCATTTTGAAAAGAGATGTTGTTAAGACTCTTCAGGACATGCCATGAGTCCTTGCATATCTGGCTCTCAGTCTTGAGAAATTCCTTAAGTTGGTTATCCGCCCATTTAGCACAGGAATAAGTGATAGAGTTCCGTCCGTCTATTATAGGCCTAAAAGGGGGGTCATGGAAATTTTTATGCAGTTTCGGGATGCCAAAGAGCACCGGGGTAATAGGTGCCGTCATGGAAAAGAACTGGTATAAATCTGATGTAATACTCCCTTCTATAAAAAGTTCACTTAAATGATCTTTAATTTTTCTATAAGCTTGATTAAATTCATTAAAAGATACTAATTTATATTCTTCTCCAGCAAGTAACAAATACATTTTCTTTAAATAATCTTTCTCGTACATCAAAATAGCCCCCCCCGCCTTTATCGGGCTTCATTACCCGTATTTCGTGTATTCTAATGTGTGTGATTAATTCCCTTTCTTTACAACCTAAACTTCTATACTTGTTTTTACACACTTCATTATATAAGTTTCTTAAATGAACTTCAGAAACTTTTTCAAACATTATTAGGTTGTTATCAAGTGGGGGGTTAAATACACTTGGCACATTTTCTATTCTATATTGCAAGTTAGCATTGTTTCCAAAAAGTAACTTCAAGTTTAATTTTCGTGCAAACATTTTTACATCGCAAAGAACCTTAGCGATGTCAAAATTAGATGATATAGCATAAGAAAAACCTTTAGATAAAAGTTCAATTAAATCTGAACAAATGTCAAAATTTGTATAATTGTAAACTTGAAAGTCATTACTCTTACTTCTTAGAATGTTAAAAGTCCATTCTTCATTTCTATGTTCAACATCTAACGGCCCTTCTTCTTGTTGGATGTGAACCGATTGTAACCTTTGAGTCCAAGTCGTTTTCTTCCGGGGACCGGACTTGTTGTGTGAAAAATCCTGAGGTTTATTGCTGTTAGCATTATTTGGTCGATTATCACCTTTGTTTTTTTCGTTTATCCGGTCGCTCCTCCTCGGACCTTGAGGCGATACCTCGGTATCTGTAAGTTGACTGCAATCTGTGTTAAGAAAACTGTCCAAGTTACTTTCCCCTACTGCTTGAGTATCCATATCTAAGGGATTGTTGTATACACGTGTAGGAAAAGAAGCACCAAAATGCACGCTTTTAGTAACAGGTGGATCAGGGTAAGCAGCTCCTTTTTCGTAAGCGGAAAGGTCTCTTTGGATTTTTCTTCTTTTAGTGTCACCAATTTTATTAATCAATGTATTAATACTAGAAAAGATCCTAGTATAGTCGTACTCATACCGAACAAAACTAGGATCTGACCTAATTAAAGTGTCAAAAGTGTTCAATTTATCTTTTAGGGATGCCATTTGATGAGTATATTCTTCAATTAACAGTTCTAGTAACTGGAATCCCTGCTGGTCAAAGTGACGAACTAACCGAGAATAGAATTCGGTTTGCTTCAATGTACCTGAAGGATACTTCCACTGCCAAAGTCCTTTAGGAACTATTTTCAGGTTTATACACTCCCGCAAATAAATTACTTCAACTTGTAATTTCTTAAATTTTAACAAATAACTGTCAAATTGTTTAAGGTTAATCACAATGTCAGAAGCATTGACATTCACGGAAGTGCCTTGTTGGTTTTCCGTAACCACATTTCTGTCGGAATGTAAGTTAATAATCGGCACTTTACAGAAATCTTCTAAAATAGGCAAGTTATTTGGATGGTTATTGTTTTCACTTGAAACATTATTTCCACTCGAAACATTATTTCCAGTCAAAGTAATTTGACCGTTACCTTGCCCAAGCGGTAAACTGAAAGGCGTAGATGAATTTGAACTTGCTCCACTTCCCGGGTTAATCTGTGCATTGTTAACTGGAGCTGAAAGAGTAGATGGAATCATTTGAAAGACTGCCCTGCCTTAGGTCGCACTACCGGCATACTGGAAGCATTTTGAGTGTTTTGAGACTCAACTTTGGTTGCCAAAATTTCAACACGCTGTGTAAGCTGTTGAATCAAAGCTGTAAGGTATCCAACTGCATCCACATCACGGTTAGGAGTAGCAGTAGTCGGACTGGAAGTGAAAAGATCCTGCGACTGCGATTGCAAGCCTCCGTTGTTCTCAGCCATAAAACAAAACTCAAATCACAAACTCAGAAAAAAATATAAAACAGAGGCTAAACAAATAACGCCAGTCGATTAAATCCAAAACTTTTACTTAGTTAGCGCTTTCATGCAGGACACGACCTGCACTTCTTCAGACAAAGTAAAATAAAGCACCTTACATTTTTATATGTGGTTCAAAGTGCTTAGACCAAACCCACCATAAATTGGATAATTAAATTCATTCATCCAATTAAGTCAACAATGCAGCAACTGAGTTTGTGATTTGAGTTAAAACAAAATTACTTTAAAGCACAGAAAAATGGCCATGACACCTGAGAGTGTAGCCTATAACAGTTAGATCAGATTAAATGCTCACAGATATGGTTTTAAAGTGCAGACAGTAAGTAAGTATAGTTAAACAGTTGAAATAGTTTTTTTAGTATCAAATAAATGCTAGAAACCAAGCGTTTAGGTGGAATTAGCAATATCTAGCAAGAAACAAACCAAAAAAATACTTAAATCAAACCAAAGTCTCTATTTTTTCCTTCTGCTGCTGTAGGACTTTGGAGGTCACCTGGGTAGGTTCTTGCAGAGCTGATACAAGCACAAAAAATGTGCAAATGTGTTTTTTTTATAGCAGAAAGATGAAAGGGAAAGAAATTAGCACAAAATGGCTAATAAACTACAAATTCTGAGCTGAAAAACATTCCTCCAGGGACAGATAGGCTGCTCAAAGCTCCCCACTCCCTGCTGAACAGAGAAACTTCCTTCTATCCAAGTAAGGTATGGGTCAACACAGAAACTACAATACAGCCCTGGATTCAGCAAACTCTGAAAACTGGACTCTACTAGCTTGAGAAAGGCGGGAAACAAGTGTAGAACAGCTTTTTTTTTTTTTAAGACGTTAAGGCAGTTAAAACAAAATAATCATTTTACAGCACAGAAAAATGGCTGTCGCACTTGAATGTGTAGCCTACAACAGATAAAGCATTTTAAATGCTCACATAAATGATTTTAAAATGCAAACAGTAAGTACAATTAAACAGTTGAAATAGGTTTTTAGTATCAATTAAACACCAGAACCAATTGTTTATGCGGAATTAGCAATATCTAGTAAGAAACAAGCCAAAAAGTACTTAAATCAAACCAAAGTCTGTGTTTTTTCCATTTGCTGCTGTAGGACACTGCTGGACACCTGGGCAGGTTCTTGCCGAGTTACTATAAGTGCAAAAACTGCACAAATGTGGGGTTTTATAGAAGAAAGGTGAAAGGGATAGAAATTAGCCTAAAATGGCCAATAAACTAAAAATTCTGAGCTGAAAACCACTCCACAAGGGACAGACAGGCTGCTCAAAGCTCCCCACTCTCACCGGTGAACAGAGAAACTTCCTTCTATCCAAGTAAGGTATGAGGTCACCACAAAAACTAAAATACAGCCCTGGATTCAGCAAACTCTGAAAACTGGAATCTACTAGCTTCAGAAAGGTGGGAAACAAGTGCAGAATAGCTTATTTTTTTATTTATTTTTTTTTTAGAAGTTAAGGCAGTTAAAATAAAATAATATCACACTTGAATGTGTAGCCTACAAAAATTAAAACAGTTTAAATGCTCACAGAAATTATTTTAAAGTGCAAACAGTAAGGAATTACATTTAAACAGTTAAAATAGGCTTTTTAGTATCAATTAAATGCTAGAAACTGAGCATTTATGCGGAATTAGCAATATTTAGCAAGAAACAAGCCAAAAAAGTACTTAAACCAAACCAAAGTCTCTCTTTTTCCTTCTGCTGCTGTAGGACTCTGCAGGTCACCTGGGCACGTTCTTGTTGAGCTTGTACAAGCGCAAAAACTGCACAAATGTGGGTTTTTATAGCAGAAAGATGAAAGGGATAGAAATTAGTCCAAAATGGACAATAAACTACAAATTCTGAGCTGAAAACTACTCCTCCAGGGACAGATAGGCTGCTCAAAGCTCCTCCTCTCACTGGTGAACAGAGAAACTTAATTCTATCCAAGTAAGGTATGGGTCAACAAAGAAACTACAATACAGCCCTGGATTCAGCAAACTCTGAAAACTGGATTCTACTAGCTTCAGAAAGGTGGGAAACAAGTGTAGAATAGGTTATTTTTTTGTTTTTTTTAAGAAGTTAAGGCAGTTAAAACAAAATAATCACTTTAAAGCACAGAAAAATGGCTGTCGCTCTTGAGTGTGCAGCCTACAACAGTTAAAACATTTTAAATGCTCACAGAAATTATTTTAAAGTGCAACAGTAAGTACAACTAAACAGTTGAACTAGGCTTTTTAATATCAAATAAACACTAGAAACCAAGAGTTTATGTGGATTTAACAATACCTAGCAAGAAGCAAGCCAAAAGGTACTTAAACCAAGCCAAAGTCTCTCTTGTTTCCTTCTGCTGCTGTAGGACTCTGCAGGTCACCTGGGCAGGTTCTTGCTGAGCTGATACAAGTGCAAAAAATGTGCAGATGTGGGTTTTTGTAACAGAAAGATGAAAGGGATAGAAATTAGCCCATACTGGCCAATAAACTCCAAATTCTGAGCTGAAAACCATTCCTCCAGGGACAGATAGGCTGCTCAAAGCTCCCCACTCACGGCTGAACAGAGAAACTTCCTTCTATCCAAGTAAAGTATGAGGTCACCACAGAAACTAAAATACAGCCCTGGATTCAGCAAACTCTGAAAAATGGACTCTACTAGCTTCAGAAAGGTGGGAAACAAGTTTTTTTTTTTTTTTTTTTAAGACATTAAGGCAATTAAAACAAAATGACTTTAAAGCACAGAAAAATGGCCATGACACTTGAGAGTGTATCCTATAACAGTTAGATCAGTTTAAATGCTCACAGATATGGTTTTAAAGTGCAGACAGTAAGTAAGTATAGTTAAACAGTTGAAATAGGTTTTTTAGTATCAAATTAATGCTAGAAACCAAGCGTTTAAGTGGAATTAGCAATATCTAGCAAGAAATAAGCCATAAAAATACTTAAATCAAACCAAAGTCTCTATTTTTTCCTTCTGCTGCTGTAGGACTCTGAAGGTCACCTGGGTCGGTTCTTGCAGAGCTGATACAAGCACAAAAAATGTGCAAATGTGGGTTTTTATAGCAGAAAGATAAAAGGGAAAGAAATTAGCCCAAAATGGCTAATAAACTACAAATTCTGAGCTGAAAACCATTCCTCCAGGGACAGATAGGCTGCTCAAAGCTCCCCACTCACTGATGAACAGAAAAACTTCCTTCTATCCAAGTAAGGTATGGGTCAACATAGAAACTACAATACAGCCCTGGATTCAGCAAACTCTGAAAAATGGACTCTACTAGCTTGAGAAAGGTGGGAAACAAGTGTAGAATAGCTATTTTTTAGTTTTTGTAAGACGTTAAGGCAGTTAAAACAAAATAATCACTTTAAAGCACAGAAAAATGGCTATCACACTTGAATGTGTAGCCTACAACAGCTAAAGCATTTTAAATGCTCACAGAAATTATTTTAAAGTGCAAACAGTAAGTACAATTAAACAGTTGAAATAGGCTTTTTAGTACCAAATAAATGCCAGAAACCGAGCATTTATGTGGCATTAGCAATATCTAGCAAGAAACAAACCAAAAAAATACTTAAATCAAACCAAAGTCTCTATTTTTTCCTTCTGCTGCTGTAGGACTTTGGAGGTCACCTGGGTAGGTTCTTGCAGAGCTGATACAAGCACAAAAAATGTGCAAATGTGTTTTTTTTATAGCAGAAAGATGAAAGGGAAAGAAATTAGCACAAAATGGCTAATAAACTACAAATTCTGAGCTGAAAAACATTCCTCCAGGGACAGATAGGCTGCTCAAAGCTCCCCACTCCCTGCTGAACAGAGAAACTTCCTTCTATCCAAGTAAGGTATGGGTCAACACAGAAACTACAATACAGCCCTGGATTCAGCAAACTCTGAAAACTGGACTCTACTAGCTTGAGAAAGGCGGGAAACAAGTGTAGAACAGCTTTTTTTTGTTTGTTTTTTTAAGACGTTAAGGCAGTTAAAACAAAATAATCATTTTACAGCACAGAAAAATGGCTGTCGCACTTGAATGTGTAGCCTACAACAGATAAAGCATTTTAAATGCTCACATAAATGATTTTAAAATGCAAACAGTAAGTACAATTAAACAGTTGAAATAGGTTTTTAGTATCAATTAAACACCAGAACCAATTGTTTATGCGGAATTAGCAATATCTAGTAAGAAACAAGCCAAAAAGTACTTAAATCAAACCAAAGGCTGTTTTTTTCATTTGCTGCTGTAGGACACTGCTGGTCACCTGGGCAGGTTCTTGCTGAGTTACTATAAGTGCAAAAACTGCACAAATGTGGGGTTTTATAGAAGAAAGGTGAAAGGGATAGAAATTAGCCTAAAATGGCCAATAAACTAAAAATTCTGAGCTGAAAACCACTCCACAAGGGACAGACAGGTTGCTCAAAGCTCCCCACTCTCACTGGTGAACAGAGAAACTTCCTTCTATCCAAGTAAGGTATGAGGTCACCACAGAAACTAAAATACAGCCCTGGATTCAGCAAACTCTGAAAACTGGAATCTACTAGCTTCAGAAAGGTGGGAAACAAGTGCAGAATAGCTTATTTTTTTATTTATTTTTTTTTTAGAAGTTAAGGCAGTTAAAATAAAATAATATCACACTTGAATGTGTAGCCTACAAAAATTAAAACAGTTTAAATGCTCACAGAAATTATTTTAAAGTGCAAACAGTAAGGAATTACATTTAAACAGTTAAAATAGGCTTTTTAGTATCAATTAAATGCTAGAAACTGAGCATTTATGCGGAATTAGCAATATTTAGCAAGAAACAAGCCAAAAAGTACTTAAAACAAACCCGAAGTCTCTCTTTTTCCTTCTTTTGCTTTAGGACTCTGCAGGTCACCTGGGCAGGTTCTTGTTGAGCTTATACAAGTGCAAAAACTGCACAAATGCGGGTTTTTATAGCAGAAAGATGAAAGGGATAGAAATTAGTCCAAAATGGACAATAAACTACAAATTCTGAGCTGAAAACTACTCCTCCAGGGACAGATAGGCTGCTCAAAGCTCCCCGCTCTCACTGGTGAACAGAGAAACTTCCTTCTATCCAAGTAAGGTATGGGTCAACAAAGAAACTACAATACAGCCCTGGATTCAGCAAACTCTGAAAACTGGATTCTACTAGCTTCAGAAAGGTGGGAAACAAGTGTAGAATAGGTTATTTTTTGTTTTTTTAAGAAGTTAAGGCAGTTAAAACAAAATAATCACTTTAAAGCACAGAAAAATGGCTGTAAGCTCTTGAGTGTGTAGCCTACAACAGTTAAAACATTTTAAATGCTCACAGAAATTATTTTAAAGTGCAACAGTAAGTACAACTAAACAGTTGAACTAGGCTTTTTAATATCAAATAAACACTAGAAACCAAGAATTTATGTGAATTTAGCAATATCTAGCAAGAAACAAGCCAAAAGGTACTTAAACCAAGCCAAAGTCTCTCTTGTTTCCTTCTGCTGCTGTAGGACTCTGCAGGTCACCTGGGCAGGTTCTTGCTGAGCTGATACAAGTGCAAAAAATGTGCAGATGTGGGTTTTTGTAACAGAAAGATGAAAGGGATAGAAATTAGCCCATACTGGCCAATAAACTCCAAATTCTGAGCTGAAAACCATTCCTCCAGGGACAGATAGGCTGCTCAAAGCTCCCCACTCACGGCTGAACAGAGAAACTTCCTTCTATCCAAGTAAAGTATGAGGTCACCACAGAAACTAAAATACAGCCCTGGATTCAGCAAACTCTGAAAAATGGACTCTACTAGCTTCAGAAAGGTGGGAAACAAGTTTTTTTTTTTTTTTTTTTAAGACATTAAGGCAATTAAAACAAAATGACTTTAAAGCACAGAAAAATGGCCATGACACTTGAGAGTGTATCCTATAACAGTTAGATCAGTTTAAATGCTCACAGATATGGTTTTAAAGTGCAGACAGTAAGTAAGTATAGTTAAACAGTTGAAATAGGTTTTTTAGTATCAAATTAATGCTAGAAACCAAGCGTTTAAGTGGAATTAGCAATATCTAGCAAGAAATAAGCCATAAAAATACTTAAATCAAACCAAAATCTCTATTTTTCCTTCTGCTGCTGTAGGACTCTGAAGGTCACCTGGGTCGGTTCTTGCAGAGCTGATACAAGCACAAAAAATGTGCAAATGTGGGTTTTTATAGCAGAAAGATAAAAGGGAAAGAAATTAGCCCAAAATGGCTAATAAACTACAAATTCTGAGCTGAAAACCATTCCTCCAGGGACAGATAGGCTGCTCAAAGCTCCCCACTCACTGATGAACAGAAAACTTCCTTCTATCCAAGTAAGGTATGGGTCAACATAGAAACTACAATACAGCCCTGGATTCAGCAAACTCTGAAAAATGGACTCTACTAGCTTGAGAAAGGTGGGAAACAAGTGTAGAATAGCTATTTTTTAGTTTTTGTAAGACGTTAAGGCAGTTAAAACAAAATAATCACTTTAAAGCACAGAAAAATGGCTATCACACTTGAATGTAGCCTACAACAACTAAAGCATTTTAAATGCTCACAGATATTATTTTAAAGTGCAAACAGTAAGTACAATTAAACAGTTGAAATAGGCTTTTAGTACCAAATAAATGCCAGAAACCGAGCATTTATGTGGCATTAGCAATATCTAGCAAGAAACAAGTCTAAAAGGTACTTAAAGCAAACCAAAGTCTCTCTTTTTTCCTTCTGCTGCTGTAGGACTCTGCAGGTCACCTGGGCAGGTTCTTACTGAGCTGATACAAGGGCATAAACTGCACAAATGCAGGCTTTTATAGCAGAAAGGTGATAGGGATAGAAATTAGCCCAAAATGGACAATAAACTACAAATTCTGAGCTGAAAACTACTCCTCCAGGGAAAGATAGGCTGCTAAAAGCTCCCCGCTCTCACTGGTGAACAGAGAAACTTCCTTCTATCCAAGTAAGGTATGGGTCAACACAGAAACTACAATACAGCCCTGGATTCAGCAAACTCTGAAAACTGGATTCTACTAGCTTCAGAAAGGTGGGAAACAAGTGTAGAATAGGTTATTTTTTTGTTTTTTTAAGAAGTTAAGGCAGTTAAAACAAAATAATCACTTTAAAGCACAGAAAAATGGCTATCGCTCTTGAGTGTGTAGCCTACAACAGTTAAAACATTTTAAATGCTCACAGAAATTATTTTAAAGTGCAACAGTAAGTACAACTAAACAGTTGAACTAGGCTTTTTAATATCAAATAAACACTAGAAGCCAAGAGTTTATGTGAATTTAGCAATATCTAGCAAGAAACAAGCCAAAAAGGTACTTAAACCAAGCCAAAGTCTCTCTTGTTTCCTTCTGCTGCTGTAGGACTCTGCAGGTCACCTGGGCAGGTTCTTGCTGAGCTGATACAAGTGCAAAAAATGTGCAGATGTGGGTTTTTGTAACAGAAAGATGAAAGGGATAGAAATTAGCCCATAATGGCCAATAAACTCCAAATTTTGAGCTGAAAACCATTCCTCCAGGGACAGATAGGCTGCTCAAAGCTTCCCACTCACGGCTGAACAGAGAAACTTCCTTCTATCCAAGTAAGGTATGAGGTCACCACAGAAACTAAAATACAGCCCTGGATTCAGCAAACTCTGAAAACTGGACTCTACTAGCTTCAGAAAGGTGGGAAACAAGTTTTTTCTTTTTTTTTTTAAGACATTAAGGCAGTTAAAACAAAATGACTTTAAAGCACAGAAAAATGGCCATGACACTTGAGAGTGTATCCTATAACAGTTAGATCAGTTTAAATGCTCACAGATATGGTTTTAAAGTGCAGACAGTAAGTAAGTATAGTTAAACAGTTGAAATAGGTTTTTTAGTATCAAATTAATGCTTGAAACCAAGCGTTTAAGTGGAATTAGCAATATCTAGCAAGAAATAAGCCATAAAAATACTTAAATCAAACCAAAGTCTCTATTTTTTCCTTCTGCTGCTGTAGGACTCTGAAGGTCACCTGGGTCGGTTCTTGCAGAGCTGATACAAGCACAAAAAATGTGCAAATGTGGGTTTTTATAGCAGAAAGATAAAAGGGAAAGAAATTAGCCCAAAATGGCTAATAAACTACAAATTCTGAGCTGAAAACCATTCCTCCAGGGACAGATAGGCTGCTCAAAGCTCCCACTCACTGATGAACAGAAAACTTCCTTCTATCCAAGTAAGGTATGGGTCAACATAGAAACTACAATACAGCCCTGGATTCAGCAAACTCTGAAAAGTGGACTCTACTAGCTTGAGAAAGGTGGGAACGGGCGGGCCAAGGATGAACACAGGATAGCAGCAGATTCTTCAGCTCCACCAATTTCATTACATTGACAGAATTAATTACTAAAAATTAATTCTTGAAGTAATTTTCTTTCTAACATGTTTGTTTTATATAGTTCTTGAACTATATCTAGCAGAAAATTCAATAATATTCCCGTCAGAAATTACTTTGGAAATTTTCCTGTCAGTTTATCAGTCTGAAATGAGTTCCAGTAAGATAAATTCCCGGCGACCGCATCACAGTAGCTTCAGTCTCTGATAATTATAGTTCAGTAACTTACTGCTAAGATGGATAAATGGATACTAAAATAGACACTTTCAGAAAAACTACAAAACAAATGGACGAGTTACATATGGACCTGCAGCAACAGAAGATCCAGATGACAGGCATAGAAGAAGCTGTGAAATGACATGGAAAATAAAATACAAGTGGAATAGGAAATCAACATTGAGGTTCTGTTGAAACAAATACACATTTACAAACAAAGCTGGATGACCTGGAAAATAGATCTAGGCTAATAACATTAGGATTTTTGGACTGCTAGAAAATATTGAAGGTGCAATAATATTTCTTTTTAACAACATATTCTTTAAAACTTTAGATTATCAGAAGCATCTTCTTTTTGGTATCGAAGAGCATACAGATCTATAGCTGTTACTTTAACTTCTAACAAAAACTATCCTAGATCAGTTATAGTTAGATTTCATCATCTTTGATAAAGAGATGGTTCTTAATTGCTTGGGCTAAAGCTCCTGTTAAGTTTTAATAAGACAACTGTGCTTTGACAATGGATTATTCCATGGTAATTGCTAAAAGAAAGTTTTTCTGCCACTATTAAGGGAGCTTAAAAAGCACAGTTTAAACATACCTTCTTGTTTCCCCTGCCGTTTAAAATCTTCCTTCCTGATGGTCCGCGCCTCAAGGATTTAGACTTGCTTTACTGTTTGTCAAAGAAAAAAGGATTTTGGATAAATAGAAGAAAATGGAATGGGCCAGTTCTTTCATTAAAGAGATTACAACTGAAGCTTCCTTGAAGACTTCAGAGAAGAAGAAGAGACTAAAAAAACAAAATGATTTTAATATATGTTTTTTTTCCTCATCATTTTAGTTCATTATTAATCTTTTTGAATATAGTTCCTGCATTTCCAGAAAGCCACAAATATTTTGGAAAAGATTTAATCAAAGTTATTCTCTATGTGCAAAGAAATGTTTTGTTTCATAACCAGTCAAAATGCCTGACTATCCAATATGATTTATAATAATTTCTATGAATACAATATTTTACTCTATTGACAAAATGACTGTTTGCCACAAGTTTTAATAAGTTTCCCGCCAAAATGTTAAGGGAGACAATCTGGGATGTGGGCTGTCTCATGCATAGTGTCCATGAGTTTCCTCAAAGCTTACTTGTAATTTCTTAAATTTTAACAAATAACTGTCAAATTGTTTAAGGTTAATCACAATGTCAGAAGCATTGACATTCACGGAAGTGCCTTGTTGGTTTTCCGTAACCACATTTCTGTCGGAATGTAAGTTAATAATCGGCACTTTACAGAAATCTTCTAAAATAGGCAAGTTATTTGGATGGTTATTGTTTTCACTTGAAACATTATTTCCACTCGAAACATTATTTCCAGTCAAAGTAATTTGACCGTTACCTTGCCCAAGCGGTAAACTGAAAGGCGTAGATGAATTTGAACTTGCTCCACTTCCCGGGTTAATCTGTGCATTGTTAACTGGAGCTGAAAGAGTAGATGGAATCATTTGAAAGACTGCCCCTGCCTTAGGTCGCACTACCGGCATACTGGAAGCATTTTGAGTGTTTTGAGACTCAACTTTGGTTGCCAAAATTTCAACACGCTGTGTAAGCTGTTGAATCA
This sequence comes from Protopterus annectens, assembly GCF_019279795.1. Lineage (NCBI taxonomy): Eukaryota > Metazoa > Chordata > Ceratodontiformes > Protopteridae > Protopterus > Protopterus annectens. The sequence continues at coordinate 1,463,282,779 of NC_056745.1, read as the reverse complement.
AAGCTGTAAGGTATCCAACTGCATCCACATCACGGTTAGGAGTAGCAGTAGTCGGACTGGAAGTGAAAAGATCCTGCGACTGCGATTGCAAGCCTCCGTTGTTCTCAGCCATAAAACAAAACTCAAATCACAAACTCAGAAAAAAATATAAAACAGAGGCTAAACAAATAACGCCAGTCGATTAAATCCAAAACTTTACTTAGTTATGCTTTCATGCAGGACACGACCTGCACTTCTTCAGACAAAGTAAAATAAAGCACCTTACATTTTTATATGTGGTTCAAAGTGCTTAGACCAAACCCACCATAAATTGGATAATTAAATTCATTCATCCAATTAAGTCAACAATGCAGCAACTGAGTTTGTGATTTGAGTTAAAACAAAATTACTTTAAAGCACAGAAAAATGGCCATGACACCTGAGAGTGTAGCCTATAACAGTTAGATCAGATTAAATGCTCACAGATATGGTTTTAAAGTGCAGACAGTAAGTAAGTATAGTTAAACAGTTGAAATAGTTTTTTTAGTATCAAATAAATGCTAGAAACCAAGCGTTTAGGTGGAATTAGCAATATCTAGCAAGAAACAAACCAAAAAAATACTTAAATCAAACCAAAGTCTCTATTTTTTCCTTCTGCTGCTGTAGGACTTTGGAGGTCACCTGGTAGGTTCTTGCAGAGCTGATACAAGCACAAAAAATGTGCAAATGTGTTTTTTTTATAGCAGAAAGATGAAAGGGAAAGAAATTAGCACAAAATGGCTAATAAACTACAAATTCTGAGCTGAAAACATTCCTCCAGGGACAGATAGGCTGCTCAAAGCTCCCCACTCCCTGCTGAACAGAGAAACTTCCTTCTATCCAAGTAAGGTATGGGTCAACACAGAAACTACAATACAGCCCTGAATTCAGTAAACTCTGAAAACTGGACTCTACTAGCTTGAGAAAGGCGGGAAACAAGTGTAGAACAGCTTTTTTTTGTTTGTTTTTTTAAGACGTTAAGGCAGTTAAAACAAAATAATCATTTTAAAGCACAGAAAAATGGCTATCGCACTTGAATGTGTAGCCTACAACAGATAAAGCATTTTAAATGCTCACAGAAATGATTTTAAAATGCAAACAGTAAGTACAATTAAACAGTTGAAATAGGTTTTTAGTATCAACTAAACACCAGAAACCAATTGTTTATGCGGAATTAGCAATATCTAGCAAGAAACAAGCCAAAAAGTACTTAAATCAAACCAAAGTCTGTGTTTTTTCCATTTGCTGCTGTAGGACACTGCTGGTCACCTGGGCAGGTTCTTGCTGAGTTACTATAAGCGCGAAAACTGCATAAATGTGGGTTTTTATAGAAGAAAGGTGAAAGGGATAGAAATTAGCCTAAAATGGCCAATAAACTACAAATTCTGAGCTGAAAACCACTCCACAAGGGACAGACAGGCTGCTCAAAGCTCCCCACTCTCACTGGTGAACAGAGAAACTTCCTTCTATCCAAGTAAGGTATGAGGTCACCACAGAAACTAAAATACAGCCCTGGATTCAGCAAACTCTGAAAACTGGACTCTACTAGCTTCAGAAAGGTGGGAAACAAGTGTAGAATAGCTTAATTTTTTTGTTTGTTTTTTTTTAGAAGTTAAGGCAGTTAAAATAAAATAATATCACACTTGAATGTGTAGCCTACAAGAATTAAAACAGTTTAAATGCTCACAGAAATTATTTTAAAGTGCAAACAGTAAGGAATTACATTTAAACAGTTAAAATAGGCTTTTTAGTATCAATTAAATGCTAGAAACTGAGCATTTATGCGGAATTAGCAATATTTAGCAAGAAACAAGCCAAAAAAGTACTTAAAACAAACCGAAGTCTCTCTTTTTTCCTTCTGCTGCTTTAGGACTCTGCAGGTCACCTGGGCAGGTTCTTGTTGAGCTTATACAAGCGCAAAAACTGCACAAATGCGGGTTTTTATAGCAGAAAGATGAAAGGGATAGAAATTAGTCCAAAATGGACAATAAACTACAAATTCTGAGCTGAAAACTACTCCTCCAGGGACAGATAGGCTGCTCAAAGCTCCCCGCTCTCACTGGTGAACAGAGAAACTTCCTTCTATCCAAGTAAGGTATGGGTCAACAAAGAAACTACAATACAGCCCTGGATTCAGCAAACTCTGAAAACTGGACTCTACTAGCTTCAGAAAGGTGGGAAACAAGTGTAGAATAGGTTATTTTTTTGTTTTTTTTAAGAAGTTAAGGCAGTTAAAACAAAATAATCACTTTAAAGCACAGAAAAATGGCTGTCGCTCTTGAGTGTGCAGCCTACAACAGTTAAAACATTTTAAATGCTCACAGAAATTATTTTAAAGTGCAACAGTAAGTACAACTAAACAGTTGAACTAGGCTTTTTAATATCAAATAAACACTAGAAACCAAGAATTTATGTGAATTTAGCAATATCTAGCAAGAAACAAGCCAAAAAGGTACTTAAACCAAGCCAAAGTCTCACTTGTTTCCTTCTGCTGCTGTAGGACTCTGCAGGTCACCTGGGCAGGTTCTTGCTGAGCTGATACAAGTGCAAAAAATGTGCAGATGTGGGTTTTTGTAACAGAAAGATGAAAGGGATAGAAATTAGCCCATACTGGCCAATAAACTCCAAATTCTGAGCTGAAAACCATTCCTCCAGGGACAGATAGGCTGCTCAAAGCTCCCCACTCACGGCTGAACAGAGAAACTTCCTTCTATCCAAGTAAAGTATGAGGTCACCACAGAAACTAAAATACAGCCCTGGATTCAGCAAACTCTGAAAAATGGACTCTACTAGCTTCAGAAAGGTGGGAAACAAGTTTATTTTTTTGTTTTTTGTTTTTTTTTAAGACATTAAGGCAATTAAAACAAAAATGACTTTAAAGCACAGAAAAATGGCCATGACACTTGAGAGTGTATCCTATAACAGTTAGATCAGTTTAAATGCTCACAGATATGGTTTTAAAGTGCAGACAGTAAGTAAGTATAGTTAAACAGTTGAAATAGTTTTTTAGTATCAAATAAATGCTAGAAACCAAACGTTTAAGCGAAATTAGCAATATCTAGCAAGAAACAAGCCAAAAAATACTTAAATCAAACCAAAGTCTCTATTTTTTCCTTCTGCTGCTGTAGGACTCTGCAGGTCACCTGGGTAGGTTCTTGCAGAACTGATACAAGCACAAAAAATGTGCAAATGTGGGTTTTTATAGCAGAAAGATGAAAGGGAAAGAAATTAGCCCAAAATGGCTAATAAACTACAAATTCTGAGCTGAAAACCATTCCGCCACGGACAGATAGGCTGCTCAAAGCTCCCCACTCACTGATGAACAGAAAAAGTTCCTTCTATCCAAGTAAGGTATGGGTCAACATAGAAACTACAATACAGCCCTGGATTCAGCAAACTCTGAAAACTTGGCTCTACTAGCTTGAGAAAGGTGGGAAACAAGTGTAGAATAGCTTATTTTTTAGTTTTTTTAAGACGTTAAGGCAGTTAAAACAAAATAATCATTTTAAAGCACAGAAAAATGGATATCAGACTTGAATGTGTAGCCTACAACAGCTAAAGCATTTTAAATGCTCACAGAAACGATTTTAAAGTGCAAACAGTAAGTACAATTAAACAGTTGAAATAGGCGTTTTTAGTACCAAATAAATGCCAGAAACCGAGCATTTATGTGGCATTAGCAATATCTAGCAAGAAACAAACCAAAAAAATACTTAAATCAAACCAAAGTCTCTATTTTTCCTTCTGCTGCTGTAGGACTTTGGAGGTCACCTGGGTAGGTTCTTGCAGAGCTGATACAAGCACAAAAAATGTGCAAATGTGTTTTTTTTATAGCAGAAAGATGAAAGGGAAAGAAATTAGCACAAAATGGCTAATAAACTACAAATTCTGAGCTGAAAAACATTCCTCCAGGGACAGATAGGCTGCTCAAAGCTCCCCACTCCCTGCTGAACAGAGAAACTTCCTTCTATCCAAGTAAGGTATGGGTCAACACAGAAACTACAATACAGCCCTGGATTCAGCAAACTCTGAAAACTGGACTCTACTAGCTTGAGAAAGAAGGGAAACAAGTGTAGAACAGCTTTTTTTGTTTGTTTTTTTAAGACGTTAAGGCAGTTAAAACAAAATAATCATTTTACAGCACAGAAAAATGGCTGTCGCACTTGAATGTGTAGCCTACAACAGATAAAGCATTTTAAATGCTCACATAAATGATTTTAAAATGCAAACAGTAAGTACAATTAAACAGTTGAAATAGGTTTTTAGTATCAATTAAACACCAGAACCAATTGTTTATGCGGAATTAGCAATATCTAGTAAGAAACAAGCCAAAAAGTACTTAAATCAAACCAAAGTCTGTGTTTTTTCCATTTGCTGCTGTAGGACACTGCTGGACACCTGGGCAGGTTCTTGCCGAGTTACTATAAGTGCAAAAACTGCACAAATGTGGGGTTTTATAGAAGAAAGGTGAAAGGGATAGAAATTAGCCTAAAATTGCCAATAAACTACAAATACTGAACTGAAAACCACTTCACAAGGGACAGACAGGCTGCTTAAAGCTCCCCACTCTCACTGGTGAACAGAGAAACTTCCTTCTATCCAAGTAAGGTATGAGGTCAACACAGAAACTAAAATACAGCCCTGGATTCAGCAAACTCTGAAAACTGGAATCTACTAGCTTCAGAAAGGTGGGAAACAAGTGCAGAATAGCTTATTTTTTTATTTATTTTTTTTTTAGAAGTTAAGGCAGTTAAAATAAAATAATATCACACTTGAATGTGTAGCCTACAAAAATTAAAACAGTTTAAATGCTCACAGAAATTATTTTAAAGTGCAAACAGTAAGGAATTACATTTAAACAGTTAAAATAGGCTTTTTAGTATCAATTAAATGCTAGAAACTGAGCATTTATGCGGAATTAGCAATATTTAGCAAGAAACAAGCCAAAAAAGTACTTAAAACAAACCGAAGTCTCTCTTTTTTCCTTCTGCTGCTTTAGGACTCTGCAGGTCACCTGGGCAGGTTCTTGTTGAGCTTATACAAGCGCAAAAACTGCACAAATGCGGGTTTTATAGCAGAAAGATGAAATGGATAGAAATTAGCCCAAAATGGACAATAAACTACAAATTCTGAGCTGAAAACTACTCCTCCAGGGACAGATAGGCTGCTCAAAGCTCCCCGCTCTCACTGGTGAACAGAGAAACTTCCTTCTATCCAAGTAAGGTATGGGTCAACAAAGAAACTACAATACAGCCCTGGATTCAGCAAACTCTGAAAACTGGATTCTACTAGCTTCAGAAAGGTGGGAAACAAGTGTAGAATAGGTTATTTTTTTGTTTTTTTTAAGGCAGTTAAAACAAAATAATCACTTTAAAGCACAGAAAAAATGTCGCTCTTGAGTGTGCAGCCTACAACAGTTAAAACATTTTAAATGCTCACAGAAATTATTTTAAAGTGCAACAGTAAGTACAACTAAACAGTTGAACTAGGCTTTTTAATATCAAATAAACACTAGAAACCAAGAATTTATGTGAATTTAACAATACCTAGCAAGAAGCAAGCCAAAAGGTACTTAAACCAAGCCAAAGTCTCTCTTGTTTCCTTCTGCTGCTGTAGGACTCTGCAGGTCACCTGGGCAGGTTCTTGCTGAGCTGATACAAGCGCAAAAATGCAGATGTGGGTTTTGTAACAGAAAGATGAAAGGGATAGAAATTAGCCCATACTGGCCAATAAACTCCAAATTCTGAGCTGAAAACCATTCCTCCAGGGACAGATAGGCTGCTCAAAGCTCCCCACTCACGGCTGAACAGAGAAACTTCCTTCTATCCAAGTAAAGTATGAGGTCACCACAGAAACTAAAATACAGCCCTGGATTCAGCAAACTCTGAAAATGGACTCTACTAGCTTCAGAAAGGTGGGAAACAAGTTTTTTTTTTTTTAAGACATTAAGGCAATTAAAACAAAATGACTTTAAAGCACAGAAAATGGCCATGACACTTGAGAGTGTATCCTATAACAGTTAGATCAGTTTAAATGCTCACAGATATGGTTTTAAAGTGCAGACAGTAAGTAAGTATAGTTAAACAGTTGAAATAGGTTTTTTAGTATCAAATTAATGCTAGAAACCAAGCGTTTAAGTGGAATTAGCAATATCTAGCAAGAAATAAGCCATAAAAATACTTAAATCAAACCAAAATCTCTATTTTTTCCTTCTGCTGCTGTAGGACTCTGAAGGTCACCTGGGTCGGTTCTTGCAGAGCTGATACAAGCACAAAAAATGTGCAAATGTGGGTTTTTATAGCAGAAAGATAAAGGAAAGAAATTAGCCCAAAATGGCTAATAAACTACAAATTCTGAGCTGAAAACCATTCCTCCAGGGACAGATAGGCTGCTCAAAGCTCCCCACTCACTGATGAACAGAAAAACTTCCTTCTATCCAAGTAAGGTATGGGTCAACATAGAAACTACAATACAGCCCTGGATTCAGCAAACTCTGAAAAATGGACTCTACTAGCTTGAGAAAGGTGGGAAACAAGTGTAGAATAGCTATTTTTTAGTTTTTGTAAGACGTTAAGGCAGTTAAAACAAAATAATCACTTTAAAGCACAGAAAAATGGCTATCACACTTGAATGTGTAGCCTACAACAGCTAAAGCATTTTAAATGCTCACAGATATTATTTTAAAGTGCAAACAGTAAGTACAATTAAACAGTTGAAATAGGCTTTTTAGTACCAAATAAATGCCAGAAACCGAGCATTTATGTGGCATTAGCAATATCTAGCAAGAAACAAGTCTAAAAGGTACTTAAAGCAAACCAAAGTCTCTCTTTTTTCCTTCTGCTGCTGTAGGACTCTGCAGGTCACCTGGGCAGGTTCTTACTGAGCTGATACAAGGGCATAAACTGCACAAATGCAGGCTTTTTATAGCAGAAAGGTGATAGGGATAGAAATTAGCCCAAAATGGACAATAAACTACAAATTCTGAACTGAAAACTACTCCTCCAGGGACAGATAGGCTGCTCAAAGCTCCCTGCTCTCACTGGTGAACAGAGAAACTTCCTTCTATCCAAGTAAGGTATGGGTCAACACAGAAACTACAATACAGCCCTGGATTCAACAAACTCTGAAAACTGGATTCTACTAGCTTCAGAAAGGTGGGAAACAAGTGTAGAATAGGTTATTTTTTTGTTTTTTTAAGAAGTTAAGGCAGTTAAAACAAAATAATCACTTTAAAGCACAGAAAAATGGCTATTGCTCTTGAGTGTGTAGCCTACAACAGTTAAAACATTTTAAATGCTCACAGAAATTATTTTAAAGTGCAACAGTAAGTACAACTAAACAGTTGAACTAGGCTTTTTAATATCAAATAAACGCTAGAAACCAAGAGTTTATGTGAATTTAGCAATATCTAGCAAGAAACAAGCCAAAAAGGTACTTAAACCAAGCCAAAGTCTCTCTTGTTTCCTTCTGCTGCTGTAGGACTCTGCAGGTCACCTGGGCAGGTTCTTGCTGAGCTGATACAAGCGCAAAAAATGTGCAGATGTGGGTTTTTATAACAGAAAGATGAAAGGGATAGAAATTAGCCCAAAATGGCCAATAAACTCCAAATTCTGAGCTGAAAACCATTCCTCCAGGGACAGATAGGCTGCTCAAAGCTCCCCACTCACTGCTGAACAGAGAAACTTCCTTCTATCCAAGTAAGGTATGAGGTCACCACAGAAACTAAAATACAGCCCTGGATTCAGCAAACTCCGAAAACTGGACTCTACTAGCTTCAGAAAGGTGGGAAACAAGTTTTTTTTTTTTTTTTTTAAGACATTAAGGCAGTTAAAACAAAATTACTTTAAAGCACAGAAAAATGGCCATGACACCTGAGAGTGTAGCCTATAACAGTTAGATCAGTTTAAATGTTCACAGATATGGTTTTAAAGTGCACAGACAGTAAGTATAGTTAAACAGTTGAAATAGGTTTTTAGTATCAAATTAATGCTAGAAACCAAACGTTTAAGCGAAATTAGCAATATCTAGCAAGAAACAAGCCAAAAAATACTTAAATCAAACCAAAGTCTCTATTTTTTCCTTCTGCTGCTGTAGGACTCTGAAGGTCACCTGGGTCGGTTCTTGCAGAGCTGATACAAGCACAAAAAATGTGCAAATGTGGGTTTTTATAGCAGAAAGATAAAAGGGAAAGAAATTAGCCCAGAATGGCTAATAAACTACAAATTCTGAGCTGAAAACCATTCCTCCAGGGACAGATAGGCTGCTCAAAGCTCCCCACTCACTGATGAACAGAAAAACTTCCTTCTATCCAAGTAAGGTATGGGTCAACATAGAAACTACAATACAGCCCTGGATTCAGCAAACTCTGAAAAGTGGACTCTACTAGCTTGAGAAAGGTGGGAAACAAGTGTAGAATAGCTTATTTTTTAGTTTTTGTAAGACGTTAAGGCAGTTAAAACAAAATAATCACTTTAAAGCACAGAAAAACGGCTATCACACTTGAATGTGTAGCCTACAACAGCTAAAGCATTTTAAATGCTCACAGAAATTATTTTAAAGTGCAAACAGTAAGTACAATTAAACAGTTGAAATAGGCGTTTTAGTATCAAATAAATGCCAGAAACCGAGCATTTATGTGGCATTAGCAATATCTAGCAAGAAACAAGTCTAAAAAGTACTTAAAGCAAACCAAAGTCTCTCTTTTTTTCCTTCTGCTGCTGTAGGACTCTGCAGGTCACCTGGGCAGGTTCTTGCTGAGCTGATACAAGGGCATAAACTGCACAAATGCGGGCTTTTTATAGCAGAAAGGTGATAGGGATAGAAATTAGCCCAAAATGGACAATAAACTACAAATTCTGAGCTGAAAACTACTCCTCCAGGGACAGATAGGCTGCTCAAAGCTCCCTGCTCTCACTGGTGAACAGAGAAACTTCCTTCTATCCAAGTAAGGTATGGGTCAACACAGAAACTACAATACAGCCCTGGATTCAGCAAACTCTGAAAACTGGATTCTATTAGCTTCAGAAAGGTGGGAAACAAGTGTAGAATAGGTTATTTTTTTGTTTTTTTAAGAAGTTAAGGCAGTTAAAACAAAATAATAATTTTAAAGCACAGAAAAATGGCTATTGCTCTTGAGTGTGTAGCCTACAACAGTTAAAACATTTTAAATGCTCACAGAAATTATTTTAAAGTGCAACAGTAAGTACAACTAAACAGTTGAACTAGCCTTTTTAATATGAAATAAACGCTAGAAACCAAGAGTTTATGTGAATTTAGCAATATCTAGCAAGAAACAAGCCAAAAAGGTACTTAAACCAAGCCAAAGTCTCTCTTGTTTCCTTCTGCTGCTGTAGGACTCTGCAGGTCATCTGGGCAGGTTCTTCCTGAGCTGATACAAGTGCAAAAAATGTGCAGATGTGGGTTTTTATAACAGAAAGATGAAAGGGATAGAAATTAGCCCAAAATGGCCAATAAACTCCAAATTCTGAGCTGAAAACCATTCCTCCAGGGACAGATAGGCTGCTCAAAGCTCCCCACTCACGGCTGAACAGAGAAACTTCCTTCTATCCAAGTAAGGTATGAGGTCACCACAGAAACTAAAATACAGCCCTGGATTCAGCAAACTCTGAAAACTGGACTCTACTAGCTTCAGAAAGGTGGGAAACGGGGGCGTGGCCAAGGATGAACACAGGATAGCAGCAGATTTCTTCAGCTCCACCAATTTCATTACATTGACAGGAATTAATTACTTAAAAAATTAATTCTTGAAGTAATTTTCTTTCTAAATATGTTTGTTTTATATAGTTCTTGAACTATATCTAAAAAAGAAAGGAAATCTTAATAATATTCCTGTCAGAAATTACTTTGGAAATTTTCCTGTCAGTTTATCAGTCTGAAATGAGTTCCAGTAAGACAAATTCTCAAGACTCCAGCATCAAGAAAGAGCTTCAGTCTCTGATAATTATAGTTCAGTAACTTACTGCTAAGATGGATAAAATGGATACTAAAATAGACACTTTCATAGAAAAAACTACAAAACAAATGGACTTGTTACATATGGACCTGCAGCAACAGAAGATCCAGATGACAGGCATAGAAGAAGCTGTGAATGACATGGAAAATAAAATACAAGAACAGGAAATCAACATTGAGGTTCTGCTGAAACAAAATACACATTTACAAACAAAGCTGGATGACCTGGAAAATAGATCTAGGCTAATAACATTAGGATTTTTGGACTGCCAGAAAATATTGAAGGTAACAATATTACTTCTTTTTAACAACATGGCTCCCTAAAACTTTAGATTTACCAGAAGCATTCTCTTTTGGTATCGAAGAGCACATAGATCTATAGCTAATACTAACTCTAACAAAAACTATCCTAGATCAGTTATAGTTAGATTTCTATCATCTTTTGATAAAGAGATGGTTCTTAAATCTGCTTGGGCTAAAGCTCCTGTTAAGTTTAATAAGACAACTGTGCGTTTTGACAATGACTATTCTTCCATGGTAATTGCTAAAAGAAAAGTTTTTCTGCCACTAATAAGGGAGCTTAAAAAGCACAGTTTAAAACATACCTTCTGTTTCCTGCCAAGCTTAAAATCTTCCTTCCTGATGGTCCTAAGTCTTGATGATTTAGACTCTGCTTTACTGTTTGTCAAAGAAAGGATTTTGGATAAAATAGAAGAAATGGAATGGGCTAGTTCTTCATTAAAGAGATTGGCAACTGAAGCTTCCTGGAAGACTTCAGAGAAGAAGAAGAGACTAAAAAACAAATGATTTGTTATATGTTTTTTTTCTCTCTCATCATTTTAGTTCATTATTAATCTTTTTGAATATAGTTCCTGCATTTCCAGAAAGCCACAAATATTTTGGAAAAGATTTAATCAAAGTTATTCTCTATGTGCAAAGAAATGTTTTGTTTCATAACCAGTCAAAATGCCTGACTATCCAATATGATTTATAATAATTTCTATGAATACAATATTTTACTCTATTGACAAAATGACTGTTTGCCACAAGTTTTAATAAGTTTCCATAAAATGTTAAGGGAGACAATCTGGGATGTGGGCTGTCTCATGCATAGTGTCCATGAGTTTCCTCAGAAGCTTCACTCACAGAATTTTCACAGAGAAACTGAAAGCAGTTAGTATAAACATTGACAAGGTTATCACACTGACACACCACAGATTCAGGAAAAATACTCTATTCATAAAATATGTCAGTTATGATGAGTTTGGATGATGTAGTTTCTTGTAGCAAGTAAATATCTTATTTTAGAAGGCATAGAAAATGAAACATTTATTTAAATGTTTTTGAAAATCTACTTAACAGTAGCATAATAATCTGTGTTAAAAACTTGTGTCCCAAACATATACTTTACTATAACTCATTTAATTCATCTGATTGGCAAGCATAAATAATCTTATAACTCTATTCTGGAAGAAATGTCATGTGATATATTTTAAAGCAGTAGGTTAGCATGATTGTAAAATCTGGTTACTAATATGTGTTTGCTGTGCATTATTTTGTATAAAGCAGACAGATTTATTCTAGGGACAGCAAGTAGGATAGTGCTCTACTAACACACAACTCAGTGAGATCAGATATGTATATATATATATATATATATATGTGTGTGTGTGTGTGTGTGTGTGTGTGTGTGTGTGTGTATCTATGTATATATGTGTATGTGTATATGTATGTGTGTGTGTGTGTGTGTGTATATGTGTGTGTGTATATGTATGTGTGTCTGTGTTTATGTGTGTGATGGCTTTTTTTTTTTTTTTTTTTTTTTAGGTAATAACGCAGGTGTTTCTGAGAATCTGCATAACTATGCAATATGATTTATAATAATTTTATGAATACAATATTTTACTCTATTGACAATAATGAGTTTAAGTAAATGCTCATATACAAACAATTCAAGATTTTTGGAAGCTGTTGATAGAATTCACATGACAGAAAATAGATGCATCTTAATGCATGTAATGTCTGAATCATATTAGCCAAAGTTTTTGATTTAAATGAATGTTAGAACATAATTTTCTCTCCTCTTGATTTCTAACATTACGATTATTTGAATGCTATTAGAATTCAAGTGTTATATATTACATAGATCTATATAATAGTATGAACAGTTTTTAAAAAAAAAAAAAAAAAGTTTATTTTAGTTTATATGATGCTGTTTTACCAAATGTGTAGTTTTGTCTTGATAGATAATTGAATTGAAAACTGTTAACCTCAGTTAAATATAACTAGTATTAAATTGATAAGGTGGTAGCTGAGGTACTGCTGCTTAGGGTAGGAGGTTAACTTGAGTAGTAAATACTGCTCTAAGTTGGAGTTTTCAACTCCAGGCAAGGTTTAATCCTTACATTATTTTCACTTGTTCATTGTTATATGTATATAGTTTTGACATCCACAATATATTTTGTACACTCATTGTCACTACAAACAAAATTGAATCCTATACAAAATCCCATAAGAGATTTAATAAATACAGCTATATTTAAAGGTACACCTAAAAGAGGAGATGTAACATTATTTATCTTGTTATTTGTTATTTCGATCATAAGATTCTTGAGTTTTAAAAATGCCAAATGACATCTTTAAAAGGAATTTCTTTAAACATTAATGGATTGAATAATCCGTAAAAGGGCAAGCCTAATAAGATACATTAATCTACACAAGGCCAATCTAGTCTTCCTGCAAGAAACCCATCTCTTGAAAAAAGATATTGATAAACTAGCCACTAATAAGTATGCAGTATTGGTTAGTTCAGAGCACACTCAGAAAAAAGAGGAGTGGCTATTTTATGGAATAAAAGTATGCCCATTCCTAAAACCATTAAGTCTTATCAGGATGACAAAGGAATGTTTTGTATGGTTACAATACAAATTAATGGGAAGACTTACACTTTAATTAATGTATACTGGATACCTGGAATTGGTATTAATACAGTGAAACATCATATTGATAAGATCATATCATTCTCTATAGGGGATATTATTTTAGCTGGTGATTTTAATTGTATACTACATGAAAGTGATACTACCACTATAAAGAAAAGAAGAATTACATCTAATGCAAAACATTTAAATGATTTTGCTAATTCTTATCATTTGAATGATATTAATAATCAGATAGAGTCAAAATCATTACCATACACCTTTTTTCTAACAGATACAAAACTTATTCAAAAATAGATAGGGTCTTTATTTCTAACCAGATGGTAACAGATTTAATTAATTCCAAAATCATTTCATGTCCTATATCTGATCATAACTCAATTGTTTTTGAATTCATGATAAAAAATACTCATAATGTTCAGATCAAAAGGATACCAGCATACTTAACTCAGCTAAAAGACTATAAAGAATATATACTTTCAGAAGTACAACATTTTCTAGACATAAATAATACTCCTGAAGTCTCCATTGTCTATGTTTGGGATGCCTTAAAATCATATCTATATGGATAAAGTATCAGATGGTATAATAACAAAAGGAAATCTTGGGATAAGGAATTGTTAGATATTCAAAGTAAACTAGACTCTTATAAACATAATAATAAAGAAAATATTATGGACAAGAAAGTTATTGAAGAAATAAACAAACTAAATGAGAAATACAAAGAAATTTTAACTCATAAAGTTAAAATAACTTTAGAGAAATACAAGTTTTGTCTTATTCAATAAGCCCCAAATACTTACATAGACTTAAAAATAAAACAAAAAGATTGAATAAACAAAACCATATCAAAGAAATCTTTTCTCTAAGGAAAAGAAGAATGTTTCTAGTATACCAGAAATACTGGATGAATTTAGAAATCACTTTCACAAGATTAACCATAACAACATTAACATGGAACCTAAAGATAAAATAAAGGAGTTTATAACCACAAACATGAATAAAAAGCTTAATAAACAACAGATTAAACTATTGGACAAGAGTATTTCATATACAGAAGTTATTACACAAATAAATAAGCTTAAATCAAACAAAGCACCGGGTAATGATGGTATTATACCAGAGATATATAAAATCCTTTCTAAAACTACATATTCATTAATACATAACGTTTTTATTCTGGCCCAAACTGAGTTAATAACCCCCATCTTGGCAATATACATTTATTTCACCAATTTTAAAACCTAATAAAGATCCAACTAGATGTTCTTCATATCGACCCATCTCATTACTTAATGTTGATTATAAAATGTTTATGAGTATTTTTGCTGATAGATTGAAGACAATTATCCCGGCATTATAGACATAGATCAGACGGGCTTCATTGTAAATAGAAATACTTTTGATAATATAAGAAGAACTTTAACATTAATTGATTTTGCAAATAGGAAAAAGAAAGATTTAACACTTATTAGTCTTGATATAGGTTCAGCATTTGATTCAGTAAGTTGGGACTATCTGTTTACCTTACTGAAGTGCACAAATTTCTCTGATGCATTTGTAAATTTAATTGAGCATTTATACAAAGGAACGCTGGCTTATATTAAGGTAGGAACATATGTTTCACAAAAATACCCATTCTTAAAGGTACAAAGCAAGGATGTCCACTTTCTCCACTATTATTCACTTTAGTAATGGAGCCTTGGGCTAATTTGATTAGAAACAGTACTGACATAGAGGGTTTTGAAATAGAAGAAAATACAACATCAAAAATTCAACTTTTGCAGATGATGTTCTAATTACATCAGCAGGATCTAATTCTTCTATGCAGTCTTTATTTGATAAAATGATGAATTTTAAAAGTATTTCTGGTTTAATATTCAATGAAGAAAAACTAAAATACTACCTATATATACACGAAAAAATACTCTCATTAGTGATTTTACTAAATATGTACCCAACTCAGGTCAGATAACTTATTTAGGTATAATACTATCTAAAGATATTAAATCTATTATATATAATAACTATAATACCTGTTTTCTTAATATACAAAATCTTTTTAATACCTGCAATAATATGTTTTTACTATGGAGGAGAGACTTACAATTATTAAAATGATAATATTCCCCAAGATTTTATACTTAATACAATCAATAATACTTTCACCTACAAAAATAACTATCAAGAAACTGAATACACTAATGTTAAATTTCTTATGGGCACCTAATAGACCTAGGATTGCATTAAAGAAACATACTAATAGCTGGTCTCAAGGGGTATTTCTTTTCCAGACTTTAATTTATATATTATCTCTTCTATTATAAAAGTTATTACTTTATTAATAGATCGGTCATATGTCGCAAAATGGAAAGATTATTGGGAGCTAATTAGTATGCACTTCATGAAAATCTCCTTAACACATAAAAATATGATTATAAATAACTCCATGTTGTGGTTGCTAAAGGAATTTTGTACTTCACCTATTACACCTAAACATATGGTCTGTTACCCATTAAATATTATTATTAGTTATCGTAACTTTATATTCATGCACCCTAAGTATAGGGAATGGAATTTTATTGTATTCCCTATAATTTATACTCAGGGTATGCTTATGTCATCCACTTCTGAAGGAGCTCATTTAGCTATAGATAATAATCTAAAGTACTGGTATCAGCTGATATCTGATAATAAAGTTAAAAATCTAGATTTCTTAAAACAAGAATTTGATCTAAGAGAAACTTGCTGGTTAGAGGTTCAGATCTTTAGACAACATCTCATTGATAGAATAGATCTAATGTCTATAACAGTTAAAGAATCTATTCCAAAACTGATTGATTACTTGATAATAAATTTACAGCATAAAGTTTCTGATAAAGGTAAACTTTCATATATACATAAAATTATCAGACAAGAAACTTTTTACAATGTAGATTCATACTGGAATTATTTCACCTCTATTAATGGGGACCCACCAACTCAACAAGATAAACAATATATATTGGAATCTGCTTATAGAACTACATCTTCCATTGTCTGGAGACTTTATACATGGAAATTTTACATAGATCTTTTTATACACCTTTGATGATGAATAAAATTAATAATAAAGATAATCTATGTAAGAGATGTAATGTAGAAATTAATGCTGACTGGGCTCATATGTTTTATGACTGTATGAAGTTGAAAGAATACTGGAAGTCAATTAATGAATTTTGCAGGCTCTTTTACAGATAATTTCATTATTTCTAAGTCTCTTATATTATTCAACACACCTGTACCTCAATGTGTTAAAAGATTAAGCTTCCCTTGTTATGGTCTATCCTAGCAGTGGCTAGGAAAATAATAACTAGAAATTGGATTTCAGATACACCTCCTTCGTTCAATGAATTTAAAAATGTTATGAATATAATGTGTCATATGGAAATAAGCACAATTAGAATGAGAACAACTAGAAAACATCACATTTTATTGTATGGGATAATTTACAAAATTTGTTAAAAATTCTAATTTCAATAGCACAGTATTTTAGTTTAATTAATTGATCTGATTGTAGTGGATGTCTTTGTAAATACTTTAGTTGTTTTGTTGAATATTATAATAATACCTATTTTTAATTATTTGTATAAAATTGTTATGATATTTCTCTTATATGTTAAAACAATAAACTTGTTTAAAAAAAAAAAAAAAAAGAAAGGTGGGAAACAAGTTTTTTTTTTTTTTTTTAAGACATTAAGGCAGTTAAAACAAAATTACTTTAAAGCACAGAAAAATGGCCATGACACTTGAGAGTGTAGCCTATAACAGTTAGATCAGTTTAAATGCTCACAGATATGGTTTTAAAGTGCAGACAGTAAGTAAGTATAGTTAAACAGTTGAAATAGTTTTTTTAGTATCAAATAAATGCTAGAAACCAAGCGTTTAGGTGGAATTAGCAATATCTAGCAAGAAACAAGCCAAAAAAATACTTAAATCAAACCAAAGTCTCTATTTTTTCCTTCTGCTGCTGTAGGACTCTGAAGGTCACCTGGGTAGGTTCTTGCAGAGCTGATACAAGCACAAAAAATGTGCAAATGTGGGTTTTTATAGCAGAAAGATGAAAGGGAAAGAAATTAGCCCAAAATGGCTAATAAACTACAAATTCTGAGCTGAAAACCATTCCTCCAGGGACAGATAGGCTGCTCAAAGCTCCCCACTCACTGATGAACAGAGAAACTTCCTTCTATCCAAGTAAGGTATGGGTCAACATAGAAACTACAATACAGCCCTGGATTCAGCAAACTCTGAAAACTGGACTCTACTAGCTTGAGAAAGGCGGGAAACAAGTGTAGAACAGCTTTTTTTTTTTTTAAGACGTTAAGGCAGTTAAAACAAAATAATCATTTTAAAGCACAGAAAAATGGATATCGCACTTGAATGTGTAGCCTACAACAGCTAAAGCATTTTAAATACTCACAGAAATGATTTTAAAGTGCAAACAGTAAGTACAATTAAACAGTTGAAATAGGTTTTTTAGTATCAAATAAACACTAAAAACAGAGTGTTTAGGTGGAATTAGCAATATCTAGAAAGAAACAAGCCAAAAAATAGTTAAATCAAACCAAACTCTCTCTTTTTTTCCTTCTGCTGCTGTAGGGCTCCTCAGGTCACATAGGTAGGTTCTTGCTAAGCTGATACAAGCGCAAAAAATGTGCAAATGCGGGATTTTATAGCAGAAAGGTGAAAGGGAAAGAAATTATCCCAAAATGGCTAATAAACTACAAATTCTGAGCTGAAAACCATTCCTCCAGGGACAGATAGGCTGCTTAAAGCTCCCCACTCTCACTAGTAAACAGAGAAACTTCCTTCTTTCTAAGTAAGATATTGGTCAACACAGAAACTACAATACAGCCCTGGATTCAGCAAACTCTGAAAACTGGACTCTACTAGCTTGAGAAGGGTGGGAAACAAGTGTAGAATAGCTTATTTTTTTGTTTTTTTAAGACGTTAAGGCAGTTAAAACAAAATAATCACTTTAAAGCACAGAAAAACGGCTATCACACTTGAATGTGTAGTCTACAACAGCTAAATCATTTTAAATGCTCACAGATACGATTTTAAAGTGCAAACAGTAAGTAAGTACAATTAAACAGCTGAAATAGGCTTTTTAGTATCAAATAAATGCCAGAAACCAAGCATTTATGCGGCATTAGCAATATCTAGCAAGAAACAAGCCTGAAAAGTACTTAAAGCAAACCAAAGTCTCTCTTTTTTCCTTCTGTTGCTGTAGGACTCTGCAGGTCACCTGGGCAGGTTCTTGTTGAGCTTATACAAGCGCAAAAACTGCACAAATGTGGGTTTTTATAGCAGAAAGATGAAAGGGATAGAAATTAGTCCAAAATGGACAATAAACTACAAATTCTGAGCTGAAAACTACTCCTCCAGGGACAGATAGGTTGCTCAAAGCTCCCCGCTCTCACTGGTGAACAGAGAAACTTCCTTCTATCCAAGTAAGGTATGGGTCAACACAGAAACTACAATACAGCCCTGGATTCAGCAAACTCTGAAAACTGGACTCTACTAGCTTCAGAAAGGTGGGAAACAAGTGTAGAATAGGTTATTTTTTGTTTTTTTAAGAAGTTAAGGCAGTTAAAACAAAATAATCACTTTAAAGCACAGAAAAATGGCTATCACTCTTGAGTGTGTAGCCTACAACAGTTAAAACATTTTAAATGCTCACAGAAATTATTTTAAAGTGCAACAGTAAGTACAACTAAACAGTTGAAATAGGCTTTTTAATATCAAATAAACACTAGAAACCAAGAGTTTATGTGGATTTAACAATATCTAGCAAGAAACAAGCCAAAAAATACTTAAATCAAACCAAAGTCTCTCTTTTTTCCTTCTGCTGCTGTAGGACTCTGCAGGTCACCTGGGCAGGTACTTGCTGAGCTGATACAAGCGCAAAAAATGTGCAAATGCGGGATTTTTTAGCAGAAAGGTGAAAGGGAAAGAAATTATACCAAAATGGCTAAAAAACTACAAATTCTGAGCTGAAAACCACTCCTCCAGGGACAGATAGGCTGCTCAAAGCTCCCCACTCTCACTGGTAAACAGAGAAACTTCCTTCTTTCTAAGTAAGATATGGGTCAACACAGAAACTACAATACAGCCCTGGATTCAGCAAACTCTGAAAACTGGACTGTACCAGCTTCAGAAAGGTGGGAAACAAGTTTAGATTAGCTTATTTTTTTTGTTTTTTTAAGAAGTTAAGGCAGTTAAAACAAAATCACTTTAAAGCACAGAAAAATGGCTATCTCACTTGAGTGTGTAGCCTACAACAGTTAAAGCAGTTTAAATACTCACAGATACGATTTTAAAGTGCAGACAGTAAGTAAGTATAGTTAAACAGTTGAAATAGTTTTTTTAGTATCAAATAAATGCTAGAAACTAAGCATTTAAGCAGAATTAGCAATATCTAGCAAGAAACAAGCCAAAAAAATAGTTAAATCAAACCAAAGTCTCTATTTTTTCCTTCTGCTGCTTTAGGACTCTGCAGGTCACCTGAGCAGGTTCTTGTTGAGCTTATACAAGTGCAAAAACTGCACAAATGCGGGTTTTTATAGCAGAAAGATGAAAGGGATAGAAATTAGTCCAAAATGGACAATAAACTACAAATTCTGAGCTAAAAACCACTCCTCCAGGGACAGATAGGCTGCTCAAAGCTCCCTGCTCTCACTGGTGAACAGAGAAACTTCCTTCTATCCAAGTAAGGTATGGGTCAACACAGAAACTACAATACAGCCCTGGATTCAGCAAACTCTGAAAATTTGACTCTACTAGCTTCAGAAAGGTGGGAATCAAGTATAGAATAGTTTTTTTTTTTTCTTAGGACGTTAAGGCAGTTAAAACAAAATAATCACTTTAAAGCACGCAAAAACAGCCATCACACTTGAATGTGTAGCCTACAACAGCTAAAGCATTTTAAATGCTCACAGAAACGATTTTAAAGTGCAAACAGTAAGTACAATTAAACAGTTGAAATAGGTTTTTTAGTATCAAATAAACACTAAAAACAGAGTGTTTAGGTGGAATTAGCAATATCTAGCAAGAAACAAGCCAAAAAATAGTTAAATCAAACCAAAGTCTCTCTTTTTTTCCTTCTGCTGCTGTAGGACTCCTCAGGTCACATAGGTAGGTTCTTGCTGAGCTGATACAAGCGCAAAAAATGTGCAAATGCGGGATTTTATAGCAGAAAGGTGAAAGGGAAAGAAATTAGCCCAAAATGGCTAATAAACTACAAATTCTGAGCTGAAAACCACTCCTCCAGGGACAGATAGGCTGCTTAAAGCTCCCCACTCTCACTAGTAAACAGAGAAACTTCCTTCTTTCTAAGTAAGATATGGGTCAACACAGAAACTACAATACAGCCCTGGATTCAGCAAACTCTGAAAACTGGACTCTACTAGCTTGAGAAAGGTGGGAAACAAGTGTAGAATAGCTTATTTTTTTGTTTTTTTAAGATGTTAAGGCAGTTAAAACAAAATAATCACTTTAAAGCACAGAAAAATGGGTATCGCTCTTGAGTGTGTAGCCTACAACACTTAAAACAGTTTAAATGCTCACAGAAATGATTTTAAAGTGCAAACAGTAAGTAAATATATTTAAACAGTTGAAATAGGCTTTTTAGTATCAATTAAATGCTAGAAACCGAGCGTTTATGCAGAATTAGCAATATTTAGCAAGAAGGGCGGCCATGGTGGTGCAGCGGTTAGCATTGCCGCCTCACAGCAAAGGTTCTCCTTTTCGATTCTTGGCTGGGGTGCCTTCTGTGCAGAGTCTGCATGTCCTCCTGTGCCTCCCAAAGACATGCAGTAGGTGGATTGGACACTCTAAATTGGCCCTAGGTGTGAGTGTGTGGAAGGTGGGTGCGGGGCTGGCAACTCATGTGTGTGTGCCCTCCTGTGGAAGGTTGGGCGCTGGGCTGGCAACTCGACACTGTAAAACTCCACTGCCAATCATAAGTGGACAGATGATCTGCTGTGGCGACCCCTAACCAGGAAAAAGCCGAAAGAAGAAGAAGCAAGAAGCAAGCCTAAAAAGTACTTAAGCCAAACCAAAATCTCTCTTTTTTCCTTCTGCTGCTGTAGGACTCTGCAGGTCACCTGAGCAGGTTCTTGCTGAGCTGATACTAGTGCACAAAATGCAGAAATGCAGGTTTTTATAGCAGAAAGATGAAAGGGATAGAAATTAGCCCAAAATGGCCAATAAACTACAAATTCTGAGCTGAAAACCACCCTCCAGGGACAGATAGGCTGCTCAAAGCTCCCCACTCTCACTGGTAAACAGAGAAACTTCCTTCTATCCAAGTAAGGTATGGGTCAACACAGAAACTACAATACAGCCCTGGATTCAGCAAACTCTGAAAACTGGACTGTACTAGCTTCAGAAAGGTGGGAAACAAGTTTAGATTAGCTTATTTTTTTTTTTTTTAAGAAGTTAAGGCAGTTAAAACAAAATCACTTTAAAGCACAGAAAAATGGCTATCTCACTTGAGTGTGTAGCCTACAACAGTTAAAGCAGTTTAAATGCTCACAGATATGATTTTAAAGTGCAGACAGTAACTAAATATAGTTAAACAGTTGAAATAGGTTTTTTAGTATCAAATAAATGCTAGAAACTAAGCATTTAAGCAGAATTAGCAATATCTAGCAAGAAACAAGCCAAAAAAATACTTAAATCAAACCAAAGTCTCTATTTTTTCCTTCTGCTGCTGTAGGACTCTGCAGGTCACCTGGGTAGGTTCTTGCTGAGCTGATACAAGCGCAAAAACTGCACAAATGTGGGTTTTTATAGAAGAAAGATGAAAGGGATATAAATTAGCCTGAAATGGCCAATAAACCACAATTTCTGAGCTGAAAACCACTCCACAAGGGACAGACAGGCTTCTCAAAGCTCCCCACTCTAACTGGTGAACAGAGAAACTTCCTTCTATCCAAGTAAGGTATGAGGTCAACACAGAAACTACAATACAGCCCTGGATTCAGCAAACTCTGAAAACTGGACTCTACTAGCTTCAGAAAGGTGGGAAACAAGTGTAGAATAGCTTATTTTTTTTTTTTTTTTTAGAAGTTAAGGCAGTTAAAATAAAATAATCACCTTAAAGAACAGAAAGACGGCTATCACACTTGAGTGTGTAGCCTACAAGAATTAAAGCAGTTTAAATGCTCATAGAAATGATTTTAAAGTGCAAACAGTAAGTACAATTAAACAGTTGAAATAGGCTTTTTAGAATCAAATAAATGCTAGTAACTGAGCGTTTAGGCAGAATTAACAATATCAAACAATAAACAAGCCAAATCATTACTTAAATCAAACCAAAGTCTCTCTTGTTTACCTCTGCTGCTGTAGGACTCTGCAGGTCACCTGAGCAGGTTCTTGCTGAGCTGATACAAGCACAAAAATGCACAAATGCAGGTTTTTATAGCAGAAAGATGAAAGGGAAAGAAATTAGCCCAAAATGGCTAAAAAACTACAAATTCTGAGCTGAAAACCACTCCTCCAGGGACAGATAGGCTGCTCAAAGCTCCCCACTCTCACTGGTAAACAGAGAAACTTCCTTCTTTCTAAGTAAGATATGGGTCAACGCAGAAACTACAATACAGCCCTGGATTCAGCAAACTCTGAAAACTGGACTCTACTAGCTTGAGAAAGGCAGGAAACAAGTGTAGAATAGCTTATTTTTTTTTTTTAAGACGTTAAGGCAGTTAAAACAAAATAATCACTTTAAAGCACAGAAAAACGGCTATCACACTTGAATGTGTAGCCTACAACAGCTAAAGCATTTTAAATGCCCACAGAAATGATTTTAAAGTGCAAACAGTAAGTAAGTACAATTAAATAGTTGAAATATGCTTTTTAGTATCAAAAAATGCCAGAAACCGAGCATTTATGCGGCATTAGCGATATCTAGCAAGAAACAAGCCTAAAAAGTACTTAAAGCAAACCAAAGTCTCTCTTTTTTCCTTCTGTTGCTGTAGGACTCTGCAGGTCACCTGGGCAGGTTCTTGTTGAGCTTATACAAGCGCAAAAACTGCACAAATGTGGGTTTTTATAGCAGAAAGATGAAAGGGATAGAAATTAGCCCAAAATGGACAATAAACTACAAATTCTGAGCTGAAAACTACTCCTCCAGGGACAGATAGGCTGCTCAAAGCCCCCCACTCTCACTGGTGAACAGAGAAACTTCCTTCTATCCAAGTAAGGTATGGGTCAACACAGAAACTACAATACAGCCCTGGATTCAGCAAACTCTGAAAACTGGACTCTACTAGCTTCAGAAAGGTGGGAAACAAGTGTAGAATAGCTTATTTTTTTTTTTTTAAGAAGTTAAGGCAGTTAAAACAAAATAATCACTTTAAAGCACAGAAAAATGGGTATCGCTCTTGAGTGTGTAGCCTACAACACTTAAAACAGTTTAAATGCTCACAGAAATGATTTTAAAGTGCAAACAGTAAGTAAATATATTTAAACAGTTGAAATAGGCTTTTTAGTATCAATTAAATGCTAGAAACCGAGCGTTTATGCAGAATTAGCAATATTTAGCAAGAAGGGCGGCCACGGTGGTGCAGTGGTTAGTGTTGCCACCTCACAGCAAAGGTTCTCTGGTTCGATTCTCGGCTGGGGTGCCTTCTGTGCGGAGTCTGCATGTCCTCCCTGTGGTTGTGTGGGTTTCCTCCCAAAGACATGCAGTAGGTGGATTGGACACTCTAAATTGGCCCTAGGTGTGAGTGTGTGCATGTGTGTGTGCCTCCTGTGGAAGGTTGGGCGCTGGGCTGGCAACTCGACACTGTAAAACTCCACTGCCAATCATGAGTGGACAGATGATCCGCTGTGGCGACCCCTAACCAGGAAAAAGCCGAAAGAAGAAGAAGCAAGAAGCAAGCCTAAAAAGTACTTAAGCCAAACCAAAATCTCTCTTTTTTCCTTCTGCTGCTGTAGGACTCTGCAGGTCACCTGAGCAGGTTCTTGCTGAGCTGATACTAGTGCACAAAATGCACAAATGCAGGTTTTTATAGCAGAAAGATGAAAGGGATAGAAATTAGCCCAAAATGGCCAATAAACTACAAATTCTGAGCTGAAAACCACTCCTCCAGGGACAGATAGGCTGCTCAAAGCTCCCCACTCACTGCTGAACAGAGAAACTTCCTTCTATCCAAGTAAGGTATGGGTCAACACAGAAACTACAATACAGCCCTGGATTCAGCAAACTCTGAAAACTGGACTCTACTAGCTTCAGAAAGGTGGGAAACAAGTGTAGAATGGGTTATTTTTTGTTTTTTTTAAGAGGTTAAGGCAGTTAAAACAAAATAATCACTTTAAAGCACAGAAAAATGGCTATCACTCTTGAGTGTGTAGCCTACAACACTTAAAACAGCTTAAATGCTCACAGAAACGATTTTAAAATGCAAACAGTAAGTACCATTAAACAGTTGAAATAGGTTTTTAGTATCAAATAAATGCTAGAAACCAACTGTTTATGCAGAATTAGCAATATCTAGCAAGAAACAAGCCAAAAAGTACTTAAATCAAACCAAAGTCTCTCTTTTTTTCCTTTGCTGCTGTAGGACTCTGCAGGTCACCTGGGCAGGTTCTTGCTGAGCTGATACAAGCAAAATGCACAAATGTGGGTTTTATAACAAAAAGATGAAAGGGATAGAAATTAGCCCAAAATGGCTAATAAACTACAAATTCTGAGCTGAAAACCACTCCTCCAGGGACAGATAGGCTGCTCAAAGCTCCCCACTCTCACTGGTAAACAGAGAAACTTCCTTCTATCCAAGTAAGGTATGGGTCAACACAGAAACTACAATACAGCCCTGGATTCAGCAAACTCTGAAAACTGGACTGTACTAGCTTCAGAAAGGTGGGAAACAAGTTTAGATTAGCTTATTTTTTTTTTTTTAAGACATTAAGGCAGTTAAAACAAAATCACTTTAAAGCACAGAAAAATGGCTATCACACTTGAGTGTGTAGCCTACAACAGTTAAAGCAGTTTAAATGCTCACAGATACGATTTTAAAGTGCAGACAGTAAGTAAGTATAGTTAAACAGTTGAAATAGGTTTTTTAGTATCAAATAAATGCTAGAAACCAAGCGTTTAGGCGGAATTAGCAATATCTAGCAAGAAACAAGCCAAAAAAATACTTAAATCAAACCAAAGTCTCTATTTTTTCCTTCTGCTGCTGTAGGACTCTGCAGGTCACCTGGGTAGGTTCTTGCTGAGCTGATACAAGCGCAAAAAATGTGCAAATGCGGGTTTTTATAGCAGAAAGATGAAAGGGAAAGAAATTAGCCCAAAATGGCTAATAAACTACAAATTCTGAGCTGAAAACCACTCCTCCAGGGACAGATAGGCTGCTCAAAGCTCCCCACTCACTGCTGAACAGAGAAACTTCCTTCTATCCAAGTAAGGTATGGGTCAACACAGAAACTACAATACAGCCCTGGATTCAGCAAACTCTGAAAACTGGACTCTACTAGCTTG
Source organism: Protopterus annectens (assembly GCF_019279795.1). Taxonomy (NCBI): domain Eukaryota; kingdom Metazoa; phylum Chordata; order Ceratodontiformes; family Protopteridae; genus Protopterus; species Protopterus annectens. The sequence continues at coordinate 1,463,257,321 of NC_056745.1, read as the reverse complement.
AGAAAGGCGGGAAACAAGTGTAGAACAGCTTTTTTTTTTGTTTTTTTAAGACGTTAAGGCAGTTAAAACAAAATAATCATTTTAAAGCACAGAAAAATGGCTATCGCACTTGAATGTGTAGCCTACAACAGATAAAGCATTTTAAATGCTCACAGAAACGATTTTAAAATGCAAACAGTAAGTACAATTAAACAGTTGAAATAGGTTTTTAGTATCAACTAAACACCAGAAACCAATTGTTTATGCGGAATTAGCAATATCTAGCAAGAAACAAGCCAAAAAGTACTTAAATCAAACCAAAGTCTGTGTTTTTTCCATTTGCTGCTGTAGGACACTGCTGGTCACCTGGGCAGGTTCTTGCTGAGTTACTATAAGCGCAAAAACTGCACAAATGTGGGTTTTTATAGAAGAAAGGTGAAAGGGATAGAAATTAGCCTAAAATGGCCAATAAACTACAAATTCTGAGCTGAAAACCACTCCTCTAGGGACAGTTAGGCTGCTCAAAGCTCGCCACTCTCACTGGTGAACAGAGAAACTTCCTTCTATCCAAGTAAGGTATGAGGTCAACACAGAAACTAAAATACAGCCCTGGATTCAGCAAACTCTGAAAACTGGACTCTACTAGCTTCAGAAAGTTGGGAAACAAGTGTAGAATAGCTTTTTTTTTTGTTTTTTTTTAGAAGTTAAGGCAGTTAAAATAAAATAATCACTTTAAAGCACAGAAAAACGGCTATCACACTTGAGTGTGTAGCCTACAAGAATTAAAACAGTTTAAATGCTCACAGAAATGATTTTAAAGTGCAAACGGTAAGTACATTTAAACAGTTGAAATAGGCTTTTTAGTATCAATTAAATGCTAGAAACTGAGCGTTTATGCGGAATTAGCAATATTTAGCAAGAAACAAGCCTAAAAAGTACTTAAACCAAACCAAAGTCTCTCTTTTTTCCTTCTGCTGCTGTAGGACTCTGCAGGTCACCTGGGCAGGTTCTTGCTGAGCTGATACAAGTGCAAGAAATGCACAAATGTGGGTTTTTATAGCAGAAAGATGAAAGGGATAGAAATTAGCCCAAAATGGCCAATAAACTACAAATTCTGAGCTGAAAACCACCCTCCAGGGACAGATAGGCTGCTCAAAGCTCCCCACTCTCACTGGTGAACAGAGAAACTTCCTTCTATCCAAGTAAGGTATGGGTCAACACAGAAACTACAATACAGCCCTGGATTCAGCAAACTCTGAAAACTGGACTGTACTAGCTTCAGAAAGGTGGGAAACAAGTTTAGATTAGCTTATTTTTTTTTTTTTTTTAAGAAGTTAAGGCAGTTAAAACAAAATCACTTTAAAGCACAGAAAAAAGGCTATCACACTTGAGTGTGTAGCCTACAACAGTTAAAGCAGTTTAAATGCTCACAGATACGATTTTAAAGTGCAGACAGTAAGTAAGTATAGTTAAACAGTTGAAATAGGTTTTTTAGTATCAAATAAATGCTAGAAACCAAGTGTTTAGGCGGAATTAGCAATATCTAGCAAGAAACAAGCCAAAAAAGATACTTAAATCAAACCAAAGTCTCTATTTTTTCCTTCTGCTGCTGTAGGACTCTGCAGGTCACCTGGGTAGGTTCTTGCTGAGCTGATACAAGTGCAAAAAATGCGCAAATGTGGGTTTTTACAGCAGAAAGATGAAAGGGAAAGAAATTAGCCCAAAATGGCTAATAAACCACAAATTCTGAGCTGAAAACCATTCCTCCAGGGACAGATAGGCTGCTCAAAGCTCCCCACTCACTGCTGAACAGAGAAACTTCCTTCTATCCAAGTAAGGTATGGGTCAACATAGAAACTACAATACAGCCCTGGCTTCAGCAAACTCTGAAAACTGGACTCTTCTGGCTTGAGAAAGGCGGGAAACAAGTGTAGAACAGCTTATTTTTGTTTTTTTAAGACGTTAAGGCAGTTAAAACAAAATAATCACTTTAAAACACAGAAAAATGGCTTTCGCACTTGAATGTGTAGCCTACAACAGCTAAAGCATTTTAAATGCTCACAGAAACGATTTTAAAGTGCAAACAGTAAGTACAATTAAACAGTTGAAATAAGTTTTTTAGTATCATCTAAACACCAGAAACCTAATGTTTAGATGGAATTAGCAATATCTAGCAAGAAACCAGCCAAAAAAACAGTCTCTCTTTTTTCCTTCTGCTGCTGTAGAACTCTATAGGTCACCTGGGCAGGTTCTTGCTGAGCTGATTCAAGGGCAAAAACTGCACAAATGTGGGTTTTTATAGCAGAAAGATGAAAGGGATAGAAATTAGCCCAAAATGGCCAATAAACTACAAATTCTGAGCTGAAAACCACTCCTCCAGGGACAGATAGGCTTCTCAAAGCTCCCCAGTCTCACTGGTAAACAGAGAAACTTCCTTCTATCCAAGTAAGGTATGGGTCAACACAGAAGCTACAATACAGCCCTGGATTCAGCAGCAAACTCTGAAAACTGGACTGTACTAGCTTCAGAAAGGTGGGAAACAAGTTTAGATTAGCTTATTTTTTTTTGTTTTTTTTAAGAAGTTAAGGCAGTTAAAACAAAATCACTTTAAAGCACAGAAAAAAGGCTATCACACTTGAGTGTGTAGCCTACAACAGTTAAAGAAGTTTAAATGCTCACAGATACGATTTTAAAGTGCAGACAGTAAGTAAGTATAGTTAAACAGTTGAAATAGGTCTTTTAGTATCAAATAAATGCTAGAAACCAAGCATTTATGCAGAATTAGCAATATCTAGCAAGAAGGTCTTTTCGATTCTGGGGTGCTGTGCCTTCTGGTCGTCTGCTGCTCTCCTGTGTACCTGGGTGTGGGTGCCTTCCGGGGGCTCAGTTTCCTCCCAAAGACATGCAGTAGGTGGATTGGACACTCTAAATTGGCCCTAGGTGTGAGTGTGTGTGGGTGTTGGTGTCTCCTGAAGGGGTTGGGGGTTGGGGCTGGCAACGACACACTAAAAAACCACACCCAATTATGAGTGGACAGATGATCCGCTGTGGCGACCCCTAACTGGGAAAAAGCCAGAAGAAGAAGCAAGAAACAAGCCTAAAAAGTACTTAAGCCAAACCAAAGTCTCTCTTTTTTCCTTCTGCTGCTGTAGGACTCTGCAGGTCACCTGAGCAGGTTCTTGCTGAGCTGATACAAGCACACAAAATGCACAAATGCAGGTTTTTATAGCAGAAAGATGAAAGGGATAGAAATTAGCCCAAAATGGCTAATAAACTACAAATTCTGAGCTGAAAACCACTCCTCCAGGGACAGATAGGCTGCTCAAAGCTCCCCACTCACTGCTGAACAGAGAAACTTCCTTCTATCCAAGTAAGGTATGGGTCAACACAGAAACTACAATACAGCCCTGGATTCAGCAAACTCTGAAAACTGGACTCTACTAGCTTGAGAAAGGCGGGAAACAAGTGTAGAACAGCTTTTTTTTTGTTTTTTTAAGACTTTAAGGCAGTTAAAACAAAATAATCACTTTAAAGCACAGAAAAATGGCTTTCGCACTTGAATGTGTAGCCTACAACAGCTAAAGCATTTTAAATGCTCACAGAAACGATTTTAAAGTGCAAACAGTAAGTACAATTACACAGTTGAAATAGGTTTTTTAGTATCAACTAAACACCAGAAACCAACTGTTTATGCGAAATTAGCAATATCTAGCAAGACAAGCCAAGAAGTACTTAAATCAAACCAAAGTCTGTCTTTTTTCCATTTGCTGTCTGTAGGACTCTGATGGTCACCTGGGCAGGTTCTTGCTGAGCTGATATAAGCGCAAAAACTGCACAAATGTGGGTTTTTATAGAAGAAAGATGAAAGGGATAGAAATTAGCCCACAATGGCCAATAAACTACAAATTCTGAGCTGAAAACCACTCCTCAAGGGACAGTTAGGCTGCTCAAAGCTCCCCACTCTCACTGGTGAGCAGAGAAACTTCCTTCTATCCAAGTAAGGTATGAGGTCAACACAGAAACTAAAATACAGCCCTGGATTCAGCAAACTCTAAAAACTGGACTCTACTAGCTTCAGAAAGTTGGGAAACAAGTGTAGAATAGCTTATTTTTTTTGTTTTTTTTTAGAAGTTAAGGCAGTTAAAATAAAATAATCACCTTAAAGAACAGAAAGACGGCTATCACACTTGAGTGTGTAGCCTACAAGAATTAAAGCAGTTTAAATGCTCATAGAAATGATTTTAAAGTGCAAACAGTAAGTACATTTAAACAGTTGAAATAGGCTTTTTAGTATCAATTAAATGCTAGAAACCAACTGTTTATGCAAAATTAGTAATATCTGTCAAGAAACAAATCAAAAAGTACTTAAATCAAACCAAAGTCTGTCTTTTTTCCATTTGTTGCTGCAGGACTCTGCAGGTCACCTGAGCAGGTTCTTGCTGAGCTGATACAAGCACAAAAATGCACAAATGCAGGTTTTTATAGCAGAAAGATGAAAGGGATAGAAATTAGCCCAAAATGGCCAATAAACTACAAATTCTGAGCTGAAAACCACTCCTCCAGGGACAGATAGGCTGCTCAAAGCTCCCCACTATCACTGGTAAACAGAGAAACTTTCTTCTATCTAAGTAAGGTATGAGGTCAACACAGAAACTAAAATACAGCCCTGGATTCAGCAAACTCTGAAAACTGGACTCTACTAGCTTCGGAAATGTGGGAAACAAGTGTAGAATAGCTTATTTTTGTTTTGTTTTTTTGTTTTGTTTTTTTAAGAAGTTAAGGCAGTTAAAACAAAGTCACTTTAAAGCACAGAAATACAGCTATCACACTTGAGTGTGTAGCCTACAACAGTTAGAGCAGTTTAAATGCTCACAGATACGATTTTAAAGTGCAGACAGTATTTAAGTACAGTTAAACAGTTGAAATATTTTTTTTAGTATCAAATAAATGCTAGAAACTGAATGTTTATGCGGAATTAGCAATATTTAGCAAGAAACAAGCCTAAAAAGTGCTTAAACCAAACCAAAGTCTCTCTTTTTTCCTTCTGCTGCTGAAAGACTCTGCAGGTCACCTGAGCAGGTTCTTGCTGAGCTGATACAAGCACAAAAATGCACAAATGCAGGCTTTTATAGCAGAAAGATGAAAAGGATAGAAATTAGCCCAAAATGGCCAATAAACTACAAATTCTGAGCTGAAAACCACTCCTCCAGGGACAGATAGGCTGCTCAAAGCTCCCCACTCACTGCTGAACAGAGAAACTTCCTTCTATCTAAGTAAGGTATGGGTCAACACAGAAGCTACAATACAGCCCTGGATTCAGTAAACTCTGAAAACTGGACTGTACTAGCTTCAGAAAGGTGGGAAGCAAGTGTAGATTAGCTTATTTTTTTTTGTTTTTTTTTTTTGTTTTTTTAAGAAGTTAAGGCAGTTAAAACAAAGTCACTTTAAAGCACAGAAATACAGCTATCACACTTGAGTGTGTAGCCTGCAACAGTTAAAGCAGTTTAAATGCTCACAGATATGATTTTAAAGTGCAGACAGTAAGTAAATATAGTTAAACAGTTGAAATAGTTTTTTTAGTATCAAATAAATGCTAGAAACCAAGCGTTTTGGCGGAATTAGCAATATCTAGCAAGAAACAAGCCAAAAAAATACTTAAATCAAACCAAAGTCTCTCTTTTTTCCTTCTGCTGCGGTAAGACTCTGCAGGTCACCTGGGCAGGGTCTGGCTGAGCTGATTCAATCTCCCAAGTGTCACTCTTTCCTCTCTAACATAGATGGCAAGGAGGTGGGGTATTTCATTTAGATGCCTATGCTGAAGGGTGAAATCTGCCTTGTTGAGTCTATAATAAACTGGCTTCTTCAGCAAAGCACATTTGTGAAACAAATCCATGCTATCAGAATTCCCTGAGGTACCTAAGAAAATGTCCGGCCACGTATGCCTGTATGATTATCATTTTTGACTCAAAGAGGTTTCACTTATAAAAAAATGTTGTCCCTCTCTAACTAGTGCTGTCCAGTGACCTGTACTTTTTCTTCTATCCCATTGTACCTTGTATGCCATCCTTACACAGAATTTCCCTTACGTCTCCCCTTGGTGTCTGCACAGCCCAAGACTGCATCTTATTTTTATTTAGTATTTCTTCAAACACAGGAGAATCTGTTGTCACCCATGATTACCCTTCAATTCTTTTGTTTCTCTTAGATCTTAAAATCTTACTTTTAATAAATTTCTATTCATTTTCACATAGAGCTCCACTTAGACTAAAAGAAAGAGGAAAAACAATTCACACACTGCAGACACGATCGTAGCACCCCTCCCAAAAGAACTGTCTACCTAACCACTTACCTGTAATAATTCTATACTTGACAAAAAATAATTCTAATAAGTATAAATAAATAATTAAACAAATCAAGATTAAGGTGTTGTGAATTAACTGTTTTTTGTGGTCCAATGGTCCTGGGGTTCGATTCCCTCAGCCTCCACTGTCTGTGTGACTCTGAGTAAGTCACTTAATAAGATAGTGCTCCCAAGCTGATTACAAAGAAGGTCCAGAAAGATCAGTATTCCAAACAATTTAACAAATATAAATAAACGAAACATGATTCACAGCAACATAAACTGGAAAGTCATGCTACCAATAATATGGACATGAAACTTAAAATGTACACTAAAACAATGTTATTTAGTTGTGTGTGTGTGTGTGTGTGTGTGTGTGTGTGTGTGTGTGTGTGTGTGTGTGTGTGTGTGTGTGTGTATGTCTCACACACACTCACAGTCCATAACTCTCAACCTCATAGTGCAAAAAATCTGGACAAAGCCTGGCAAAATGGGAAGAAAAAGACCCACAAATAGGGGCATATTTTAAATACTGCTCTTATAAAGTTGCTAGAGTAAGAAGATTTGTTTTAACATACATTTTCTGAAGGATTTGAAGTCTGAAACTCAAATGTATACCATTATTTAGTGACTTCACTGCTCAGATCATCACAGTGATTTTCCAAAAAACTACAAAGTTTATGAGGAACTGACCAGAAATATGAGCCAAAAATCTGGAGACTCTGCGAAAATCTGAACAGTTGAGAGTTATGATCTCATACACACACGCACACACAGATGTATATATACACATATATATATATATATATATATATATACACACACATATATATATATATACACACATATATATATGTGTGTATATATATATGTATGTATATATATGTATGTATATATATATATATACATATATATATATACATACATATATATACATATATATATATATACATATATATATATATATATATATATATATATATATATATATATATATATATATATATATATATATATATATATATATATATACATATACATACACACATATACATGCACACATATATGTGTGTGTGTGTGTGTGTGTGTGTGTGTGTGTGTGTGCGCGCGTGCAGGTTTTTTTTTCATTTTTTCACCAGGAAAGTCCACCTAGGTAAGGAACCTTTTTCAGTGGATGTCCAGAGAGAAGACCTCCACAAGTTACAGATTTATCAAACAGAGTAATATTTTAAGATCTTGTCATTTTAAAGAATAAGCGTAAAGTTGTAAGTATGTTCATATAGCAATGAAAATGTGTTAACTGCACAGGTGGACTACAAGCAAGTATGTTTACAGATGTGGTAAACATGGCATAAGATAATACATGTCGCACTGTAACACAAAAGTAAATGGAGGATAGAAATAGCATGGCAAAATATTTTTCCAACTTTGGGTTAGATCAGCATAAAGTTATACAAGCATGGTATATTGATTAGCTTTGAGTTAATAAAAAATTAGGATGGTGAGAAAGTTAAGCAGATGTAAGATATTTTTTCTATGACGTTACACACTTAGAGAAAGATCCTGCTGTAATAGGTGGAGATGTTTGAGAAAGCAATAACATATTTGTCAGTGTAACCAAAAGTAGCACAGCGTTGCGGGTCCACAGAAAAGTTTTTTTATTAATACAAAGACGTGAGGTTAAGCGCTTTCATCAAGTAAATTGACTTCATCAGAACAAGTAATAGTAAAAACATTAAAGCTTAAATACCAAACAGTTTAAATTCATTGGTTCAGTACTAACCAATACTATGCTTAAAAATCCCACTTCTCATGAATAGTAAGCATTATATGTATGACCAAACAATGAATAATTAATTAGTTAGATTCAGTGTAATAAAAATTCATTTCTACGAAAAACACTTCCCTACATGGGACAATGAATTTAAACTGTTTGGTATTTAAGCTTTAATGTTTTTACTATTACTTGTTCTGATGAAGTCAATTTTCTTGATGAAAGCGCTTAACCTCACGTCTTTGTATTAATAAAACAACTTTTCTGTGGACCGGCAATGCTGTGCTACTTTTGGTTACTTGGTTTACTTCGAGCACATTGTGCACCGTTTGTGTATATTTGTCAGTGTGTATTGGGCAGTTGCAAGTACTATTTATTTCTTTCTCTTGGCTGTACCTGTGATGTAGCATGATTTGAATTTGAAGGACTTATTATTAGTAGATCAGTTCACACTGAAATGTTGGGCTAACTCTTGTAGGGATGGTTGAATAACAAATCTGAATTGTTTCTCATTTAATTCAGATGTGATTATTTGAGTCCAAAATGCCTAAATCTTGGGAAATTACTATTCAGGTTGCAAACACAAAAAACACCACCGACATAAGGCACCCCGTAACTCTGTGATTGCACAAACTCATACAGGAGGATAAAACCGAGGGAAATGCAACAGGAACCATCTCAGTCTTCACCAAATATAAGAACTTTTGGGTTGGGGGTTGGGAGGATGGCCTAATGGTTAAGGTGTTTGCCTTACAAACACAAAATTCAGGGTTTGAGTCTCACAAGGGATAATTGGCTAGGCTTAAAATGGCTCACAAGGGCAGTTAGCTTAGTACCAACCTATGAACTTCACAGGATGCAGGACATTTTTTTTAGGTTTAACATTCTGAGCAGCAAACGACAGGGCTTCCAACAAATCCATTTGTTGATAGGAGTATGCAATGCAAAATAAAACTTAGGTAGTTTTTTTTACATTTTGCATTTTAATGAATTAATATTTTCCATATTCTTTCCATGTAATCCTTCTGCTGCATTTATTTTTCTGCTTGCAATATGGTTTATCAGCAGCTGTATCCAGTCATTCATTTAAGAAATATGATGGAAATGTAGCATGGCTAACAGAAAGATCCAATGGCTAAGGTTTTAAGTAAAATGTTTGTATTAAATTGTACTACACACTTAAGACCATCCATGTCAACACGTATACATCTATGAAGACTGCAAATGTCAAAAAATGAGTTTACTAAAACAGACAGGGAAAGTGAAAGTTGGGTTAAGGTGTTACTGCTAGTTAATGAATTGCAATAGTGATAGCAGAATGTTCTGCTATCTGATGAAAAACAATTAAGCAGATAGTTTACTGAGGGAGAAACATGTCCATAGTGTATGTTGCTGGCTGTATAACATTACAGGTAATGACGAAACACATCCATAATGTATGTTGCTGGCTGTATAATGTTACAGGTTATGGTGAAACACATCCATAGTGTATGTTGCTGGCTGTATAACATTACATGTAATGACGAAACACATCCATAGTGTATGTTGCTGGCTGTATAACGTTACAGGTAAGTATGCTGCTGGCTGTATAACGTTACAGGTAATGATGAAACATGCCCATAGTGTATGTTGCTGGCTGTATAACGTTACAGGTAATGATGAAACACATCCATAGTGTATGTTGCTGGCTGTATAACGTTACAGGTAATGACGAAACACGTCCATAGTGTATGTTGCTGGCTGTATAACGTTACAGGTAATGATGAAACACGTCCATAGTGTATGCTGCTGGCTGTATAACGTTACAGGTAATGAAACATGTCCATAGTGTATGTTGCTGGCTGTATAACATTACAGGTAATCCATAGTGTATGTTGCTGGCTGTATGTGTATGCTGCTGGCTGTAATGACGAAACACGTCCATAGTGTATGCTGCTGGCTATATAACGTTACAGGTAATGACGAAACACGTCCATAGTGCATATTGCTGGCTGTATAACGTTACAGGTAATGAAACACGCCCATAGTGTATGTTGCTGGCTGTATAACGTTACAGGTAATGACTCTTCTTAGTTCAGACTGTGCAGTTTGGATGTAAAATGGGTTTTCTTGTGTCCACTCTAGTTATAGAAAGGCGCACGTTCCACAAAGCAGCAAATGAAAACATACTGCAATGTCATGTTTTCACTGCATTATAAATCTCACTAGACTATAATTATATCCAGTAGTAAGAAAACAGGATTAGTCCTGCTCTGACTAAACTTGCTTTTAGTACTCAATTATAAAAAACATTACAGTATGTTTTAATTCCACTCTTATGGTTTACTTGGCAGCTTAATATGATTCTAAGAGGAAGGAATGATGCTGGGTGATGTGAAGCAGGTGACATCAGTGAAACAGATATTTTTGAGATAATATCTTAAATGATTATCAAAGAAAGGACATGAATGTGTAAATATATCTTAACTTTTAATTGTCAAAACAGAACCAGAATTGAAAAATACTTTGGAGCTTAGTGCATTGTAAATTGTTTCTATAAACCATTTCATCCTGAATAGTCCAAATCATATATTGATATATTATGCAGTCATGAAAATGAATATCTATAACAATCATCAGTAAAAGAAAACGTGTACCAGTAAAACATGCTATTTGAAAGAAAAAAACTGCGTTGCTCTGCAAAATTTAAAAAATACAGAGCATTTATTCAATTATATGCAATTAAAATGTTATTCATTAAAGAAGATTGCTACAATGTTCCTACATAAAAAGACCCTTTTCAGTATAATTGTTATCTGTGGTCCTTCAACCCATTGTTTTACTTGTAAATATTTGTTCGTGTTGTAGTTTTACTTTGTTGTAGCTACATATCTCTATAGATAACCATCACATTCACGTTTAGATAAAATGTTCTTTATCTTCCTGAAAAATCCCACTGTCCATCCGCGCATCATATTCCAGAAACAGTAGTAGCGAAGTTCTGACATTGTCACATCATGGATTTTACCTACACGACATTCATTTCAAAAACCAAATGTCTTTGCTTTCCTTCTTTCTAAATATAGCACATTTTGTTACTCGACATGAATAGTTTTGTTCAGTTTTCTTCCACTCTGGAATACATATCTCTACACAGCCATTCTGTGACCAATTCAAAGCTAATTAAAAAAAATGTGCAGTTAGCATATCTGGATTATAAATTAACTTTCTGGTGTACAGGACAGCTTTAACACAGATTATGCACATACCATACATTTGAGACAATGTAGTGTTTGAAGACTGCAGTACTGCATTCTACCACCAAATCATATGCTGCACAGATTTCAGCTACACTTCACAGATAATGCAATTAGCAATCCCTGGATCCTATTGTGTCTACAGACAGTGCTGCTAAGAAAGCATTTATTTTCTTATTCACACCATCTCTTATTATTGGCTTCAGTCTACATAACCCCATACTACAAAAGATGCATCTATTTAATTCATTCGTTTTATATCATAACATTGTATAACCCTACTCTACCACTGGGCAGCTTCTGTTTCTTTAGGGAATGCTATAGATAATGTATACATTAGTAAACCCAGAATAATATGACAAGAGGATCAGAAGTAAATGAATGACCTTCAGCATCAGTCTGTTTGCTTCTACTATACTTAAATTAACAGGGCATTTGAGTCTGCTTGCTATTTTTGTAAACGAGTTTTGCACTTTGCAGACTGATCTAAAACAAGGAAAGGTTCATATGTTTAAATTATTATTTTAAATACATGAATGCAGCCTATTTGAAATGGTATGTACAAGTGTCACCTCGTTAATCAGAGTAAAATAGTGACATTTCTCTGTGAAAATGTTTTACCATATATAGTCGCAATAAACATTTCCAGTTATCAAACTATCTACAAAGGTGTTATTTAGGAATGTGTGCAGGTTATATGTTTACATGTTTTGTTACATTTTACCATTTACCATTGTCCTTTGCTTTTTCTCTTTGGCACAGTGAATGCGTAACAGTACATTGTATAATGCATCTTGATAACAACTGAGCAGAATCCACCCTGGCAAATACATGAGTGTGATAAGTCCCATAAAATTAAGGGGGTAGTCTGAGTAATCCCAAGAGCAGGCATTGTACTGCCGTAGCCCCAGTCCCCAGGAGAATTCCCAGGTGTAGATGAACATGATGTAAAGGGGGAGCCGTTTCCAGGTATTCCACCGCTTTTTGTAATGCAGATGGAAATACAGTTTCTCCACCACAAAACTGCAGCTGCCATACATGAAGAAGGACCACAGAGAGGTGTGGCCAGTTAAAGTCCTATCAGATTTCTCAACTAGGTTAAAAATTGAAGTGAAAAAAATCTCATCTAAAAAGCCATGCATACCGAAGAACATGAACCGGATAAAGTCAGGGAGCCCTTGGGAAGACCTCTGCAGCAGTGCCGTCTGGCTGCCTTTTCCATAGCAGTAGTATTGTAGGGTCAGAAATTTCTTGAGGAACACTTGAGAATAGTATAAGCCCAGTGCATACTGAAGGACTAAGTAAAATAAGGAAATGCTTTTAATTTGTTCGTACCAGGCTATTGCCTTTCCGACAAAAATCTGCAACCCCACGTACACGGAAGGATAAAATACAAAGTTAAAAGCAAAATTGCGCTGCTGAAAATTCCTTTTTTGTAGGTAGATTTTTTCTAACGCCAGATGGGTCACTGAGTGAATAATGCAGAGGTAAGGGGAGGAAAATCCCAGCATTTTCAGGTCGGGGGTGTGCAGGAAACGTTGAATTGACGAGACCAGGACATCCACGGTAATTCCATGCATCCCGTAGAAATACAGGCGCATCCACACCGGAAGTGCCGGAATGGCTTTACCTTGGTATTCAGCACTGGACAGCTCCCTAAAACGGACTCTCCTGGGTACACCCGGGCCAAGGCGGTGCAGAGAACAAATCCGCTGGGGGTCCCGCCGTCTGCTGGCCATGGTCACCAGATTACGGCCAGCTTGTTCCTCCGTTTCCTGAGTAAGACGAAAGGCAGGCAGTTTGTCCCTCCGGCCTGCATATTTAGTCCAAGTTGCTCGGCTAGCTGCTGTCACATGGACTGTACCTGGGTCTGTGCAGTCTGCAAATCCAGACGCAGCGTCCCACATCAGACGTCTCCTAACCAGGGTGCCACAGCTTACTCATACCTACTGCTGCAGGTTTGCTTTGCAAATTTGTGTTTCCATAAACGTCAAGACAGACAGCAATTAAACAAAACAGCCAGCCCAAGTGGCAGGTGTTGAATGAAGGCAGGTATAACGTGTGAACTGCAGTACAAACTGTGATCCAGGAAGGGCCAACGCCAGTATGGGATAGCTTTTCTTCTTTTTCCTTTATTGTTTTCTTTCAGTTTAATAGAAGAATGGAATCTGTTGTAAAATAGTTAAACTCCAGGTAGCATCTTAATATGTTTGATTGTGGAATCCATTAAAATAGTTTACAGTCAGTGAGAGTGAAATATCCATTTAATAAAGTAGTGTGCCACGTAAATGATAATAAATAATATAACAATGCTTACCAGAAAAGTATACTTAAAATAGTACGTACAGTTAACTATTTTATGTCATTGCTTAAGAAATCTACTCATCTTGGATTTTCCACATATGAGTCTGTAATGTTGGATAAATACGCTGTTGCTGTTTCTGAAAATGCATCTCTATGGCCTGCTAGCCATCTCTCATTGTTTACTTCAGAAGCAGCCATATGTTAATTTCACTGAACTCAATGCAGTAATATTTTGAAAGACTACCAGAATGAGTCACACGCTTGCCATATATCCTCTTTTTCAAAAACTATACAGCTGATAATTTATGTCAATTCAATCATTTGCATTTTCCTAACCTTACAAGTCACACATGAAATAAACAAATTCAGTACTAAGGTCACTGGCCAACTGCACATGAAATAAACAAATTCAGTACTAAAGTCACCGGCCAGCTGCACGTGAAATAAATTCAGTAGTAAAGTCACTGGTCAGCTGAGATCAGCCTGTTTATTATCTAAGCTTCTGTCTACTTGGACATGGGGAACCCTTTAGGGAAAGAAGAACTTCATCCCACATGGAAAAAGGTGCCCCTCCCTATTTACTGATCCCACTTCTACTCTACTATCAAGACATATCAAACATTAACATGCTGATTTACTAGTCGCTCACATGGGTGCACTTCCTTTTATTAAACTCAGTTATTATGCATCTCACTCAAATAACAATAATTCTATTAGTTCTTTCAAACTGCTAATGCAAAAATGCTAACTTTGGCAAAGACCTTTGGGAATATACAGTATAAGAAACCACTGCACTCATCTTTTCTGTCTCACAACTCATTAAAATGTTTAACTGCAAACTGTATATCATTTGTAAAATAGTCTTTCTGTTTGTCTCCAATATTTGGAATTATGTTCCTCTCTGAGATCTGGGCTTTAAGGCCTACAACGGGGCTAAAAGCTGGTCATCATCTAGTTTAGGATTTTTTACAATGTTGTGTAGTGCCCTGCTGTTCTGGGCCCAGCTTGAGTGAATGCGTCCACTCATCCTTGATGTGTGGCTAGAGTGGTAGTACTCTTTGGCTGAATTTGAACTGGCAAGCATACTTCTGAGCCTTCTTCCAAATCATGTTTTCATGGTAGAACATAGTTACATCCCTCCCCTGGATGCACAAGCTGACATTGTTTAGTCACTCCTATACCTGCATTTCTGTCTGTTCTGTTTTCTGTGCTCCTAAATGAACTTTATTTGGCCGGGACAAAGTAAGAGCTTTATTTTTGCCACAAACCTTACTACTTTCTGCATTTAGTTGACATTTGCCCAGCTGAATCCTGCCTCATTCAGTAGGATAAAGTATATGTTATGTGTATATCAAACTGTTGGTAAAAAAAAGTCTGTGTGAAAAGGGTTTGTACAGTACTGAGCTTAAAGATGTATCCACAGTGTACCCCACTGAAAAGAACAAACAAGTATATAAACTATTGTAATTGTGTAAACATATATGTTTTAACAGTGGGAACTGGCATATAGAAGATTAACTTGCAAAACTTCAGTAAATTAGTTGAAATTAAATTGTTTTATAACTGTGCCATAAAAGAGATATTATCTTTCAGTTTTAGTGCAGCAAAGAGACAGGATATTTAAAACTAGGAAGCTTTCTACATTGTTTTGTAAGTGTTTTGTTGTTTTATGTCTTCCTGCATTGGCAAACATCTGAGGGCTATGTATTTTTCACAGGGAGATGCTAAATGCTGGCAGTTTCTAGCAATGGGGGGGGGTTCACCTGGGATACACAAAAATGATGTAATCCTGCAAGTATCCCAACAGCAATATTTGAGCTATTAATTTACTGACTGGGCATTTTGTATCTGTCTTTGACCAGACAACATCAGCTAGAAGATCCATTCACCACACTTGCCTTGCTGTAATAGGGTATAGTAATTCTTCTAGATTCAGTAAGGAATATAGTAAAGATTAGTTTAGATGTTTTCTGTATTTATTTGAGACTGTCCTGCAATATTGTTTTAATTTTGAACTCTGAAGTTACTGTGATTATTTACTGAGTAATTTCTTGTTCTTTTATTATTTATTATTAAATATATTTAAACCTATCATTGTGGCTGATATTTGTGAGACATATTTAAGCTCTTATTGTACTTGCATATCTATTTGGTGACACTGCTCAGGACACTCCTAATAGCCTTGGTCTTGGTCAAACTACCATTTGAATTAATAGCAACATTACACAGTAGGATTGGACACCCTTTGTTAAGGGCCTTAAAGTAGTTGATAAGGGGTTCTGGTGGCAATGATAACTACTGTACAGTCTGGGCAGAAGGGGGCATAGCTAGTAAACCTGTGCCAGCCTTTCCCAGGTGTGTGTGTGTGTGTGTGTGTGTGTGTGTATGTGTGTAGCACTGGTTGGACAGAAAGAGTGTTGGAGGACTTGGCTTGGAACTCTGGCTAAGGACTCAGCTCTATAGTTGTGCCAGTGGGGAGTGTTATTGGGGATTTGGAGAAAGAGGGAGAAACCAGCCACAGACCGACTGTGGTCTCTGTGTGCTCTTAAGGTAAATTGCATTTTACTGTGTGTGTCCTAGTCATCATCCCAGTGTGTATGTTCCCCACTGTTGCCAGTGGTGTGGTTTGAGGCTCCTTAATTACTGGACCAGTGCTGAGGTGTCACAGTCACCACAGTATGGGGGCAGGCCTGAAGGCAACTGACCTGCCAGAAAAAGGCCGTATTTCTTAGAGCGGGGATCATTTTTTTTGACTAACCACACTAATCATATGTAGGCTGTATCGCTCCTTTGTTGTGTACATGTGGTCTGAACGGTATAAATCATGATGCCTTAGGGATTGCATCAATTACATCAACACTATGTCAAAACAATATTTCCCAAAGTTTGGTTATATCCCATTTAGCTGCATATCATGGCTTGAGTGTGTTGAGATTATAGAAGATTGAAAGTAAGGAAGTTTTTCCCTAGGGTCAAAAGTTAAGTAGTTGCTCTGTTTTAAACATAGCTTGCTATGCCTCCTGGACTAATAGATCTGATATTTCTTGGATATTTAAAAAATTATATATCACAGTTTGTGTTATTGCAACCTGCATTAACCATTACATTGTTTTAAACTTCACTTTATCTTGCCTCCTTATGTTACTTTATTTTACTAGTAATTAGTGTAGCTTGTTGGAGTTGCAGTTATTTTGCATTGGGCGTACCTCTTTTACGTGGACTGGTTATGGGATGTGTGTACAATGGTCTTATCCTATCCTGTGTATGTCTCAGAACATTGGAGAATCTAGCCTTCTGTGTATTGATTATATAATCCATTGAAATTACATCAGAGGCAGAAGCAATCCAGGGCTGAGCTTTCTGAACGAGGTTTTCACTTCCATCTAGGATCATATCTGGCAACCCATGAATGAAATTTCTTACACTTATCTGAAATGTGTGTCACAGTTGCTATCATTGTGGATTTATCATGAGAGGTGCACTTTCATTTTTGTAATTGAAACTTGTCTGGTTGCATAACTCCCCCTTGTGTCATTGCCTAATACTGCCTTAGAGATGAAAACACTAAGGGGGTAGCAGAATGTTTGAAGTCACAGTTACACGGACACTTGTTTTTTAACAGACATACTAACATCATTGATTGGGTGACAGGAGAAGGAGCAAACTGTACTTGTCATTTGTTGCCTACTTGGAAATGTTAAAGCCTTCTTACACTGACTAGCTGTTTATGGGTGATTTTAATATCTGAGTTAATGCTACATCTATGGCATTTGCTAATGAGGTTTTCACTGTACTGAAATGTTTCTAGTTTGTTTAGGTATTTTTGTGTGCTACCCACAAAGAAAGCCTTTCTTTGTCATTGATAGATACTTCAACATGGTGTGGTTAACTCAGACATGAAGAGTGTAACCAACTTCAAGGTCAGACCTTCTTCACCAGGTCCTGTTTAACCTCAAGCTGTCCTGTATTATTCTTTTTAATACTGACCTAGTCAAGCACAGGAACTGACCTAGTCAAACACACGAACTGACCTAGTCAAGCACAGGAATTGACCTAGTCAAGCACAGGTACTGACCTAGTCAAGCACAGGAACTGACCTAGTCAAGCACAGGTACTGTCCTAGTCAAGCACAGGAACTGACCTAGTCAAACACAGGAACTGACCTAGTCATGCAGAGATACTGACCTAGTCAAGCACAGGTACTGACCTAGTCAAGCACAGGAACTGACCTAGTCAAACACAGGTACTGACCTAGTCAAGCACAGGAACTGACCTAGTCAAGCACAAGTACTGACCTATTCAAGCAATGTGAATGGTGAAAGGGGAGCACCAATCTCTTGTCCTTGGCTAACTCCTTCATATTTGCTGGGCAGATAATCCCAATATACTGGAGACGGGGTATGACAACTGCTCTTACTTATTTGAAGCATGGTATAATATTTTGTCATCAATAACTTCTTATCAAAATAATTTTTAAATAAAACCCAATAAACAGAAAACAGAAATGCAACCAACATGAACAACAGAAATAATCTGCACTGAAGAAAACTATGTGTAATATTTGCTACAGAGTCTATAGGATAGCATTTCAGTTTCAAGGCACACTGCAGTCTTGAGGTCTGTACATCGCAGCAGAGATATCCACAACTGCTGAAGAACTAATTGGCTGTGGATCTACATTCTATTAGTGACCAGTTAGTGAACTTTGATAAGAAGGCAATTTATATGCACAGGGAGATCAGTTAAAACTGACCAGCCAAGCTATTTTTCAAGTGGTCAACAGGTTGTGCAATCCACATATCTGGTCAATCACAAGGTATGAATTTGCATGTTAAGACTGGGTCTATGGTTACGCTATGAACTGGAACACGGGTCACTATCTTTATTATCTCCATCAGGTCTATAGACAATAATTAGAAGCAGGTCTGTTGGATATACATGGTAAGCAGTTTCCAATTAAAGACAGTGTTCTACCAAAAATACCACTTGAAAATAAAATCACAGTTAGTTTGGCACTTCACTGGAGAATGCCCCTTCTCTGTCAGCAGACTCTGTACTCCTTATATGTAATATAATGCCCCTTCTCTGCCAGCAGACTCTGTACTCCTTATATGTAATATAATGCCCCTTCTCTGCCAGCAGACTCTGTACTCCTTATATGTAATATAATGCCCCTTCTCTGCCAGCAGACTCTGTACTCCTTATATGTAATATAATGCCCCTTCTCAGCCAGCAGACTCTGTACTCCTTATATGTAATATAATGCCCCTTCTCTTCCAGCAGACTCTGTACTCCTTATATGTAATATAATGCTCCTTCTCTGCCAGCAGACTCTGTACTCCTTATATGTAATATAATGCCCCTTCTCTGCCAGCAGAATCTGTACTCCTTATATGTAATATAATGCTCCTTCTCTGCCAGCAGACTCTGTACTCCTTATATGTAATATAATGCCCCTTCTCAGCCAGCAGACTCTGTACTCCTTGTATGTAATATAATGCCCCTTCTCGGCCAGCAGAGTCTGTACTCCTTATATGTAATATAATGCCCTTCTCTCCCAGCAGACTGTGTAGTCCTTATATGTAATATAATGCCCCTTCTCTGCCAGCAGACTCTGTACTCCTTGTATGTAATATAATGCCCCTTCTCTGCCAGCAGAGTCTGTACTCCTTATATGTAATATAATGCCCCTTCTCTGCTAGCAGACTCTGTACTCCTTGTTTGTAATATTTTATGTCGGCGGTCACTACACCATGAGGAAAACTAAAAACAAGAAACCATGTTGAAAAGAATTGTGCCAGTGTATTAATGTAAAAGTAAATAAAATTATCAGTTATGTACTTTAATCTTATACTTCAAAAGAGTTATTTGTGATGTAACACTGATGATTTATCTATGTCATGCTATCTGCTTTTAGAGCTTAAATGCTACATCACAAGGTCTGACGTGATTCTAGTTTTTCATGCCAGACCTATGGTCCATTCACTATTGTTTTATTAGTTTATACCATAAAGAGAAGTTACATTCTATGGTGGTAGCAATCAGAGTTTTTAGCTGACATTTCCACATTTGATATAGTTGCTACAAAATTATCTTTCCAGTGCAATTATTTGTAAGCAATTTCTATATTTATAGTTTAGCTAAAATAGGAAATGGAAGTGTCCATTGAATCATGTCTGCGAATTTCTTCAGAAAATCTAAAATGCCTTTACTAAACTAACATTTTGTTCTTTTTTTTTTGACAAACATGATTTTGTGACAAAAACATTTATTAGTGTGACGTGTCTTTACCCCATATCCACTCTACTGGATTTTAAGTGGTTTGATAATTAAACTGTCAACCATTTTCTGCCAATGTATATGGTTTAATACCTCTATAACAATCAGACATTTATGTGACTGTCATTTGTTTGGTGGCACTTTATTTAATGCATAGTATCTGCATTTACAGCTGGGGGACATCCTTTGGTCTGATTTGCTGATGTGTTGAATTTAGCTAATAGGATGCCCTCCTTAAGTAATTCTGCTACTTTGACATTAGTGAATAAGCATATGACATCTGCTAATTGAATGGTTTGACTACAGTTTCTTTATGTCAGGGGCTTGATATTTATCAATTTCAAGATGTTTGCCAAGGGTAGAGTACGCTTGGGAAGCTGTTCGGCTATATGCTGACTGTACTGTTGGCAGCAACAGGGGGTTCATTTTTTGCCAATATTCAATGGCCTTGGAATTGATTATTATATTTAGTAAGAGGCAGCTTTTTTGCATGGTGTGTTGCTTTATGTGTTTACTTTTACATATTTTGATAAAACTATCTTGCATTCATTTCAGTGGTTGTTTTCTAATTTGTATTCATTTATTGTTTTATGAGATGGGTACGGGTAAACATGCAGACAGGTAGACAGCAGCATCTGTGGCACAACAGGTAACACAGTCACCTCTGGTGCAGAAGGCTGTGAGTTTTGCATTTGTTTTGTGTTCAGATTTGAGTAGTTCTTTCAGCTACTAAGACTCCATAGCAAATTATTTAGTATGAGATTGTCTTTACAATGTTATCATTTATAATTAATTCTGGGTATTTTTATTAGCTTCATATTAGCCAATATTCCAAACTAAAAGATAGCTTTTCAGATAAAAGTAATATATTTTGTATAAATAGTTCACAGAAAAAGGATATATTGATGCTTTCTGGAAAATAGTTGAAAAATGCCAAAATCAGCTGGATTAAGTCTTCTATTGACTTATTTGTTGAAGTGTGTACATTTTAAGCAGTAATATTCCCAGGCATTCTTATTTCTTATGATCATGACTTACAGGGTATTGCTATGTATCTGTACTAATATCCCATGGGTTCTTTGCATGTTGGTTGTATCTTATTGCAACTTAGAGTCCTGGGAATGGATCACCAAATAAAACAGGAAAACAGAGTTCATCCTGCCTAGAACAAAAACCACAGTGAGAATTCCTTTGGTGAGAAAACAAAATTCTGTATGTGCTTTATTTATGTATCTGTCTTCGTTTATTTAGTCTTTGTTGACCAGATTAGTCACACTAGGCTAGTAGCCTCTTTTCAGGGGAGATGTGACATGGTATTTATACTATTAGAGGAAATTCATTTTTTCAATAGGTGCCATGGGATCTTTTACAGCCACTAACTGAAGCAGATGGGATCTTGGTTTAACATCTCATCTAAAGGCCAATACATTCAGAGGTGCAGTGTCAGTAATTGATTTATCTGATGGGATAACAGAACCCACAACCTTTTACACTAAATGTGAGAGTGCTACCTGCTGTGCTGCAGACACTGATATCTATTTATCTATTTCTCTGCAATTGTATGGATATATTTATTTGTAATTGTTAATTTGAAATGTCCCACTGTAAGTTTTATACTTTCATTGCAGTCCCATGCGGAAAAGCAGTAAAATGTATAAAGTTCAATACATATCAAGTGCATCCTAGAGACATTATCAGAAAATATACAACATGAATCATAGCAGTGTGAATTACAGCAGAATTAATGATATGTTCACAATAAATTATAATTTTATACAATATTGTTATAACTGTATATTCTTATATATTTGTTTATTTTTGCTTATTTTTATTCTCCCCTTTGCTTCCTTTTTATGATGTACCCCAGTGACATTGTCTATTGCTGGGCCTGTCTAACCCTCCTTTTTCCATCCACCAGACTTATCACAAACTGGATTGAGGCTGATGTGAGTCCTATGGGTGTCTTGGGGTCATGCTTGTCATACCTCTGTTGTGAGGGTTTTCTTCTCCCTCCTGACGTGCATCTGACAACCTGTGAAGAGGACATTGAATGGGCAGACTGTTATCAATCCACACTTATGTATAGAGCTGATGTGAGCAAACTCAGGTAGAAACACATCACAATTTGCTCCCCAGCCATCACCAGACAGCTCCTACCTGTTTGTAAGCCCCCACACATCTTGACAAAACCTTCAGGATGGGCCCACCCATTTTACCTGCCAGTGCCTTAGATGCCTAAGATGCTAATTGAACCCAGGTCACCTGGGTTGTAGTAAGGGTTATATCCCTCTATGCCATGTCACTGGTGTGTTTAAAGGTTATCCGAGAACATTGTGATGAGGTCTCGGCCTAAAAGACAGCAATTATGGAAAACTTTTCTAAACATAACCACAGTCAGTAGCTGAATCAAAACTCAGTGCACTGTGCTAAAATAGTATGATAGTTTATCAGTTTTTAGAAGGTTGATGACTGCAGTCAAGACTACATGTCTAGTACTTATGCTGCAGTGATATAAAAGACATACAAATAACTTTTGTAGGGCAGCTTAACCTTAGAGATTAGTGATAATTGTAAGTTAGTATGAAGATGAGCTGAATATAGAAGTGAACAGGGACACCAGACAAGTGAGCAAATAAGTGCAGTGGGAGGGGAAACTGCTGGTTTAGAGCTTGCATAGCCTTTTGTTGGGTTTCAGACATATAATCATGTGTGTGTGTGTGTGTGTGTGTGTGTGTGTGTGTGTGTGTGTGTGTATGTATATATATATATATATATATATATATATATATATATATATATAAAATTTGTGTGTGTGTGTGTGTGTGTGTGTGTGTGTGTGTAGTCAAACCGCAATACAACATTTTGTTGAGATCACTTCCTTCTTTGGTGACTTGTCCAAACAAGTTTAGCTAAGATAGAGTTTTTATTGTTAGTATAACTGTAGCTCACAGAAACCATATAACAGAACTTAAGGGAATATAACTCTGAAATTTGTGACAACAAAATGATGCCAGCTGTACAGTTGTCTTTTATAAACAGTTGATTTATTTGTTTATTTATTTATTAGATAGGTGGGCTGGTCTAGAGATAATTTCTGGCCACAACCTGGGCAGAACATGACTGGAGGAGGAGCATAGGGGGGTATGCATTTGGGTTGTATCAAATGATTGTAGTAATATAAATGTTCATGTTATATCTGATATATACATTACAGTGAAAACTTAGAAGTATCAAGAATGTAGCATGCAGTGGATACATATATGTTATACTGGAACATTAAAAGCTTCATGAATGATGTAGGTATGTACACTAGACTGCAGCTCTGGTAACGTACATAAGAAAGAGCACTCCGTCCCCTCCAAAGTATGGCTGCTGAAAGGGTAGAAGACTGATTTCATATCCTAGAATATTGAAACAATGTTTAATTGCTTTACTGAGTGTGAGTTAGTTGTTTCCTTGACTAAGAATAATTTTGTAGCAAACGTAATAAGCACTTTAAGCATTGCCTTTAAGACAGAGGCATGCATGCTCATTGCTGAGCTGCTAAACTCATTCTGTCCTAAAGTAGTAGCATTTACGTGCCTTTCTGAAGGACTTAAGTAATTCTGTCCTGAAAGTATTATAGTCTGTCTGGGATCTTGTCTGAACTGGAAGATGGTTCCGGTTAGCAGATAATATTTTGCTGAAGCACTTTTATGCCACTAAATAATAGAACACGTGCTGACAGAATTTAAAAGAGTTATTATATGAACTTGTGCATTGCCAACATATGCAGAGTATGAAAATATTCTGTAAGTG
This sequence comes from Protopterus annectens, assembly GCF_019279795.1. NCBI lineage: Eukaryota > Metazoa > Chordata > Ceratodontiformes > Protopteridae > Protopterus > Protopterus annectens. Next base: position 1,463,233,611 of record NC_056745.1, on the reverse strand, counting down.
AACTGATGTAAATATGGATCCCATCTTATATTTTATGTTACTGGCATGAATGCATCAGTTTGTATTAGTGATCGTTAACATGATTCAGTTTAAGTGAGAGTGGATTATTCAAATTTAAATTTTGTTCAGACTAGAAATCATTTATCAGAGCCTATTTACAAGATCTATGTATACAAAATGTATCACAACACAAACAAAGCACATTAATAACAAATATAACTATATGTATATATAATGATGATGAGCTTATCATCTGTATTCAACAACAGACTTCATCAGAATAAAATCATAGCAACCAACTTCTTCTTTCAGCTTTTCCCAGTTAGAGGTTGCCACAGTGGATCACCTGTCTGCTCATGATTGGCAGTGAAGTTTTACCATCTTGAGTTACCAGCCTGGTGCCCAACCTTCCACAGAAGGCACACACGCACACATGCACTCACACCTATGGCCAATTTAGCGTGTCCAATCCACTTACAGCATGTCATTGGGATTTGGGAGGAAACTGGAGCACCTGGAGGAAACCCACACAACCACAGGGAGGACATGCAGACTGCACAGAAGTCACCCCAGCCAAGGATCAAATCAGAAAACCTCTTGTTGTGAGGTGACAATGCTAACCGCTGCACCACCGCAGCTGTGCTTAAATAGTATTAAAGCCATTTGAATTAGATAATGAAATTAGTTGAATTGGATGATTGCAGCAGTTTAAAATTGATTTTTAAAGGTACAGATGGTTACAAGGAAATATTAAAAATGTATAGAAGTTGAAAGCATTTTGAGTTTTTAAAACATATTTAAAAATTAAGGTTACCATTTACAAAATGTGTTAATTTTGGTTTGTCAAAATAAAAATTGAAATGTCTTATTTCATCGAAAATACCAACTCAGACAGTGGATCATTATAATTATGTAAATAAAACATATAAATTAACGTAAGCATAAATAAAGTTTAAAATACTTGTGCTTTTTTCTTGAGAACACACACCAATGAGGTTCTTTCATTTATACCAAGAGTATCGGTCAAATCAAGTTTGAGCTGGCAAATTAGCTCCATAAATTCAATATCATCTTTCCATGGTCTGCTCCTTGGGCCAATTTGTATTTTTTCTAAGATAATAAAGGAATGTTGCTTAAACCCAATGCATGAAATGGAATGTCTGTATAATGCATTCTTGCAATTGTGTTTTAAAATTTCATAATTATGTTCATAAATTCACCTTCTCAGTTCTCTCTATTGGTCTTTCCGACATGGAACGCTTCACATGTCAGATACTTCACTAAGTAAATGATACCCTTTGTATAGCAGTGCCTGTCCTGGGCAGAAACAACGGAGTGCATTTGGTTGTCTGTATGCAATTCTTACCGCTCCATTATGTATTTACACGGGGTGCCCTTCTTGTTGCTCTTAATTATGCCAAAATTATTCTTTTCTATTAGATTCTTAACATTATTGGCATGTTTATAAGCAAAAGTGGGTCTTGTCCTCACAATTTCTTTTATTTTCTCATCACTGAGCAAAACATCCCAGCATTTATTTATTGTACATTTTAATGTATTAGTTCCTTGATTATGTTGTATAGTACATGCTCAGGAGTATTCAGTGGAGGGGTGGGAAGTGTTGGTTGAATTCTCTTAACTGTCACCGGGTTCTAAATTATCCAATGGTCTACTGAGGTCATCTGAGGAATTGTTGAGGGTACGGGTTTCTAAGCCCACCCCCAACAAAGGATGATATCTTGTTCCCATCACTTATGGATTTTATAATGTTTTTAGGGTACTGCTTTTCTAAAAACATGTTTTCTAATGTTACCCTTTCTTTATTGAATGCATTTCTGTCAGAAATCATCCATGTCAATCTGATAAACTATCCCCTAACCAGACTTTTCTTTTGTGTATGTGGCTGTGCAGTTCTGTAATGCAGGTAACTATTACAGAAGGTGGGTTTCCTGTAAATGTTAGAGGAAAACCCATTTAACTTTTTAATTATATTTGTATCCAAATACTTAATAGAATCTAAACCTGTTTGATGAGTGAACTTCAAAAATGTAGTTGTTTGATTAATGTACTCCATAAACTCAGTTATCTCATCTATTTCACTGGACCACAGAATAAATATATCGTCCACGTACCAGAGGTATAGTTTAATATGATCCTGAAACTTAGATGGGACTACATGCAGTTGTTCCCACAAAAGCATAACTAAATTTGCAAAAATGGGGGCACATACAGCCCCCATAGCTATGTCATTAGCATGTTTGTAGATTTCACCATCAAACAAGATAAAATTATTATCAAGTACTATCTCCATACAGTCCATAAGTAACCTGACTTGGTTAGTGCTAAGAAAGTCTAGTTTTATTAATGCTTTTGAAAAATAGTTCTAGGGCCTCTGCTTTAGGGCTGCAAGAAAAAGCTCTGTAATATAAATGGAGAGAAAAATGACATCAGTGTCAAAGCAATTAGGTTTTAACCTGCTTAGAAAATCCCATGAATCACGAAGCATATGTATGTTAAAGTCCTGAACAGGTTTAAAAGCTTATCTATTAATACAACAAGTGGGTGGATCTTTGACCTTGTTGCTGAGACAGTAGGTCTAAAAGGGGGATCAATTAACTGCTTGCGTATTTTAGGGATACCAAACACAACTGGTATCCTGGGGTTAGGGTTTCTTAAAAAGTTGTAAACATCTGAGTCCATACATTGTTGCATCAGACTAGCTTCTAAAAAGAAGTCTAGTTTGCATATGAAAGATTTACTTTATTTATGGGTGCCATTGTGTAGGAACCTGTTTCATTTAAAATCATAGAACTTTCACCCAGGTAGTTATGTAGTTATGATTGTCAAGTAAGACTACCCCCCCCCCCCCCAGTCTGGTTTCATTATTCTGATAGCGTGATACATTTTGATATTTTCTAGAAGGAGGTACTCTTTTTTGCTTAAATTGTAAGTCCTAGGTGCCATGTTACTACTGGAATATTGCTGATAAATTTCCTACTCAACAGTGTTTGAAAAAACTTGAACTGTAGGGTTAGGAATAGACATTACTGTACTGTACCAAATAACCCAAACTACTTCAAACTTAAAAATAAATTCACCACTGTGTGAGTGTACTCCATAAAAAACAGGAGTCAGATTAGCGCTTTAATTCCTTTCCTATTGGAACTTCTTCAGAATTCTACAAATTGCTGTACTGTACTTTGTTAACATATTGTTAAAATATTCTGAATCCCTTGTAGTGTCACCAAATTGAATAGCAAAATTTTATTTGCAATTAAAAAGTTTGAATACAATAAGGGAGTCTGCTAAGTCATATATAGGCATGGGAATAAATGTAAACCCTTTTCAAATAATAATACTCTTGAACTGGCTTGCTTTGTGGTGGTGTTTCAGTAATAAATATTTGAATATTTGAATTTTCAGTTTATAGCATCCTACAGACCACCCTCTCAAAGTCAGGAATCCCATTCGGCTTTCCTGAAAACATTGGAGAACATGAAGATCTCTCCGAACACCATTATATTGGGCAACTTCAGCTACCCAAACATTGACTGGAAGCACTACTCAAGCCCCAGCACCTTAGCCCAAAGATTCCTGGAAATTATAAACTCAAATGCTATGGAACAACTAGTCACCACTACCACAAGAGGGGACAACATACTAGACCTGATCATTACCAACATGGGGACTCTATGCTCCACACCAGAAGTATATCCCTCATTGGTAAGATCAGACCATAAATTAATTTCACTGGATGTCCACATCCCGACCCCACCAGCCCAGAAAACCACAGTGAAAAACTTCTCAAAAGCGAACTTCTCACTTCTCAAAACCGAAGTGCAATCCTTCAAGGCCCCAGGGCCAGTGGAAACTACAGCCCAAACTGCAGAATCCTATATAAATGCACTCTACGGACATCTCCAGGAATGCATGGATCATGCTATCCCAAACAAAACCAAGACCCAATCATCCAAAGGCAGGCATCCAGTCTGGTGGACCCCTGCCATAAATAAACTGTACAACAGAAGGAGGAAGCTACTACATGATAGAGAAAAATCCCTAATAGGGAAGGCATCTCTGATCAGTACTAGCAAAAAATTACAATCCTCATAAAATCCTCCAAGGCCAGCTTCGAGAGAAAAATTGCACAGGACACCAAAGACAATCATAAGGCTTTTTTCGGTTATGTTAGAAACCTGGGATGCAACTCCCAGACTTGTTCTGAGTTGATTCTAAATGACAAAAAATACACTGAACCCACAGACATCGCCAATATCCTGAAGACAGGTTCAGTGCAAACTTCTCCACCCCCTCCCCCAGGGGGCTGCCTCCCAAACATCTCAGATGCTCAAGTGAAGGCTGCCCTCTCCAAAGGGAAAAACACTGCTTCCATGGGACCAGATGGCATCCCAGGTTGAACTACAAGAGGAACTAATCCCTCAAATAAAACAGCTATACAATCTCAGCCTCACTACAGGATATGTGCCCACAGAATGGCGTACAGCAACAGTGGTCCCACTCCACAAAGGTGGAGCCTCTACGGACCCTGGAAACTATCGCCCCATAAGCCTGACTAGCTTAGTCTGCAAGGCTATGGAGAGGATCATCATGGAGCTCATAAACAAAGACATTGGGGACCTACAGACACTAGATCCTACCCAGTTCAGCTTTGTCAAGGGCAGATCCTGCCTTTTGAACCTGGTTGACTTCTTTGAAACAGTCACCAAAGCCATAGATGAAGGGAAGGTAGTCCACACAGTCTATCTGGACCTTGCAAAGGCATTTGACACAATAACCCACTATCATAGATAAGCTATCCAGCTTAAATATAAACCCCTATGTCACAAGATGGGTCGCAGACTGGCTCAAAGACAGAACCCACAGAGTGAGAGTTGTTGGAGCCATGTCAGACTCGAAACCGGTCACAAGTGGCATCCCACAGGGTTCTGTCCTGGGACCACTCTTGTTCAGTATATACTTTTCCGAGGTACAGGCAGCGTGGAGAGGACTATGGCTCACCAAGTTCGCAGACGACTGCAAACTGGGTGCCATAATCAACTCTCCAGCTGACACAAACATCCTTCAAAAAGGTCTCACAGAGACAAATAACTGGTGCCAGCGCCATGGTTTAAAGCTAAATGCCAAAAAATGTATAGTCATACCCTTTGGAAAAAACAATGTGGCCACAAATTACCACATAGGTGGAAACCCATTAAGTTCAGAGAAAGTTATTAGGGACCTGGGGACCCAAGTTGATAGCAATCATCTCTCCTTTGAAAACCACATTGCCAAAGTGGTTATAAAGACCTTCTACATAGCCCACCTCATCACGAAGGGTTTCACATCTAGATCAAGAGAGGTAATCGTGCCCCTTTATTCATCCCTCATCAGGCCCATCATAGAATACAATGCCCCTTTTGGGATGTACCTTACCCGACACCTGCAGCAATTAGAAAGACCCCAAAAGTATCTCACCAAGAGAATCAAGGGTCTCAAACAGATGCCATATGCTGCTCGGTTAAAAAAACTCCAGCTCTACTCAGTTGCATACATCTATGCCTGACATACATAGCTATGTCAAATCCTCAATTAATGGACATGTTCCACCTCAGTAAATCTAAATCCCTTAGAGCCACAGCTCGAGGGACTTGAACCTCAGCACATAAATAAATAGAACTTGCTGGAGGGACAGGTTCATAACCCAGACTGGAATAGAATTCCAGTTCATGTGAGGCAGAGCACCTCACTGAATCTCTTCAAGAAGAATCTCGATAGGTGGATGGGGGATCGTAGGTTTGTCCCAGGGATTACTCCTGTGTCACTATTAGACAGAGGCACAGTAAACTAAACCTTAAAAAGGGCACAGTATACTCAAATCAAGGGGTGGCATAAGCCATACAGAATCGGGCTAGGCTTATAATTGCCCCAGGGCAGATAGCCTAGTATGAACCTATGAACCTATGAATAACTCCATTTCTGGAGTTGGATACTGCATTTAGGAGGCGATTAACTACTATTTTTTCTAAGTTTGGGAACATTCCTCTTTTCACCTCCATTTCTATTTGTTTTACTTTTCTTTTACATAATAATATCTCAACATTTTCTGAAAAATCCACTGATTAAATTAATAGAATAAATATAAGCACAACTTTGGACATTTCAGTAGCTCAAAAACAAACTGCTTTTGAATCTGTGACTTATCAAATGGAACTGACTGTGATTTATTTATTTATTGACTGATTGATTGCATTTTTTAACCAGGAAAGTCTACTGGGCCTAGGTGAGCCCATTTTCAGTAGCGGTCCACATAATATTAATAGTACATACAAGAAAAAGCATACTGTACAGTGTATACACAGTCTCAATGCATGGAAATAAATATAAACACAATGGTACAAGTTATTTACAAACATTACACATCAACATTGTGTACAGTTTGATGACTGTGGATGGAGTTAGTCAGGTAGGGTAGCAGTTTTGATTGTTACTTGGAGTTCTGTAGGTATAAGCAGTTGAATTCAGCAAGTCAGACAGAGATCCTAAGTAGTGATATTGTAGAGGGATATAGTGATAAAAGGCATGACTTCTAGAAGACTCTATACATACCATTCAAACCTGCTAGCAATTTTCTCAGACAGAACATTATGACATGCATTATAAATACACACTTTTAAAGCATAATTCTCTTTTGCAAAGAAGGCGCATTTGAAAAAATCACAGCAGAAGTCCAATACCACAGGCGGATGCCAAATAATTTATTCTTAAACACAATATGAGGCCTTTCGTCTTGAAAAACAAGACTTCATCAGATAACTACAAAACTTTAAACTCAATCATTTTATACCATGTGCCACAAATGCAATTAAAACCCAATTAGTGTTTTAAAGTAATATAGTCCCTTAATGGACTTCAATAAAGGACTCAATACTAACTCCCTATTACGTGTAAATACAATCCTTAAAAGGGAAAACACCCTTGATCATTATAAGTAAAAAACTAAGATCTCTCATAAAATCATCCAAGGCAAATTTTGAGAGAAAAGTCGCTAAGGACTCAAAGGACAATCATAAGGCCTTCTTTAGTTATGTTAGAAACCTGGGAGGAAACTCCCAGATATGCTCAGAATTAGTTCAAAATGATGTAAAAATTACTGACCCTACAGACATTGCCAACATACTGGCTGACAGGTTCAGTGCAAACTTCTCCCAAAAGGTGAGATATCTATACCAGGAATTATAGCCCCCAAACATCTCGGCGCTCAGGTGAGAACTGCCTCTCCAAGGTAAAACACAGCATCCATGGGACCAGATGGCGTCCCCGGATGTGTGCTCCACGAACTCAATGAGGAATTAAACCCACAGTTAGGGCAGCTGTTTAATCTTAGACTCACCTCAGGATCAACTGTGGTCCCACCATCAACCTGACAAGCTTGATATGCAAAGCTATGGAGAGGATCATAATGGAACTCATAAATAAAGACATAGGAGACTTGCAGACTTTGGATCCCTTTGTCAAAGGCAGATCATGCCTTTTAAACTTGGTTGACTTTTGAAACAGTCACCAAGGCCATTGATGAGGGAAAGGCAGTCCACACAGCCTACCTCGACCTGGCAAAGGCTTGACACAATACCCCACTCAGGTATCATTGAAAAACTCATCAGCTTAAATGTAAACCCATACATCACAAGATGGGTTGCAAACTGGCTAAGTGACAGAACCCACAGGGTCAGAGTTGCTGGCGCCATGTCAGACTTAAAGCCTGTCACAAGTGGTGTCCCACAGGGCTCAGTCCTGGGCCCTCTCCTGTTCGGCATCTACTTTTCAGAAGTACAAGCAAACACAGGAGGATTATGGCTGACAAAATTTGCAGATGACTGCAAACTAGGCACCATAGTTGAGAACACATCTGACACAGATATCCTTCAGAAGGGTCTTATAGAAACGGATAACTGGTGCCAGAGCCATGGCCTAAAGTTAAACGCCAAAAAATGCATAGTCATACCCTTCGGGAAAAACAAGGTTACCCCTAGCTACCATATAGGTGGCAACCCACTAAGCACAGAAGAGGTTATCAGGGATCTGGGGACTCAGGTTGACAGTAACCTTTCATTTGACACTCACGTTGCCAAAGTAGTTAGGAAGACCTTCTACATTGCCCACCTGATCATGAAGGGATTCACATCTAGATCACCCCTGTACTCATCACTCATCAGACCAATGATTGAGTACAATGCCCCATTCGAATGTATTTGACGACACCTGCAGCAACTGGAAAGGCCCCAAAAGTTCCTCACCAAAAGGATAAAGAGTCTCAAAAATATGTCCTATGCTGCCCGACTGAAGGAACTTCAGCTCTATTCATGCTCAGAGGTGACCTGTGCCTAACATACAAGGCCATGTCCAACCCAGAATTGATGAACATGCTTCACCTCAAAAAATCTAGATCCCTCATAACTACAAGGGCGGGAGACTTAAACCTTGACACGGTTATTAATAGGACGTGCTGGAGGGACAGATTCATCACCCAGAGACTCCCTATGCTGTGGAACAAAATCCCGGTACATGTGAGGCAAAGCACCTCGCTGGCTGTGTTCAAGAGAAATCTTGACCAATGGATGGGAGATCGCAGATATACCCCAGGGATTATCTCAGTGTCACTGCTTGACAGAGGCACAGCAAAATAATGGGCATAGTATCCTCCAACTAAGGTGGGTGAAAGCCACAAAACTCTGGGCTAGGCTTGAAAATGCCCTTGGGCAGATAGCCTAGTATGAACCTATGAACCTAAAACACATCATTTAAATATTCATTACTCTCCATACTTTGAACAAAATAAATAAATAGAAAATTAAAATAAAAACTGAAGTAAAATAAAATGAAATAAAATAAAATGAAACAACTTTGACATATTGAAAATGGTGGAATCACATACCATACCTACTATGGGTACCTACACTTCCACTGCTTTTGCCAATAATACTGGTTTGATGGTAATATATTCGTTCAAACCTGAAAAGAAGGTGCATTTGCCATTTCCTGTCGTACTTACTGGTAAGCTGAATGCATGGCCCTAGTCAGAAATCTAAGAATGGCATGAGAAGTTGTAAGCAACTTACCAAAAGCTTTTTTTACTGCAACAAGAAATATGTCAAGTTGTAATCTACACAGACAGCCAATGTGATCTACAAAATGCCAACCTCATCTGTTTGGTGAGATATATTTTCTATAGATGATGCCCAGATTTTAAAAGGTAATTAATATAAATGCTCAGAGGTAAAGCACAGACAGTCCAATTTGTTTGGTAAAGCATCCTACATAATTATCTGTTCTCTAATGAGGCCATAGGAAAAAATGTAATGAGTTTCTCTTGTATTCTAATCTGAACTCATTTCTCCATTTTTGCAGTTTATTAAAATTTGACTACAATATCTTTATAGTGTTGGTAAAAACATTTCCATACAAAATTAGACTATGTCATCAGCATGAGTCACTCACTTTGAAGAAAGAGCCAAATGATTAATACTGTTCAGTTTCATCATTAAAATAATGGTCCAATATAGAAACATGGGAGACCATGTACTGTACAATCATATAATAGAAGGGAAAACAACAAATCCAGTTTTTGTAATACTTCTTCTTGGTAAATTGGACCACATCCAGATTATTACCAACCCTCAACTCTTCAAAAATCCAAATAATACATTGCTTTACCACAAAGTCACATGTTTTCAAGTCAACGTAAAGGGCCAGAGATGATCTAAAATTCCCCGAGGCATCATATACCCATTCTAACACTGTCATTGTAGCAATTTCTACTAAAAAGTCACTAACAAATCCATGTTAAAAAATAGTATTTTCCATCTAATTTATTAAAATCTAATTTATTAGTCTTGAACTAATCCTTTGGTTATTTTACCAGTAACCTCTCAAAATTCATATAAAGTGGTGATAAAAGAACAACTGGATAATCTTTTCCAATACCAATTTTCTTATTAACAGGACCAAAGTAAAGGCCATCTAAACATCAGGAAATGTACATTCCAAACCTAATTTCAAATTTCTTAAATCTACTTGTCAAAAGTATTGACAATATAACTTTATTATGCAATACAGCCAAATGTGTTTGGGCTTTTATGAGCAAAGAGAAGGAATATTTCTGACAGTTTCCAATTCAGTACTTAAGCAGATACAATCTTTATTTACAAGATTTATTAAAATGGCTACTGAACTAATTGGCCAGACTGGATTGGTTACACTTATTCTGCTTTCATTAAAGATTTAATAAAACATGGCAACATTTCTTTGTTTTTCCATTATGATACTCATTAGATTCACTGTATGTGAAGAATGTCCTTGACATGTACTAAACATTTTGGTCCAGTAATTTTACTTTGTTCTCATTATACAATTGTTTAATGTGATTTCTCTACCTTGTAAATATAGTTTAGTTATCATTTTATTTTGTTTTATACAAATCTGAGCAACCTGTTTTTCAGTGTAATAGATTCCAGTTCACAAACATGCAAGGGGCCCAATTTTTCATTTTTTTTGCTAGCAATATTTCGGAGCAGGGCTAGTTCCTCACTAATATTCCTTTCATAACTATTTAATATTTCAAATTTAAACAAATACCTGAAGTAAATTGCTACAGCAACCAATCAAGACAAGCTGATGTTTTACAATCTAAATTCACAGTCAGATTTCAAAAATTTCTAGTCACTAATTATTTTAAACATGGCCCCACAACTTAGAACTTTTGGCCTACAGTCACCTACAGGACTATGAAATATGGTCACTTTGGACACTAGATGTAGAAGGCTAATTTTGGCAACATATTTCAGTGCCAGTATCAGAGGACTATCAGTTATGTTTGAAATCTCTAACCTATAACTGTCTTTATGATCATTTTAATAATTTAAAACAGGTTAATTTTGATCAGTGCACTACAACAGTAAACAAATGTATGTAAATTAATTAATTAATTAATTAATTAATTAATTAATCAATAAAAAGGAAACTCAAAAAGGTGAAGCCTCTTTTCAGGGATGACTTGAAAGGCTCTATGATTTAGTTCTTTGTTCAGAGTCACACAGTATGCATGTGGAGACTGAAGGAATCAAACCCTGAACTACATGATAAACCTCTTTAGAAGTTCATAGCTTCAATTTACCTGGCTTAAGTTGTCAGACTACTTTAGAATTTTTGTATACCACTTAGGTCCAAAGACAGAACACTTGGTGGAAAGTGCACTGTAGTTGAAACTAAGATTTCACTGACAAGATATAATTTTATACAAAATGTATCATTATTATGACCATGTTCACTTTTATTAAGTATTAGTGCTTCTATTAATGAAGCCATAAACTCCCCAGCACCACCTTGTCAACCATCAGTTTCACCAGGAATATGTATGAATAAAAAACCCTTATATATATATATATATATATATATATATATATATATATATATATATATATATATATATAAAAGCAATGTGGAAATGAGTGATAACAGGACTAAAAAACACAAAACAACCACTCAATGGGGCACTAAACCAGCAGTAGAACGTTTCTCAAAATGAATGAGAAGAATCCAGTAGAAAAATGGAAATTTAATATGAAACGCCAGACCAATAAAAAATTCAATGAAATAAACACAATCCAGATAAGACTTTATCAAGTCTAACCGATGTTCTGTCTGTTACATTTTAAATAGTGCTACCAAGTAAGCTAACTGATTCTTAAAAATACAGTATACTAATTATAAATACATAAAAAACATGTAAAAATGAATTATAACTTTTTTATGTGTGGTTACAAGTTGGCAGCTCTCTCAACCAGAATTGGTTTCAGAGACAAATGCTCATTCAACCCAGGTGGTTGACATGAGTTTAAATGAAGCTGCCATTTCAACTCACATTTATCCACTAGATTCCCCCAATTACCCCTTCTGGGGTTGCTAGGAATAGTTTCCAGTATACCAAACCTAAACCCTAAAAAACCTACACAGGTGAGGAAATGCTTACAAAGTGCATTATTTAAATTGTTGGTATTGACTGCATATATGTGTTCATAAATTCTCTTCTTAAGGGACCTCTCTGTCTTCCCTATGTAAAACTTTTGCAGGTACTGCAAACACTGAGGTAAACCAGTCCACAAGTGTTGCAGTTACCTCCAGCTAGCGTAACCCTAAAAGGGGGGGGGGTCACCCACCTCCATGTCCAGTGCTTTAACCACGTACGTACAGTAATTGCATCTCCCACATGGTCTCGTACCTCTTTCATCCTTCCTAGCAATTGGGTGTTCAGAATATAATTTTAAATTGTTACCTACTTTGTGGGTAAAGGTCGGACCATTCCCCAAAGTACTAACCACTTCACTGTTACATTCCAGAATTACCCAGTTTCTCTTAAGTATGTTTCTCACCTTCAAACCAAATGAGCCAAACTGAGTCAACATGGGATTAGAGTGACTAAAAGGGGAGTGAGAATAGTTGTCTGTGTCAATTATGTCACAGCAAGTTTTTGATATCATCTCATCCTGTCCAAGCAGGAGCTTAAATTTAGAACTCAACCTTCTAAAATTTTATACGTAGTGCTTGAACCAAGCTATCCAGGTAACCCCGTGAGATAAACATGCATACCAAGGTACCCAATTCCTCTTCCAAGTTGGTCCTAGTGGAACACATTCTTGCCCCACTGATCATCTGCCCCCGGATGCGATTTCTCTTAATATGAAAGGAAGGTTACTATTGAACCTCAAATAAAAGTTAGAATAAGTGGGTTTACGATAAACTTTTGATACAAATGTGCCCAACTCAGTATTTCTTGTAATACTGACATCAAGATAATCATTACTATCTACACTGAAACTGTGGGTGAACTTAAAATAAGGACAAACTCCATTTATGTGTTCAACAAATTCATCCTCCACCGATCTGTCACTCTTCCACAAAATAAAAATATCATCCAAATAGCGTCCATAGAACAACCAATCATGTTTAAACCTAGTACTAAACACATAGTGTTCTTCCCACCTTGCCATGACTAAGTTGGCATAAATGGGGGCACAACTAGCCCCCATTGCCACTCCCTTAGCTTGTTTGAAATATTAATTTTCAAAGGTGAGGAAATTATTTTGGAGTATAAGTTCCATAACGTCCATAACAAAGTCGACCAAGGTGTTCCCCAGAGTAATGTATTCCAATAACGCCTCATTAAACATCTCAAGCCCAACCTGATGGGGAATAGAACTAAATACATCAAACACATCTATGGTGGAAAACATGGTAGTCTTGACAAAATAATGTGCTTTAAGTCTGGTCAAAAAATCCCAAGAGTCCTTAATAACATTGTGAACTGTACTTAAATCCCCTTTAACCAATCTATCAACAAAAACTCCTAGGGAATGTGTTGAACTGTTCTGTCCAGCTACTATGAGTCTGTATGGTGGATGATGCACATTTTTGTGGACCTTCAGGATTCCAAACACCGTGAGAATGAGTGGAAATTCATTCCTTAAAAAATCAAACATTTCTTCATTGATGACACCCTCGTATAACCTAACCTCCAAAAAAAGCTGCACCCTTCTATGAGCTATGTGAATCTCATTAAGGGAAACAGGAGTGTATTTATCAGTGTCATAAAGAGCCATGTTGAGGTCATTCACATAATCAAATCTGTTTACAAGAACCACCCCTCCCCCCTTGTCAGGCTTCATGATTCGAATGTCATCATTAGCCCTGAAACTATCCATTAACACCTTCTCATCCTTAGTCAAATTAAAAAAATCATTTTTATGTACCCTGTGTTCATGGAAAATGTCCTTTGTACACATTTTTTCAAAATGTGCCAGACTCTGGTGCAAAGGGGGGTTGTAAACACTTTTCCTCTTGAATTTGTTGGAGTTACCAATATGTTCCCTGTTTTTCTTAAACATTAATTGGAAGTTCGATCTTCTAATATAAAGCTTTAAATCAATTAAAACAGTGGAGATATCAGGTGTCCTAGCTGGAACAAACTTGAAATGTTTTACAAAAATAGAAAAATGTACGTCAGTGATATTTAAATCCATGTAATTAAAAATATTAAAGCCATTAAGGCATAACAATTTCCCTCAAAAAGAGGCAGCAATATTCACATTCTTGTTCTGAAAAACTAGAACCTGTTCTGGTTCCTGTTGTTCCAATAGTTGTTCCTCCCTCTCATAGGCTGTCCCCTCGGGGTCTGTTGTCCCCGTAAAAAAAATTGTCTGTTTCTATTTTGATTAAGAATTCTTTCTGATCATCTAAGCTGCAGATATTCCTGTTCAAAAACTTCGTCCACCTCCAAATCCCGAAGGGGGGCATCTATGTTGTCCTCAACCCTCTTAGACTCATATGTAGGTGAACCTAAACCAAAAATTGTCCAACATTTCCCTATTATTGTCTGTATTAGACTCATAGTAGCTCTTAGGAAGAGGATACGCTTCCTTTTGTTCATAATCCAGTTCATCCCTTTTGAGCTTTTTTAATTTCCTGTTCACATTTTCTTTAACTTGGTTTTCTAATTTACTGAAAACACTATCATATCTAGCCTCATAACTAGCAAAACATACATCATTTAAAATCTCATTATTCAACACATTAACTTCATCTAATAGCATTTTGATTTTTTTGTTATTAATATTAATAATGATGTGCAGTAATTCAATCCTGTGCCTGTCAAACATAGAAAGCAAATCATCAAGTTCCTGTTGCCCAACAGTCAACCCATTTGGAAATTTAAACATCCTCAGTCCCTTAGGGATTCTTTGCAACCTAATACACTCTGCAAGGTATGCATTATCGATTTGAATATTACATACTTGCTCATTTTGCTCTCAAAGTCCCTCAGTTTATTGTGTATGTCCATAGGTCTGTTGCTTCTTACTTCAGTAACCAAAACAGGTTTGTTGTTCACCCACTGGTGAAAATGTTTCACCCGGTTGCTTTTTGAATAATTTCCCTCAACGGGAACTTGTCCACAGGGTATGCTGTTCTGTGTGGATGAATCTCTGTCTGAGTCAGCCTCCAATCCTGAATGGTTTACAGGCCCGGAAATACCAGTCATTCTCTGCTGCACTACCAAAACCGAGCACCCTGGGACATGTAGTGCATCCAGGACCCTTGCATTTGCTGGCATTGCTTCTCCAGTAACAAAGTTAATTGCCCAATGGCATCATCTCCTGTGTGGACCTTAGAAGGTCCATTGCAGTTAACAGTAGAGGCTGAAGTAGATAAATGATCTGCTGCTCCATTGGAATCCATAGTATGACCAGTAATACTCCTCAAGCTGAAACAAGAAGGTTAGTGCGAGACCCACACAACACAAAACACTAATAAAAGAAATGTGGAAATGAGTGGTAACAGGACTAAAAAACACAAAACAACCACTCAATGGAGCACTAAACCAGCAGCAGAACATTTCCTAAAATGAATGAGAAGAATCCAGTAGAAAAATGGAAATTTAATATGAAACGCCACACCAATAAAAAATTAAATGAAATAAAAACAATCCAGATATAAGCACTTTTGTCTGTTCACATACATACTTTATCAAATCTAACCTGTGTTCTGTCTGTTACATTTTAAATAGTACTGCCAATTAAGCTAAATGATTCTTAAAAATACAGTACCCTAATTAAAAATACATAAAAAAATATGTAAAAATGAATTATAACGTTTTTTTATGCGTGGTTACAAGTTGGCAGCTCTCTCAACCGGAATTGGTTTCAGAGACAAATGCTCATTCAACCCAGGTGGTTGACATGATTTTAAATGAAGCTCCCATTTCAACTCACATTTATCCACTAGATTCCCCCAATTACCCTCTCTGGGGTTCTTAGGAGTAGTTTCCAGTATACCAAACCTAAACCCTAAAAAACCTACACAGGTGAGGGAATGCTTCAAAGTGCATTATTTAAATTGTTGGTATTGACTGCATATATGTGTTCGTAAATCAGGAATATGTATGAATAAAAAAACCCATATATATATATATATATATATAAATATATATATATATATATATATATATATATATATATATATATATATATATATATATACATAAAATGTCTATATCAGAAGCTCAAATGCGAAAAATAGCTAACGCTCTTTTATCGAACTTAAAAAAAATGTGAAACCTTAAAATGTCAAAGGAACAGATCAGCGATTTTTCTTCCCTGGGAAAAATTCGCTGATCCAAAAAAAAAAATGTACAGGCAAAATAAAGTGGGGGCTTCACCCCCCCCACACACACCAGCGATGTACATCCCCACCAACTTAAATATACCATCTCTGAGATCGCACCACAGTGGAGAAAACAGCAAAGTCCGGGGAATGGCCCATCCATTTTTTTTCCCTGGGAAAAAAAATTGATGTTCCGGCCTTCGACATTTTCAGGTTTCATGTTTTAAAGTTCGATATAAGAACGTTCGCTAATTTAAGCATTCACTCTTTTGACTGAGAGAGAGAGAGTGACAGACAGAGAGAGGGAGTCAGACCAATCTAATTTTTAACCATTATCAACTCAAAAACTTTAAAAGTTCTAAAAGTTCTAAGCAATAAAGATTAAACCACCATAGTAATAAAAATAACCATCTGTTTATCTTCACACAAAATTTACTTTAGAATTTTTAAATCTGCACACATGCTGTAGTGAATATGCTCAGATAAGTGACACTAACACTTTCTTAGTGTTACTTAAAGTTGAATGGATGTCATTTAAAAATATTTTAATTTGCTGTTAAGTTGTATGGTTTGTTGATTTATGGATTCTAACTGAAATACTATTTATTTATTTTTATTGTGGCATTTAGCAGCAGTTGAAAATTACTCAGCAATGTTTCTAATCTGTATAGAGAGTCTTGGGTTATTAGTTGGAGTTGGGCTAACCTGCTAGGACTGCAAATAGGTTCATAGGTTCATAGGTTCATAGGTAGGTACTAGGCTATTGGCCCTAAGGCCTATACAAGCCTAGCCAAAAACTTACCCTGGCTTTCGCTACCCAAGAAAATTATTTTCCTGTGCCCCTGTCAAGCAGAGCCACAGAAGGGATCCCCGGGGTTAATTTCCTATTACCCATCCAATCATCAAATTTTTCTTGAAGAGTGCTAATGAGGAGCTCTGTTTGACATAGATAGGTAGTATGTTTCAGAGTATGGGATGTCTCTGGGACAGGAATATGTCCCTCCAGCAGTTTCTGTTTATTGTGGTGACAAGGTTTAGGTCCCTAGAGCATGTAGTTCAGAAAGATTGGGATTTCTTTAAGTGGAGCATGTCCAACAGCTCTGGGTTTGACATAGATTTGTATGTTAGGCAGAGATCGCCTCTGAGTAGGCGCTATGTGACGGAGTAAAGCTGGAGTTTTTTGAGACAGTCTGCGTAGGGCATCTGTTTGAGGCCAGTAATCCTCTTTGTGAGATATTTCTGCGGCCTTTCCAGTTGTTGTAGATGTCTTGTGAGGTACATACCAACAGGGGCGTTGTACTCTATATTGAGTCTAATGAGTGATGAGTAGAGGGGAACAATGACCTCTTTTTTTCTGGATAAGAAACCTTTTGTGATGAGGTGTGCCATGTAGAAAGATTTCCTGACCACTGTGGCGATGTGATTATCAAAGGAGAGACTACTGTCCGCATGTGTCCCAAAGTCTCTTATCACATTTTCGGTATTAAGTAGACTACTGCCTATGTGGTAGTTCATGGGTACAGATTTTTTACCAAAGGGGATGACAATGCACTTTTTGACATTGAGCTTGAGGCCATGGCTTTGACACCAGGCATTTGTCTGAGTGAAGCTCTTTTGTAGGAAGTCCACATCGTTAGGACTTTCGATTATGGCTCCTAGTTTGCAGTCATCTGCAAACTTAGTTAGCCAAAGACCTTCTGTGTTAGCCTGTACTTCAGAGAAGTAGATACCAAACAGGAGAGGAACCAGGACTGAACCCTGTGGTACTCCACTTATCACTGGTCTGAAGTCAGATTTGGAGTCTGCTGCTTTCACAATGTGGGTTCTGTCAGTGAGCCAGTTGGCATCCCATCTTCTGACACAGGGATTTATACCTAGTTTAGTGAGTTTATATATAATTCCAGAGTGGGGGATGGTGTTGAACACCTTGGCGAGATCTAGATAGGCTGTGTGAACCCTCTTACCCTCATTTATGTCTATCAGGTTTAGGAGACATGATCTGCCTTTTACAAACCCAAACTGTGTGGGGTCCATAGTTTGGAGGTCTCCAGTGTCTTTGTTTATGAGTTTCATGATGATACGTTCCATGGCCTTGCAGACCAGGCTCAACAGGCTAATGGGGTAGTAGTTCCCAGGGTCTGTCATGGCTCCCCCTTTTTGGAGTGGGATAACAATCACAGTGCGCCATTCAATGGGCACAAAGCCTGAGGTGAGGCTATGACTGAACATGGTACTTAGGTGGGGTGCCAGTTCATTCTGTAGTTTGTGTAGAAGGCAGTCTGGGATGTTGACAGGTCCCATGGATGCTGTGTTATTGGCTTTGGAGAGTGAGGTTTTTACCTGTGCAGCCATGATTACAGGAACTTTGCATTCTTCCCATATAGAGATGGGCCCTTTAGGGGGTGAGAGGGAGGTAAAGTTAGCACTGAACCTATCTGCCAGGATGTTGGCAGTATCATTTGGTTCTGTATATTTAGTGCCATTGTGCTGTAACTCAGAGCAGATCTGGGTGTTGCCATTGAGATTCTTGACATAGCTATAGAATGCTTTGTGTTTGTCTTTAGAATTAATGGCGATTTTGTTTTCATAACTAGCTTTGGAAGATTTTATGAGGGATATCAGCTTATTATTGAGGCAGACCAGGGAGTTCCTCCAATCATGGGATTTTACTCTTTTTTGCAACAGTTTCTTTTTTCTGTTGTAGAGTTTGTTAATGGCAGAAGACAATAACTGGCTTCCTTTTTTTAGAGGATAGCATCTTGGTTCTGTTAGGGATAGCATGATCCATGCACTCGTGTAAGTGCTTATAAAGTGCATTTGTGTAGGATTCAGCAGTCGTACCTCTATTGTCCATCTGCATGGGTGACGTGAAGTTTGCCACTTCTGTCTTAAGAAGCGTGAAGTTGGCTTTGCAGAAATTTTTATGGTTTTCCTAATGGGGGTTGGGAGCGGGATGTGGATATCTAGGGTGATTAGCTTGTGGTCAGCTCTGACCAACGAGGAATTGACCTCTGGTGTGGAACACTGGTTGCCCATGTTGGTGATGACCAGGTCTAGGATATTGCTGTCTCTGGTGGGGGTGCGGATAAGTTGATCCAAGGCGTTCGAATTGATGAATTCCAGAAAACACTGAGCAAAAGAGTTGGTACATGAGTAGTTTTCCCACTTAATGGTGGGGTAGTTGAAATCACCCATTATCAGGGTGCTGGGTTTTACCCTAATATTTTCCAGTGTATCAAAAAAGAGGAGTGGGAATCCTGGGGCATGGTGGGGGATCTGTAGCAAGTGACGATCTGGATTGCAGTTTTGCCCAGATTTAGTTGAAGTTGGATAATCTCGGATGCATCATGCTGAGCAACTAGCTTGGAGGTGTGGATATCCTTAATGAATATGGACACGCCTCCACCTTTAGTGTTTCGGTCCGGGTTAGGTGGCCGAAAGGTGTTGTATGAATTATAGCCTGGTAATGCAGGGGTGCTCTCTGGAACTTTGAAGCAGGTCTCTGTCACTGCACAGATGTTGATGTTCTCCATTTTAAGGAGTGTCTCGGGTGAGTGCATTTTAAGGTTTAGACTTCTAGCATTGAGTAGCATTACCCTCAGATTTTGCTTGCTTGTATCTGTTACAGTGGTGAATTTGTCATTTAAACCTTGCCTAAAAAAGGCACTATAGGGGTGGCAAGAGCCTTTGCCAGTATCCAGAATCCCAAGGGTGACAGGTACAGGCCACCTCTGGCAAAGCATTGTGGTCTGTCGATCATGTCATTCCAATCAGACAGATACTGGATTCCCGTAGAATGACACCAGAAGCTTAGCCAATTGTTGAAGTCAATCATTTTGTCCTTGTACTGTGGTATCATTCTGGGTGATGGCAAGATGCTACTCAGGGCTAGGGTCATACCGGTCTGGGATACAAGATTGGAGAGCTCCTCCATGTCTCTTTTCATGTAGTCCAGGGAGGTACATTTCAGGTCATTCACACCAATATGGACAATGACAGAGTCATATTTGTACTTGTTGTGGAGTGACCTGAGTGCGTGCTTTATTTGGCGGATCCTGGCACCTGACAGGCAGCTGACAGTAACTTTCTCCTTGTTTAACCTGGTGAGTGGAACATCAGTGTGCCTGACTATAGAGTCACCTATGACTAGAATGTTGAGTATGTTATGCCTTATGGGCTGTAGTTGAGTGGCACACTAAGTAGGTGGGCTTTGTGTCATTTGGGTTGTGTTGGAGGGTGGAGGTTGCTTGCATTTCTGCTTTAGAGGTCTCGGTTGTTTGGGCAGATTTTTATTGAGAGCCTCTGTGAATGTAGGTGTGTGTTTTGTGCTTCTGTGTGTGTGTTTTGGTGTGTAGGTTTTGAAGGACTATGTGATGAGTGTGGTGTGGTGCAAGTGTTTATCTTCTCCTCTTGACTTTCTTGTCCAGTCTTCTGTGAAGAGAGCTTTGCTTCCAGTTTGGCTATATAAGTGCATCTCTCACAGGTCGTAGTGTTGGGTGGTAGGAGCAGAGGGTTGTCTGTGTACATGAAGCAATTGCTACATTGCCCCAAGATGCCCAGATTCATCAGGTAAACAGAAGAAAACACCTGGAGTGGACATTTAGACATGCCTGGATAGGTGCTTATTTATTAAGTACTAAAAACTGTTTTCCTCTAGACAAGTGAGAAAAATTGATTACTGTAGTAATTTGTAGCTTATTTAGTGCGTACGAGTTCTGAACAAGTGCTGAGCTCAAAGAAACAGATTTGAGTGCTAAAACTAAAAAGCTGGCTAGTGAAACCATCAGCATATTGTATGAAAGTAGCTTTGTCTATTATTTTGTGTACCCCATTGATTATATTGATTAGTAATGTGCATGCCAACTGTGATTGTTTGAAAAGTTGAGTATATGTGATGTCAATGAATTTTTGAGTGAGGCAGCTTCTGAAACAGAATCAGTTTATAGATCAGATTATTGTGGAAGATTGGGGCAAATGCATTGAGTTGGTCAATAAAAATGGAAACTTTGGACAGTGTTCATTTTTGAATTAGCTAACTGAATGTAAGAACATAACTAGAACAATTTCAGGACTCTAGGGTGACAGAAGTAGATTATTTCCTATAAAGTGATATAATATTTGATTATAGATGCATGTTTCAAGTAATATAGAGAGTGGTAATAATATGGTTACTGCTCTGATTTTTATATCATTGTGATATACTCTTTATGAATAGGTACAGTATGTACAACTGTTTCCATAGCTGTGGCACATATTGTACTGGGATAGATCTGGTGACAAGTAAGGCAACATGGTAAGCTACAGGTATTCAGCTGGAATTTGATCTGGTGCTTGAATTGTGGATTTTAGTAAACTTTTTTTTTTTGTAAACTGCTACTGGTGGAAGGCAGAGGGTGCTATATTTATAGTTGTCTGTTTTGTGTTGTTGTAATAAGCAATATTGGTTTACTGGTTAGGAAGCAATGATACTGAAACAATCATTTAATATTCAGGCAAGGCAAAGCATCAATTAACTTGAGTAGCGAATTTGGGATATTTCTTTTCGTGGGTTCAATCCTTTGTTTGACAGAGTTGTTGTTCTTCTGGCTTTTCCTGGTTAGGGGTTGCCACAGCGGAATTGCG
This sequence comes from Protopterus annectens, assembly GCF_019279795.1. Taxonomy (NCBI): domain Eukaryota; kingdom Metazoa; phylum Chordata; order Ceratodontiformes; family Protopteridae; genus Protopterus; species Protopterus annectens. The sequence goes on along the minus strand of NC_056745.1, from coordinate 1,463,211,780 downwards.
GTGCACTAATGATTGGCAGTAGATTTTTTATGGGTGCCAAGGTGCCAGCTCGATGCCCAACCTTCAATAAAGGCACGCCCTTCTATGCATATCTTTCGAATGCCACTCAACCGCAGGGAGGACATGCTGACTCAACACAGAAGGCGCTCCAGCCGAGAATCGAATGGGAGAACCTCTTGCTGTGAGGCAACAATGCTACCGCTGCACCACAGCAGCTTCATTTGTTTGACAGAGTGCCAGTATTATTTGGTGTTGTTTTTTATACTTATTTGCAGAGATCAGAAGATATACATTCACTTTTAGCTCTTTTTACTTTATTCCTTCGTATTCTGTAAGTTTGGAAAGATTGTTTGGATTGTATTGATTTAAATTGCTTTCATGCCTCATCTGTAATTGTTATTAGCTGTTTAATTTCAGATGTCATCCAGTGTGCAGGACTTGTTTTATTTTGCTTTTCCTTAGTAGAGATAGTGAGTTAAGTACTGTTAAGAATATGCAACTGAAGTAATTGACAACTTTTTTCTAAGAGTAAGTGCTTCACTAGTGTCCAGTTGCATTTTTGAAGGATGTTGACAAATTAAGGTTTCAGAAAGCTCTTTTTAGAGCATGCTCAACTGTAGATAATTTTTGTATGTTATTATTTTGCCTGATAATATATGTGTGCCAGTGATCACTTAGAAAGTTGGCAGAAGACATGGCCCCAGATTCAGCAAACTTCTATGCAGGAATAACTTATTCCTGCATGAAAGGGACCATTCCTGTGCAGCACAGCAGCATGCCATGCATATGTATGAAGGTGAGTTGCCATGCTGTAATACATACATGGGGATGTGTATGAGTGCAGGGGGCATGTCTGAGAGTAGTGCTCTGTAAATACACACTCCCCCTGCACACCAGAATTGTCATACAGCAATCTAAAAAGAGCAAGATCGCTCATCACATCTCTCAACCTGTTAGAGTAAGAAATCTGGACAAAGCCATAAGGGACAATTGCTAAATATTGCTATTACAAACTTAGAAAGTTGATAGAACAGGTTTTGCATTAGCATGAATTTTCTGAAGGGTATGAAGTCTAAAACGCAGACCTCTCAACCTGTTAGAGTAAAAAATCTGGACAAAGCCATAAGGGACAACTGCTAAATATTACTATTACAAACTTAGAAAGTTGATAGAATAACAGGTTTTGCATTAGCATGAATTTTCTGAAGGGTATGAAGCGTAAAACACAAATGTCTGTCATTATTTTCAAACCTCAATCTTTAATGATTTGCCACAGAGCCACAAGTTTATGAAAAGTGGACCAAGAATATAAGGCATAAATCTGGACATACTGGGAAAAGTTGTACGTCATCAACATTTGCAAAGTGCAGCCCCAACAAATAAATTTGTTTTTTTCACATCTGCAATAAAGTTTAAGTGTAGCTGCATAGGTGTGCCTGTTGCTTAGCTATGCTTAGCCCAGCTTAAATGGCACAAGAAGTTAAATAGCAATAGACATTCAACCTAAACAGAAGTCCAATAGTGTAGTGGTTAGAATGTGCACTTTACATGTAGTCATTCATGGTTTGAGCCCCACCAAAGCATTTCTGTTTTGTTTGTGAAATCAGTACAATTTTAATTTATTTGTATATTTATGTAGGAAGTAACTTATATTTTTTAACCAGAGTAGTGTATTAGGCTCAGATGTGAGATATCAGTGTAATAAAGTTGTGAAACCCCCATATAAACACAAGTGCCCCATACAGTATAGTCACACAAGAATAAATGTAATGAAAGCACATTGGGGGATGTCAGGGAAGGTAAACAACTTTATAATTTGCCAGGAATGATGAATCAATCCCATACAGGTGGTAGTCCATAAAATAAAACATAAGCAATGCTAAGCATTCCACAGCTATGCTGCCCGGGTGTAAGCATTGTGCAAATATGAATGCTAAGCAATGAGTAGCCCAGCTAAGTGGAGTTGCCCATTGGCAAGCAGTGCTGAACCTGCCCCTTTAAGCACTGCCAACCTTAGCTAAGTAGGTTTGCCCAGCACAACTTAGCTCAGCATATTCAAAACCATCCAATCACGGCAAAGTGTGGGAAAGTGGCCATATTTAAACCTTGCAGGCAGGAATACAGTCCATAACCAGTTGTAGCTCCCCACTGTAGGCAGTATGGCTGGAGTAGGAGAAGGCATGCACTTTCGGGTGCAGCGCTAGGGCATACAGACGTCCAAGGTCATGGTAGGACTCCTTATAAAAAAACATGATGTAAGACTGCTGCAGGATCAGTACCAGGGCTCCAAATACAATGCAGAAGCCTGGAAAAGTCTCGCCCATTATCTCACCAGTGCCACTGGTATCCCTCAGACTGGTGCGCAGTTCCAGCACCACTATGCTGACTTGAAGCGGAGGAAGAGGGAGCTCTTGGACCAGTGGGCCCAAGAAGTATGACAGAAGGGTGATGTCCCAGCAATGTGTAAGTATTCATAGCAAAAACTGTTTACCAAAGTCCGGCCTGTGTATTTGATGGATAGGTTTGCGTAAATGTTTCTCTATCTTCATTACAGCTCCAGTTGAGTGGGTTGTGAACCAGGAAGCCCATGCCAGCAGGTTGCAAAGGCTGTGTCACAAGGCTGGTGAGTAACAATCTAGCTTGTAGTATTCATATCAAATAAATATAAAGGAGTAGAATATCACCTGGCAGCATTAAAAATGGGTATGGTTTCTACTGAATAAAGCAGACAATATTACAGTAATAGTCTCACATAGGTTGTATATAAATAAAAATGTAACTGCCTGATAATAAAATTCAAAACTCTGGACTGGTTGTGTTTACTCTGGTATGGTATGATTTGAAATGTGTACAGGTTATGCATAGCAACTACAGCTCTGAAAGCATTAAACAATCAAGTCTCATCTGACAAAGTTAGTGCCTCTATAACACATGAGATAAACTAATATTACAAATGTCATGCACCAAGATCTGATATCTGAATAGTAATGTTGTGTTAACCACTGTTTTCCACACTGTGCTATGTGAAAAGGTATGTATAGGAATGTATGTATAAGAATGTTGTAATTACAAGGTCAGATCATACAACAAAGAGAGAATGAGAAATAAATAATTCAAAGAAAAGACCGCAGTTTCTCAATAGCTCCCTCTGATGAAACACACACTTGTTATATTTTTAGCAGAAACAGCCACGGTTTGAATCCTGTTAGTAGTAGTAAGCTGTATGCATAATTTCAACTAGGATTTTGTGAAAATGTGTAGAAACAGTCAGGTAGCATTAACAAACATTTCCTCCACAGGTCTGCTAGTTAAGAGAAGGTATAAAGTAGCTATAAGAAGGGTGTATTTATACTTTGTCCAACACCCATGGTCTAACCCCAAGGCTGAAAATGACAGCAAGATAAGTACATACACCAAGTGGTCACCCCCAAGAAATATTCAAAAGTAAAATGTAAGAAAATGATGGAACCAATAAACCCAAAACATTAATATATTGTAAAAATAAGGGTGTATTTGCTGTGGAGTGAAACACACTTTATTCCAATAAAAGGTGAGTGCTTTTGAGGTTACCATCTTCTTCAGACCTTAATAAAAAACTAAAAATACATTCACAGTTTAAATATACAAAGCAGCCAATAAAAACTTACAATAAAAAATCAGTGGGGCAAGCCCCTTTTATTTAAAATAGGCTTTAAAGAAACAGGGCTGTTCAAACCAGGTGGAGCATAAGCCTTGAAGTCAACTATCCACCTTAGCTCTATACATTCAGTCTCATTACAAATGTCTCCTTCTCTAAGGCTCTCATTAATTTTTTGTAATACTAAAAACTTAAAGCTGTGCTGAGCACCACAGTCAGATACATGCTTAGCTAGTGCAAACACATATGCAAATATTGTGCTGGCCCATTGGGAGAAAGAGATGGTCTTCTCTAGTAACATGTTTAAACAATATGTGATGTTTTACAAATGCTTTGTCGATGACATCTTCTTTATGTGGCATGGTGATAGCATACAGCTAGATCACTTTGTCAGATATTTAGGGAACACTACTACTTATCTTTCTTTTTCTATGTGCTGTTCTGAAACGAAGATCGATTTTTTTTAGATATTAACATCAATAAAAATATGTTTGGTGACATTTCAACCAGGCTACACAGGAAAAGCTGTAGGAAGAATAACATCCTCCACTGCTCGAGTATGCACCCCAGACATATAACTAGGAATATAGTTAAGAATCAAGTATTAGGTCACAGGAGATTGTATACTGATGAGAAAGATCTACAAGATGCACTAGTGAATTTACGACTAGATCTTTCTGACAGGGGATCTAAGGCATATGAAGTAGACAAAGCTATAGAAGAAACAAATATCTTGGAATGTAATAACATTAGACCATGCTCCGCTGCAGGGCATACTACTACTGTACATGATGGAGGGGCAAAGGGCACAAAAATGATTAATAGGTTGTGTTTGATTTCTCCAGTGATGTCAGTAAGATCTGTGACATAGTAAAGAAGAACTGGCCCATTTTATTGACAGGTCCAGAGATTGGTAAGGTTGTAGACCATATTCCCAGATTCAGTTTTAAGAACAGTAGAAACTTGAAACAACATTTATGTTACAAAAGTAATAGAATGAATGAAAGGTTCACCTCACAGTGTAAAACTATATATGCCTGTAGGGCATGTAAAATTTTTCCAAGTATATGGTCCACTTGTATGGTCAAACATCCGCTACATTTAATACCTATAGAATTTAATTTCTATGCTGATTGTTGTACTAAAATATATAGTGTATTTAGCTATGTGCAACCTATGTATTGCATTCTACATAGGTAAAACTAACCGTGTGCTGAAAGAGAGAATTATGGAGCACTTAATGATATACAACAATAAACCTACAAATGCACTAGCTAAGCATGTATCTGACTGTGTTGCTCAGCACAGCTTTAAGTTTTTAGTATTACAAAAAATTAATGAGAGCCTTAGAGAAGGAGACATTTGCAATGCGACTGAATGTATAGAGCTAAGGTGGATAGTTGACTTCAAGGCTTATGCTCCACCTGGTTTGAACAGCACTGTTTCTTTAAAGCTTATTTTAAGGAAAGGGGACTTGCCCCACTGATTTTTATTGTAAGTTTTTATTGGCTGCTTTGTATATTTAAACTGTGAATGTATTTTTATTTTTTTATTAAGGTCTGAAGAAGAGGGTAACCTTGAAAGCCCTCACCTTTTATTGGAATAAAGTGTGTTTCACTCCACAGCAAATATGCCTTTCTTTTTACAAAATATTAAAAAGTGTCATGCTGTCACAGCTACTGGTCCCTAGTAACAACAACCTCGGTGACTGATAGAAATCAAGGCAGAGTGTGTCAGCACACACACACACACACACACACACACACACACACACACACACACACACACACACACACACACACACACAGTATGAGTGCACATATGTAACCCTGACTATGTGAATATGGGTAGAAACAGTCATGCAGTATTAGCAAACATTCCCTCCACAGGTCTTCCAGGTAAGAGAAAGTATAAAGTAGCTATAAGAAGGCTGTAATTATACTGTGTACAAACATACCACTGTCCAACCCAACACCATAGTTGTTGTAATAATACCTGTAGAGTAATGAGTAGAGTAATGAGTAGAGCAATGAGTAGAGTAACGAGTAGAGTAATGAGTAGAGCAATGAGTAGAGTAATGAGTAGAGCAATGAGTAGAGTAATGAGTAGAGCAATGAGTAGAGTAATGAGTAGAGTAATGAGTAGAGCAATGAGTAGAGTAATGAGTAGAGCAATCAGTAGAGTAATGAGTAGAGCAATGAGTAGAGTAATGAGTAGAGTAATGAGTAGAGCAATGAGTAGAGTAATGAGTAGAGTAATGAGTTAGAGCAATGAGTAGAGTAATGAGTAGAGTAATAAGTAGAGCAATGAGTAGAGTAACGAGTAGAGTAATGAGTAGAGCAATGATCATTAAAGCTGTGACCACTGCAAGAATATACATTTGTTAACTGACATCTCTCTCTCCCCCACCTTATCTTCACCAATAATCTAAATACATAAATGAATGGGTATGCTTTCCACTAAACCTACTGTTGGGATGTGTCTTGTTGCTCTACAAATGTTGAAATGTATTCCAATTAATGTTCCCTGTTCAAATACTATCACTGGTGGCCTGTTGCTATCAATGTAACCTGCATGCTGGTGTAATGCCCACTGTGGTTCCACATATGCAGGTGTTCTGTTTGCTATGCAAATGTTCCAAATCTGTTATTTTAGGTTAATGGGAATACTCATACATGCTGTTATAACTAATCCTGGAATGTGCTTACCATTACTAACCAACATATGCTCTAAAACTGCAACACCATAGCATATCAAGGAAGACCGATCCCAGTGGATCTGCCTCTCCCACCTCATCTGACCATGGCACCAGGCCCCAGCATGTCTGGGACACACCCCAGGCCCTGCTCATCTACTAGTCCAGCACCACCTTTGGGTGGAACTGCCTCAGGGGATGGGGCTCATCTCCCCCTGGGCATGGGCGTGGACAGGATCATGTCACCTGAAACCAGGTCTGGGGTCTGGTGTGTAGCAAGCTCCACAAGGAATTTGGAGATCTGCTATGTCAGCTTGAGGATCATGTGGCACAATTAGAGGGTCAACCTGCCCCTCCTGCTCAGCCCCCAGCACAGCCACCTTTGGGGCCATGAAGGTGCAGTGGTGATTGCCCATGGCTGGAGACCTCAGTCTCACTGTATCCATTTGGGGGCTCATGGGCTTCTGATTACCAAACATCCCTCCCTGTCCAAGGTGTTTACCCCTCACATGTCATATACTGCCCCTGTATGGTGTCTTGTCTGTTTTGTATTTCTTCCTACCCAACTTACCTCTCCATATATACCTACTATCCTTCCCCAACATCTCACTCTCACCTTAAAAAAAAGGGCAATCTGTTCTCAAGAAAAAAATTTTGCCCCATACATAGCTGTCCATTTCACATACATGCCCACTGGATACATGTAATCTTGTCTAATTGGCTTCTCAAGATATTATTGTTGTCCTCACCCCTTTCTCTCAGGGGTTTGAGTGTCCAAATGTGCCTCCAAATTCAGTACATATGCACTGCTGTTGCTGTAGAAGAAATGGACAGCTATGATCTTCTCTACAGCCATACTGCACATCCCTAGCTATCTTTCATATTGTTTTACCCTCTTTGTGCCCCCTTCTTCACCACTTTCCTATCGCCCCTTTTTTTCTTTTCATTTAAAGAAATTAGTGCTGGGATAAGCAGGAGTAACAGTAGTAAGTGTGAGTAAGCCTGTTTGCACATTGCTAAGCGATGCCTACATAGATTAAGCACTTTTTAGGGCTAACTCTGTGTAGACATAATTAACCAGAAGTTAACATTGCTTACCACCATGCAAACCCGCTTACAACTGCTTAAAAGTGCCTTAATCACTCTGTATCCAACAACCCTTTTTCTGTCCAGCAACAAAATAATCATCCCTACAAAGTGTTGATCCCAGGACCCTTTACACTAGAATCAGTGAACATACTGCTGCACCAGCTGAGGTCTAAGAATTGCTTTTGTTTTCTCAAACTTATCATGCAGTCTGGTCATTTAACAGCAATGAAAAAGCTATCCCAGGTCTTAAACCCAGGACTCTGCACACTACAGTCAGAGATAATACCACTATGCCGTCAGAGCTGTATTAATGCACTTGTTTTTTCAAACATATCATTCAGTATGCTAATTTACCATTAATGAAAAAGCTAGCAGTGCCAGGTTTGGAAGCCAGGACCCTGTACACTGCAGTCAGATAACATACCACTATGCCACTTGAGGTGTATAAAATAAGCTTGTCATCAGTGTGATATCTACTATAAAGGAAAAGTGAGCAATGGTTACCAATACCCAGCTGTGGTTAGCTGGTGTATGACTTGCTTAAATATAGATGCTGAGTATGTTTGTGCATTGGTAAGCATATCTAAGCAAAGCGTACACAGTGTAAACACCTATACGTTTAACCATGTTTTAGCTCTGCTTAGCGTTGTGCAAACCCAAGCAAACATGCCTAAAGCCGCTTTAAAGTGGCTTAATCACTCTGCCTACTTCTGCCCAGCAACAAAATAAACAGCCTTTGACACTTTTGAACCCAGGACCCTGTACACTGTACTCACAGCAGTTAACCACTAATCCATCTGAGCTGTAAGATGCTGGGATGATTTCTCTAACATATCATGCAGAACAGTCTGTTTACCATAGGGAATGTACAATGTGGAAGCAGTAAACATTCAAATGATGTATATATATATATATATATATATATATATATATATATATATATATATATATATATATATATATATATATATATATATATATACACACACACACACACACACACACACACATATTATATATATATATATATATATATATATATATATATATATATATATATATATATATATATATATATATATAAATATATAAATGTATATAGATATATATATATATATATATATATATATAAATATATAAATGCATATAGATATATATATATATATAGAGTATATATAGAGTGTGCACAAAAAATCAAACAGCCAGTAATGCTAGAGTTGCCACCTGCCATCTGATTCTCTTCTGGAAATGAGAATTATTGCATTAAAACATATACCCTCACTCAATGCAAAGGACGTAACACCACATGTTTTGCATAAATATAAATGTTTATTTGTGTACTATTTAAGTTGTTTATACCATTTCTTATAGATATACTAAATAAATGATTTATGCAACTATCAAAGAAAACATATGATACATTATTGGTCCTACCATCTCAGGACATTTGCCATTTGTCAGTTTTTATCAGCAGGACACAACTGCACAAAGAGGGTTTGTCCATCACAAAGAGGGACAGGTCATAACTCAAAGTAATGCATGACAAATAAGATACTCTGCTGTCTTGGCCAAAGCCTTCAAGTTGTACAGCATTAAAACACACACTTGCCTCGAATACAAGAATCAATCAACACTTAATTACAGCTGTAGTTCAACAGCTTCCAATTACACTCCATAGTTAATCCCCTAGGGGGAAATGTATCAAATGTTACCATGTAAATGGATCCTTTACATAACAATGCTTCACTTCAAACTGTACTATCACACTGACAAACAGAACTCTCTGCAAAACAGTAACCTCTACCCCACCACTGTCCCCATGTTGAAATGTATGAAAATGTACAGCCATATACCTTTATGTTTCTTATTAGTAATATCCCTCACATGTTCTAACAGCCTAGGTTAAAAACATTTAATAGCCCTCCTCCATAAAATGTCTTACAATGGCATATAACAGTATCCTCTATACACCAACCTCTTGACAGTACAGTGTCACACATGTTGTCCAGCCATAGCCTTCATATTTATGGCCCCTACCCCAAATGTGTAGGACTCCACAACATCACTGGGATGATAGCAGGAATGTCAGCACTAAATAATGATAGACCATACCTATCAACCTCTTACTGCATGACATATGGACAAAGCCTGGTATATAAGTGGAGGACAGTGGCCAAAAACACAGAGCCATATTAGAAATATTGTTGTTATACACTGTGAAAGATGCTGGTGTTACAAGATTGATTGCAACATACCCTTTCTGAGGAATATGACATCAGAAACACAAATGGATGTTACCATGCACTGATAGGAATCAACAGAGAGAATGACACTGATTTGAAAAGGACAACACCTGTCTGGGGAACAGACAAAACATGGCAGCCAAACCTCTGGCCATTATGTGGATAGCCCCACAGTTGAAAGCTACGCAGACAGGCTGCAGTCCATGAAAAACTAGCATGTACACGCAAACCCTGTAAAAGTAGCAGCATTCAAAGCATATAACAGCAATACTCACACTCTGTCCCTACTTCTGGAACCTTATACAAACATGTAGTTGGCCTGTGTCCACAAGTCTTGTTGTAAGAGGTATTCCTACCTGCTTTCTGTAACACACTGCTCCCCTCACACATAAAGGATGTCTTCCACACAGGCAAGGTAAAGGGACAATGCACACATGAAGTAGTGAATTATAGTAGTGGGTTGCTATGGCACTGGCTATTGGAAGAACTACACAGCTGCTCTGCTTGCAATTAGCAACTGGAGAACACCAGCTGGTGCAGAGGCCATCACCTGGTCATGAGCATCACCTACAAAAGCCATGCTGCAGCCTAGTCAAAACACCTTGAATCCTGTAGTGGAGAGAGAGAGAGAGAGAGAGGGAGAGAAAATAACTAATTAAGAAAGACATAAACCTAAACCGGAACACAGAAGAGAGCATAAAATTAAAACAGGTATGTGAAACATGTAAGTATGTAATTGAATGTAGTACTTGGTCTGTAATAATGGGATAGATGATTTTGAAAGAATTATATGTGCCAACAAGGCTTGCTGAAATGATGTCCTGCTGAACAGCTGCTATGGACATAGCATCTGACTCTGTCTGCAGTGGGCCGCACCGTACAGATCTTCACAGAATGTCAAGATTTACCCACCATAGTGTTTGGTCTGTTCCTCCTAACATCTATATTTTTCTGGCAAATAGTTGAGGATGGAAGTCATGAAGTAATAACAAGCACTTGAGTTTCCTACTCCACTTCCTTCATGACAGTCATGGTAATGCAAAATGTATTATGCTACAAACTTCATAGGTTTGTAATGGGCATATTTAAGATCTGTGCCTATTTATCCCTCCCTAATTTTAGACTTTGTCCAGATGTGATGCTCTAAGAGGCAGAGAGGTAGGGTCACAGCTAAGGAGCCTGACTCACCCTGGAAAAAGACAGCTCACATATGGCAACCACTAGAGTGTCTGTCAAACAGTCGTGACTGTGCCACTGTTATACCAGTTAATGGGATGTTGTCCATATCCATATGTAACCTGTGAATATGAGTATTATACTTGTTTGTATTGTAAATCTAAGATACCTATATAGGACATGTGCATAGTAAAGTACTATTGCAGATGTGTGTGTTAAACTACATATGATATATAGAATTAATAACATTCAACTGTACAGTGTTCTGCCGGACAATAGTCACAGTTGTGAATGATATCTGTAGTCACATACACATACACTCGTGCTATGTCAGCTATATTAATACTTTAGCAATATTGATTTCCCTGTTGTCACCCATTGATGTGGGCCATTTCCCTGAAGTCCAGTTATAACAGGTTGAGAAGTATGATTGAGCTGCAGGACTGTAAATACAGTGTGCCATACTGACATAGAACACAAATGTATACCAGGTATCCCTAGAGCATGTGCATGTATACATATGTTCAGCTGAAAGGCAAAAAAGTAATAACATGGGTTACAAGCAGTCCGGAGAATAGGTTGTGCATGTTGCACATGTGTGTAATATCAGTGTCACTGCATACAACAGAAATAAAATTGTACAGCTACTGGTTGTTGCATTGCCATGACACTGATATGGGTACTACAGTAGGTATGACTATCAGGTAGTAACCAGAGAAGTGTACAACTGTCTTATGAGCCACTGTCCATGCCAACCACTAACAGTTATATCAACACCCATACACACTGGATATGTAAAGTATAAACACCCTTGTTGGAATGCCAGGTTTGTGTGCTGTATGACAATGAGACCAAAGAAAGTCATTTAATAATGTTTCTCACCTCAATTGTGACCCAAAACCTGTACAATTCTATTAAATAAGAAACAAAGCTATTTCAAGGAAGGTGAGCAACCATTGCCAAGTGAAGATGTGTCATGATGTTAGAGTACAAACCAAGACAAATGGATGCTGTAATCATTTCAGCAGGTGTTTACACTACATATCAGTTTAAGGGGGTGAACACTCATTCGACTTGCTTACTGTACTGAGTATTATTTCCAATATGTTTTCACAGAACAGATTGTCATGTTTTCAGTTGAATTGTGCAGGCTATAGGTCACATTACAGGTGGGGATTGTGTTGAAATGGGTTTTTGTGGGGTCATGTTTCAATTGCACAAATACCAGGCATTGTAACAGGGGTGTGTACACTTTATATCCACTGTAACTATATGGAATCAACAGTACCTGACCTGTACAACCAGCATTTACCAACGATAGAGTAACCCCCCTTGGTGGACAGCAGCAATACACAAAGCACATAATAGGTTGCTGTAGTGGCTGTACAGGGACACATAGGTTCAGACCACAACTTTGAAGCAAGTCCACCTCTATCTGAGCAAGCATTTAGGTTCACAGGTGAGTTCCTGTAAGGCTATGACTATAAATCAGACATATTCGTACCACTAAGGGCAATTGACACAATGTCTCCACATATGTAGTCAGTCTCAGAAGCAGTAACACAATTCAACCTGTACTGAAGGTAAAGCACACCTCATACACACATGCAATGGATACAGGCAACCTGCATCACACAGGTTAGGAGGGAACAGTGCCACCCTGTCTACACCATTTGTACAGGGGGATATGCACATCAACCACACTCCTACCCTCATCAATGCTGAGCATGTACATAATGCCTACTGATGGCAACAACAGCAAGTCTCCATGGGGCATGAGAACATCACAGTCTCCCTCCTACATGAACTCAGGCATGTGCTCACAGCTCCATCACACATTACAGTCAAACACAGATTTGCCACCGTCCACACACCATCCACATGGAAGATGGCCACTGTCATCCCTCTACACAGAAATGAATGGGGAATAGAGGATTATGCAATTAAGTGTCCAACACTGGGAGAACTAGAGAGGTCAGGACCAGGAGTGTAATGCAAGATGCCAAAGCAATGATACCTTACAGTGTTATGGTATAGTCTGGATTATTTGCAAGTAATATCCACTGTTGATGTGCAAGTGGGCAACCATATATGGTCCTGTGATCTTTATTCCTGTTTATGTCTTCCAGGTAATATGCAATGTCCACAGCTGCCAGCATTCAGCAACAAAGAGAATGACACCATAATCCAGTATGTGATATAGCATTATGACATGTTATTCAACCGCAGAGCCCAGGATCTGCAGGAGAGGACCACTCTGTGGAACGAGCTCATCCACAGGGCAAATGATGGCCTGCACAGCCAAAATTATGAGCGGGTGCAGCATCGTTGCACTGACCTAATCCATCACACCCATCAGCGGGCTGCTGCCATTGCAAGGGACTGGCTAGCCACAGGTGGGGGTCAAGCCATCCAGCCCCCACTGATACACGTTGTGGAGCTCCTCATCAGCCTTGGGGAACCCACCCACTGGGCAACCCATGAAGCTGAAGACAGCATTGTGGAGGTGGGTGCCACCACACAATGGACAAGGAGTGTGCAGGTAAGGCCCTGGTGCACATTACTAGAACACTGTTTCTTGTCCATTTTTATCTGTAAAGTATCTACATGCATATGTCTGATAAGATAGTCTGTTGCAGGAGTGTAGTAATGCACAGATGTGCATAATCCTTAGTATTGGGGTTTGTACTGTTGATGTACTTAAATGTTGCTTCCACCCTGTACCAATGCCACAGGTGTGGCTACTGACATTACTTCTCTCCCACAACTATTTAGGTCCCTCTAGTATACAACTGGGACAGCAGCCTGTACCTTATGGAGTTGTTTTGTTCAGGTTTGCCAATACAATGGCCATGTTAAGGCCGTGATGTTTGCCATGCACACATTTAATGCACCTACCCATAATGCATGCTGTACATGTTCAGTTTTGTTGGTGTTAACTGCACTGCATCACAGTGGTCACCATGGTTTCATATCTGAAGGGTATGTAAGATTCCTGCAGTACACCTCACAACCTGTCAGTGCAAGATGTGTGGGCAGACATAAACAAAATGGTGGGACAAATGGCCTACAGTAGGGACATGTATGAAACATTACCCAAATACAGTGGGTATAATAGTGAATACACCACTATTACAATGTCAACTGTTCCTGATATATACAACGGCAGACCACAATAACACATTCCACTCCTTTTACAACCTGTAATGTAATCCTAACATGAGCAATGAATATGTAATATAGAATCCTATGTTAGGACCCCAAATATGGGGTATACAAACCTTACAAAACATTGGAAGCATATGTGTGCACATACTCCAAATAACATATTGTGGAGGTGGCTTGTGATGTACTGACAGCATTCACTCTTCTTGAGTACACACCTGCCATCAAGTGCAGGGCCTCAATGTCACACCAAGTAATGGTCTGCTGTCCAAGAAGTATGTTCATGACATTTGCTCAGTTGCCTGCAATAGAGGCAGCCATGGCTTGCACACATCTTACAAAGCATGAAATGGATCCCATATCTGAAAGGTAGCAGTCAGGAGTGGGAAAAGTAACCTTACCTCACCATTGCATATACCATGGCAAATAGTGCAGACAGTGATCTAGAGGTGTATTAAATATGGGAAAACAGTGATGTTGAAAAGAAATAGATATCCATCCAAAACAAATGACAAAACATGTTACAAACTGGTCAGGAGGCTACCCAGAGACATGCAACAACACTGAGGGAGTTGCAGAAATGTCTAGCAAGTACTGCCTGTGTAGTACCAGTGTCGACAATTGCATGGATTCTGCATAAGTGTGGCCTATGGGTTAGGGTAATTAGACAGAAGATTTGTCCCACATGAAACATCAACCAGGGCTCTATACAGGTAAAGCATAACATCAAGTTTCCCAAAGGCACGTGTTGCAATGTGTAATGGTGTCATGAGACCAAGGCTCAAACCTACAGACAGTATTCATAAAGATATGTGTGATGCACAAGCAACACCACCTTCACCTCAGGGCCACCATACACAACTTTTAGCTTGCTGGTGCCAGTGCACACCTTTAGGGTTGCTGTTCATTAGCTGGAACTAGGCCTGTAGACATGGTGGGTGGAATTTGGAACACTGAAAAATAACATTCATGTGTGGCCCATAGTTGTCAAGCATCTCCAGTAAGGCTTAGGATGTGGAGGGGTGTCAGCATCAAACACAATAGTGAACTGAAGCATACATCCAAAGCTAGCTAAGAATGGCTGTATCTGAACATAGTCAAGGTTATGAACTGTACCAGACATAACCCAGACTCTACAGCAATAGTGAAGCCACTGTGTGACCTCCAAGGGCTGTGCACATGAGTTGACCTTGTAATCTGGCAATGTTGTGGGACCTTTGTAGGGCAGACAGCCCAAATAATGCCAAGTAAATATGGGCATGCTAGTATACCCCTTCCAGGAATATTGACTGCTGTAGGTCATTTAACAGGTGCTTCAACAAACCATTTCCATGACTAACACATTTGTTTGATACTGCATTGGTTTACATAGGTCATATGTCACATATCAGGTGTGTGTAATGTTATCAAATGCAGTATTATGGCCCCATTGCATATCATAGAAGAGGCTGACATGTCAACAAAGGTGTGTATACTCCTCATATCCACATTAAGCTTTGAAAGTTGTTGGTGCAACTGGATTTTATTGCACATACATGCACTGCTGATGATGAGATCTGCAAATCAAAGGTCAGGCATTAATTATTGACATCAGACCTCATATCATTCCAGGTAGGTGTCAGACAAACACATAGGGACAGCAAACATAACTGCCATACATGTATACATTCAGCAATGGTGTGTACACTTGTGAGGTGTGGTGTACAGTACATGACAGTGTGCTGTCCTGGTGTGCAGCAATACTGTGTACATGGGTGCAGTGTGTTCCAGGGGAAGGGGCATCACCCACTAACACAACTCATGCATCACAGAGATGTATAATGTTGGTAACAAGGATTGAGTATGGCTGCAGTGCATGCTGTTGAGTGCCATATGTCATGTGTGTTGACTGTTGAGTAATGAAAGGTCTGTGTAATATCTTTGTGCCACCTCACTTGTAAGGTTTTGTGTGTGTGTGTGTGTGTGTGTGTGTGTGTGTGTGTGTGTGTGTGTGTGTGTGTGTGTGTGCATGTAGTGTGTAGAGGTAAGCAATGATGTACAGGTCTTAAAGTACATTTTTTGTTTCCCCTCACAGGTGGCGAGGTGGATCAGGGTCCCTCCTGCAGGTAAACTGATGTTAGTGTCCATACAGACTCTGACAATGATGATAGGCATAGTGAGGCACAGGCAGGGTTGTCAGGGGCTGAATCTGTGCCATTGGTTGGCATCTCACTTTTTCCTCCCCATCCCCGCACACAATCACAATGCCCATACATACCCCATCACCAGTGGCCATAGATGAGGGACAGTTGTTGGGTGGTGGCATGGGACAGGAAAATGTGGTGACTATGTTAAGTGTGTCTGTACACATTAGCCATAGCCAGATAGCCTGTGGGGTCCCACACAAGCAGATGGACAAGAGTGCTCATAGGAGGGCTGCTGGCCATCATGCCCCAGGCAAAAGTGCCACAGCACGTGTCACCAGATGCATGTTTCAGGCCTTCATGGAGGCACAGGCATGTATGGA
Organism: Protopterus annectens; assembly: GCF_019279795.1. NCBI lineage: Eukaryota > Metazoa > Chordata > Ceratodontiformes > Protopteridae > Protopterus > Protopterus annectens. The sequence continues at coordinate 1,463,195,269 of NC_056745.1, read as the reverse complement.
ACCTTACACCAGAGATAGTCTGAGGCTCCAGAGAGCTACTCTTCCTGTTGTACATGACTACATCCATGATCATGCAGATGCCCACCATTATTTTGAAGAGGTCATGGATAGATGGTTGGGTGAGATGGTGGGAATCCTCAACTGTGTGGTGTCTGTGGTAGAGCATGTGGTGGGAGTAGGGCATCAGCCACATGGACATAGGTCAGCAACACCAATAGGTGGATGTCTATGTGGACGTGCAACATCTCACTCCTGCACCCGTACTGGCTGTACCAGCAGCAGCAATGCAGGGGAGTGCTGTCCACACCACAATGCAGCAGGCCATGTGCACATGGTCCTGGACGGTCCCAAAAGGGATGCAGCTCCAGCAGACAATTGTAATCGTTAGGAGAGAGTACCATATCTTTGTTTCTGCCTGGTGGTTCACTAGACTGTTGGCTTGCCTTTGGTTATGGCTGTTGGGGCATTTGTTTGGGCCATGCCCATCCACAATGAGTGATGAGGGTTTGTAGGTGACTCCCTACTGCTTCATAGGTTTTGCTGTACTGATCAACACTGGCTCAGGGCCTTAAAGGAGTAACTTTTTTTTTTATGCAACGCAGATGAAGGAGATTTGTCAGTTTTCGGTTTTTTCACTGCTGGGAGGGGGACTTGCCTGTGTGTTAGTAGATTAGTTATGGTTGCCAGTGATATGGTAGCTAGTATTAAACCTTGATGACTTCGTGAAGAGTGATTTCACTCATGTGAAGATCAAGTATGTTTTCTGGGGATTTGATGAAATGCGGCTTGTGAAAGGCTGTTTTGAGACTATGACGGTTCACTATGAAGGCCAGAGTGCGTCAAGTAGTGTCACAACCAGCTCCTATAAGGAGTAGTTGTTGCCATGACTTCAGAAAAGGTTTTTCAGAACAATAGCCATTCCCAGGAGGCTGAGGATGAGGGACCCCCAGTTGTGATACAAAAGGCCTTGTCAGTTCCTGGCTTTTACAGGGACCCTGTGGATGGTGTCCCTTAGGATATGGTCTCGATGCATCACGATTACTTTTTTAAGGTGATGAGTTTAATGTGTCATGACCAGGTGGGGTATTGTGTGGTAAACGGATTTACCTTGGTCGGATGATATGGCGGGGACTGCCTTGAACTCATCAATAGCCTTGGCTGGGGTTTTCTCAGTCAACCTTCACCAGGTTTCTGTCACAGCACCAGACAAAGCCAAACTGCATGCACGAAGGGGTCCTGCAAGTTCCCTATCTCTTTATGAGATTGTTCCTTGGCATTGAGCAGCATTACCCTTCTTTTTTTTTTGTTTTCTGTCAGTAATGGTTGACCCAATTTCAGGGGTCCTATAAAGGTACATTGCCATGAAGTGGGACCTCAGAAGCCCAGGGTGACAGGTGCAGGCCGTCCCTTCCTGGCTGCATGGCTAAGATGTCACAGCTGGCAGATAGGGATTGGATCCCCCTTTGAATGACACGTGGAAATTTAAGCCCATGCAACCTAGATACTGCTCAAGGTCAGGTCATACCTGCCTGGGCTACATGATCAATGACTGAGTCGGGTGGCGGGTCTGTGTGTGTGAGAGACTAGTGCTTATATGAAGTGTGTCTGCTCTGTTTTTGGGGCAGCTTACTGTGACCTTCTCCTTCTGGTGGCGGGACATCAGTGTGCCTGACTATGGAGTCACCATGGCCAGTGTGTCTGGCATTGTGTTTGCTTAAGGGCTGTGACTGTTTGACGGGTGAGGTGGTAGTTGTTTGGGTGTCTGCTTGGAGTTTGGCGGTATCATCTCACTCGCGTGTGTTTGTGTTTTTGGGAGGAGGAGGATTGTGCCTTGCAGGCACAGTTCCCATGTCCATGGCTGGACACAGTGAACTGTATACCCTGCCATGTATGGTCCGCAGCTGTACAACATACCCCTGTATAGGGCAGCCACATGGCAGAACTTTGTGCATACACACACACACACACACACACACACACACACACACACACACACACACACACACACACACATACACATCACCATCACAGCTAGGGCATCTCCACACTTACACACACCACATCTGCACAGACCATTTAATAAACAACCCCCTAACCCACACACATGATGTCAACCAAATGGCTCAGTCTAGGCCTCTGGCAAACCCACACCGCACCCTGTGTATATGATGATACCTGTGCCACATCCCTGTCATCCATACCATTGATGCAGGAACAGGCTAATATGGTTCTGATGCACAGGGTGAATGTATTCAAGTTTAGCAATGTAATGCTGTTTAAAGTGTTGTCAGCTAGAATGTTTAATGCTTACACATCAGGGTGTGTAGCTGTCCAGCTATGATGCATTATTGCTGTTAATAACACTGACTGAATGTGGTCTCCATAATGCATTCTATTTGTGTTCTAGGTGTCTGTGTTTCAGAAGGATGTTGGTCTGCTGTTCTTTCCTACAAGGGGTGTGGCATTCTGGTAACACAGTGCCATTCCTTGAGGGAAATGGGTGTGGCACTGTGGTAACACATTAACTGTGTCATATCCCGGGTACAGCTGAACGCAAGTAGCATGCCTGTATAACAGTTATTGCATGCGCCACATGGCTGATAGGTCTGAGGGGTGTATACTGGTGAGTGCATGGTAGCTGATGTAAGCAGCTCTTCTACAGTGGACAATGGTAAGTGTACTGGGTGGCACACACCACATGTTTGTGAATAACACACACACACACACACACACACACACACACACACACACACACACACACACACACACACACACACACACACACACACAAACGCTTTGGTGTTGATGCAATACACAGAGAATATTGTTCACATGGATGTACTTAATTTTGCAGAGAACTCATTTTGGCCTATGTAATTCCACCAAGACAAAATTGCCAAAACATCACATCAGTAAATAATCAGTCTGCCAAAGTTGATTTCAATGAAAATAGTACTGGCAGGGTATATGTCCTTTTACCCAATGTAGTGCAATCCTGGAGTTGGTATAAATAGTTGTGCTGGTGTGGGGGGCACAGCCCTCCAGTTTGGAGGGTGTGGGGTGGCAAAGAACCACACAGTGTCATTAACAGCTACTTAATCTGTTAATATAAACTGGACAGTATAACAGCACACTATGCGGGGGATACGCATAACAATACCCTCGATGTGGGTGGCTGTGCCCACAACAACCACCCCCAACTATATATACTAACTCTGCTATAGCTGTACAGTGGGGAAAAGGGCATTTACACATCCACTACTAGTTTTGATGGAATGAATTTCCACAAGATGATTGCTTTGCAATGTTAGCTTTTGCCAGTTAGTTCTCGGATAAATGATCACCCGGGAAATTGTTTTTCTGCAAACTGAAGCAGATCACTTCACATACACATGCACATACTTGGCAACAGTGAGATTAGAACCCTTACCTTGGTACTTATTGCTACTAATGTGTTCGGCCTTAATTGTACACACCACAGAGCTTGTAGGGTGAGGTGTGCCCCGAGCTTCCTGTAAAGTGAACAAATTCACCAGGCCTTGTACAGTATGGTAATGGGGGATGTACTGGGTGTTAATGGACACTACATAGTATAATATATTGACATATACTAATTGACAAATACATACGGTCATTGACACATGTGTCAGACCTGGGTTTAACAGTGCTGACTACCTTGTCACTGAGTCCATACTGTTACAGGGTTTTTGCACACAGCACATGCATTATTGGGCTGAAGAGTGTCATCAGTTACCTGTATGGTTGATGGTAACAGCGGTCTTCATACAGTGGACCTTGGGACATATACTGGGAGTCCCATGGTGTAAAGACAGTATACCCAGCACCCACACCCCACATTGGATATAGTACTCACTGAAACCCATGAAAATGCTCTGACATACCCACAAACGCACATTTACCAGGAATGCAATACAAATCCTTGTTTATCAAATTATTGCTACTACAGGGATATGCATTTATTGCAAACACCACAGGGATAGTAGGGTGAGGGTTTTGTCATGGCTCTTCCAATGTGAGCAACATCACCATCCCATATAATGTATGGCAATGTTTAGTGTATTTGGAGACTGAGGCCTCAGAATGCTGCCTCCTACAAATATGCACACTCACACACACACTTGCACACACATACACACACACACACATGCTCACATTGCCAGGACTCAGAGGGTAACCAACACCTATCTACTCATTTGTAGAACAGTGTTATGCTGGTACTGTAAGCTCCAGGTAGCTCATACTGTGAAGAGTGTCACAAGGTAAATTTAATGTGAATTACAGCAGCAGCCTTTTCTAAGTGTAGCAATGGGGGCTGCAGTAGGTGAGAAGGCCCTCAGAGTATTTTAAACTACAAGTTTACAAACAGACAAACACTGTTGTACTCAGTAACGCACATAGACACATTTGTCAGTACTGAGGTCCATAGGTGCAAGTGTTCCTAGGTGTGTACCAGGCATGTGAGTATACAGGTATCATGCCACCTGACATTTGTCAGCAGACCATCTATCAGCTACTGCCACTTGCGTGATCCCCAGGGTGACAGTTAAATTCAGCATCCACTCATCTGGTTTTCTCTTGAAGAGGGCCAGTGAGGTGCTCCAAGTGACATGTATGCCACACATATTGCATAACATGGCCAGTGTCTGGGTTAGAGACCTGTTCTGAAACATGTTCTGTTGACTGTGGTAGCCTGGTTGAGGTATCCATGGCATGTGGTGCATACAGAGTGACATTTCCTAGCTGTAGCATGTGCAACACAGCTGGGCAGACATGTCAGTATCAGTCAATCAGAGGCTGCCTGTAAGCAGCCAAGCTGTGACAAGGAACACTTGGAGGTTCAGGTCTCTGTCTGTATAGGACAATTGTATGATGGCTAGGCTCCTACATGTGCAGTACACTTGCAGCCTACACAGTTGTAAGTGTCCAGTGAGTTACATGGCAAATGGATAATTATACCCACTGATTGGTCTACTGAGTGTGGTGTAGAGGGTACATTGACCTCTCCATTCCTTGATGACACACCCTTACTTATGCAGTGTGCCACATGGAAGGACTTTCTGTCCACAGTGGCAATGTGGTGGTCAGAAGAGAGGTTGCTGTCAAGATGTGTTCACAGACCTCCTATAAGGAGATCTGTGCCCATTGGACTACCATCAATGTGGCCTTTTGTGGGCAGCACATTGATTCAACAGGGGATTGGGACACAGTTCTTGACAATGAGACTAAGGCCAGTGTTCTGACAACAGTTGGAGGTATCAGTGGCAAATTTATGCGGGATGTGTACATATTCTGGAGATGTGAACATAGCCCCCAATTAGCAATGTTTGCAAACATTGCTAAACATAGTTTATTCATGTTTGGCTGGATGTTAGAGCCTCACATAACAAACAAATTTTGATCCAGGACAAGAACCTGTGGTACTCCACTCAGGACTGGGAGACCGTCACCAACCATGACAGCTTGGTAGTCTGACATGGGGTCTGCTGCTTTCACACTGTGGGCCCCATCCCTGAGCTGGGTTGTGGACCTCTTAGTGACATAGGAATTAATGAATAGATGAGTGGTTTTGCCTATGATTCCTGAGTGTGGAGTTGTATCTCAGGACTACAAGGGACACATATGTTGCTTTGTACTCCGTACTGTTATATAGTTATTTCACACGACAAATGGATTGTAGGACTGCAGAGTGTCCACAGCTACCACACAATTGGGCCCTGCACAGTGGACATTTGGTAGTGTACTGTGTGGACCACACAAAAGTGTAGCAAAACACCCACTCAATGTATATGGATCACAATGTTAATGACACAACTACAGACACTTTCCAGGAATGAGATTCAAACCACTACCTATCTAGTTATTGCTACTACAGTATTATGCATTTATCAGACATGCCATGGAGCTTACATACTTGACAGCTCCCCAAAGGTATCTTTAAAGGGAGTGATATCAGCAGCAGTACTAAAGGAAGAGAAAGGGAAATGTAGTAAGTGGGAATGGCCTCAAAATCATGTCTCCACAGACACTTTTACATTTGCCTAGACTGAGATTAGAACTCCTACCTAACTAGTATACTGCACTACAGTATTACACAGTTATCAATGGGCCACGGAGCTTACATATTTGAGAGCTCTCCAAAGGTATCTTTAAAGTTGAGTGACATCAGCAGCAGTGCTAAAGGAGGGGTAAGGGAAGTGTAATAAGTGTGAATGACCACAAAATCAGGTGTCAACAAAGACGCACCCACTCTCTCACACAAACACACATTTTCACAGTTGTCAGGACCAGGATTAGAACTCCTACTTAACTACACTATAGTATTACGCAGTTATCACGAGCACCACAGAGCTTATAAGGCTGAGATTTGGCCAAAGGGTTATTTCAAGGTGTCTAAATTTAGCAGGAGTGCTAACATAGGGCAATGGGAAGTGCAGTGTGTGTGAATAGGCCATAAATCGTTCCTCTGGAAACATACATACACACTCACTCACACACAACTTTACATTTGACAGGACTGAGTTTACAAATGCTACATGACTACCTATTTGTACTATAGTGTTACACAGTTATCACAAACACCACAGACACTAGAGGACTGAGGGCTACCAAAAGGAATGTCTACAGTAATTGACATCAGCACATCATGTGATATAGGCCAATGGGATGTGTAGTGGGTGGGACAGGCCTCATAATGGGATTCTTTATGTATTAAGTAAATAAATAAATAAATTCTCTCTGTCACTGTCTGTCTTTCTCTTCCCCACATTTGTGTGTGTGTGTGTGTGTGTGTGTGTATGTTTGACCTATTATAGTGTGTTGGCCTTGGATATGTGTGAGTATTCCTATCCAATGTGTGTGTGAAGCATCATAAGTGGTGTACAATTTGGTGTGTGCACAGACATCTGCAAATGACAGTTATGTATAGCCCACTGTGTTGTCAGACATGGGCTTCATTTCTCTAAGTGTAGGAGCATGCCCAGTATGACCTTCTGTATTGAGTGTGTGAATCCATTCCAGGTTAGGTTGTACTCCAGTCCAGGGTTTGGTGTTCTACACCTACTGCTAGCAACTTGTTTCTGCAGGATATCTGTAGATAGGTTGACAATATGGAGTCACAATGGGAAAAAGAAAGGGGGATGCTGTGACAATTGCTGTTTGTGCTGCTTGTGTTACATGGTGTTAGCAGGGATATTCAGACATATGTACTGTTTTACACTGTGATGTATTATGTCATCAACTACTGACAGATATAATTATTTACTCACAGTTATTTACTGTGAAAATACAATATGAATGAAGCTGGGTCCAGTATTGTGGGCCACAGTCTACACATTCTTGCACACTTCTGCCATTCTGGAGGGGTAGGTACAGACACTTGCTGATGGGTCTGTGTAAATGGTTCAGCACCTTGGTAGTATGGTGGCTGAGGATCCCCTTCTTGTACATATATCGACTTAACAGAATGGCCATATCCTGCTGTGGACATACCTCTCAACTGTACAAATTCGCCCAGGTTACCCAGAGGCAGGACTCGTATATCTGGTCAGTTCCCCTTCATATTGTGGTTTATGAGCAGGTTTGCAGCCACCCATTAATGGGTTTGCAGGCAGAGGTAGTATGAGCACACATCAGAGTTTCAAACTTCACACAACCCATGACATCCATGCTTCTACACCCCCTTCTGTTATTCTATCCTTTTCCTAACATTATCCAAGCAATATCTGAGAAGTATCCCTATAGTTGGCCCTTCATCCCAGCAGTATTTATGGATTGGTCCACAGTTCTTGCAGTAGGACATGGGGATGCATGTTACTGGGATTTGTCAGCATGGCCTTGCATTTGTGTTCTGTTGACTGTGGTTGTTGGTTAGGACCCCATATGATACCATACATTGGCGCTATGGGTGAGGCACAGACCTTTGACAGAGGACTGTAGGCCATTTTGTAGTGATGCAGGTCATCTGTAGCAGGCCAGTGCATTCTGTCACTCATACATTCCCAGGCTGTGAGCCAGTGGATTCTCCTGGAGGTCCCAAGGGGAAGTGTGCGAGGTGTTACTGGCAAAACATCCTGTCCATATTGATCCATTGGTCTGGATGCAGGCAGGGTGCTGCTTACAGCTAGGGACACACCTGCATAGGACACCTCTTCAGCATGCTGAATTCTGTGGGTATTCCCATACAGACGTGGGGTCGTACTGTACTCATTCCCAACAGCAAGGGTCTCACCTGTGAGATACCTGTGGGTGTTGGGGGGTGACCTGAGTGCATGTGTGATATATCAGCTTAGGGCACCTGCCTCACAGGTATAAGTGGGACCTTATCCATATCCCACCTTGTGTATGGCCATTGGCAGCCTGGCATGAGTGTGTAACAGTGCTTTTGGTGGTGTGGCAGTGATTGGGCAGACAACCAGTATTCCATAGTGGAGGGACAACTAATGTTATGCTAACCTCTATATACATAATTCCACAGTTGTGTGCAACTGAGAGTTATTGTTGGCACTGCATAGGGTACTTCCACCTGTGTAGTGTTTCCATGTAGGGCCCCCTGCTCATGGTCTGTCTGGCTTTCCAACATTGACTGCTATTGACATCTGGACAGTGTACAACCATTAACATGGGTGTCACTGAGAAGCACATTGATTGGCACTGCAGTTATTGGGACATGGCCCTGTCAATCATAGTACTGTACTTGGGCCACTGAGACACAACATGCAGACCTACATGCTGACCACTTCCACACAACATTAAACACACAGAAACCTAGCACACTGACCCCTGCATATTGTGGACATGCACCAGTTTATCATGTTGGTTGGGACATCTCTGGCACTCTGTGCTCCACTGATTTTACTCCACAAATTTACATGTTACTGCATTTCTCCATGGGGTTGTGGGGAGGGGGCACACCTGATGACTTTACACATTTGCAATAACTGTAGTGGTATTTCACTTACCCTGTTTACTTCCATTTACCATTGTATTTTGACCTATCTTGCACAAAGGAGGCATCTCAGTAGAATACACACATTAGATTGTATTTGCATACTTTTCAGTTTCAGACTTCTTGCCCTTCAGAACTATGATGCAACTGCCAGACCTGTTGCACTATGTCTGTGTCGGTCTGTAGGGGGGCTATTCTCCATTCCCAGCATTTGAGGGCCTTAGCCCGAGCTTTCTCTATGGTCATCTACACCTGTCCTGCTGGGTGAGGCTGGGGGTGGGTATGTGAACCCACAATGACAACCATGTGTGCGGCCTACGGACACCCAGTTATTTGGCCCACCATATGTACTGCGGTGGGAGTTGTCACCTTGTGTACTACTGGCTAGTATGTTGACACCAGTATTTGTTATGGATTTCCTGCTGTTCTTTATAGCTGTCCACTGTCTGATGCTATCCCATTCGTCCAAACAATTCCCTTGCATGCTTGCATCCATACCATAGATATCAGTATCAAAACATACTACTACATTCACTAATTGATAGGTGGAGTGACTTACCTTGTGCCTGGGCCAGCACTACAGATGGTGCTGGAGGGCTGACTATGTCGGATGCACACAGTACACTGCCTATACATGGTAAGGCACAGGTAGTGTCATGTTTGGCATCCCTTTTACTGTGTTTGCGAGTCAGAGAGAGGTGTCATTCCCTGGGTCACTACTTTGTCACTGTATGTGCTATGCATTGCCTATTTGCCAAGGCCTGGGCATATTGGGAATGCCTCCTTCTGCCTACAGGGGCAGGTTCAGGTAGTTCATCCTCCGAGTCACTCTGTGCCTGTGTGGCCCTGCCCCATGCTGTTCTTGCTGCAGGTGTTTCCGCAGGATCATATTGTGTAGCATGGCACATACTATGAGCATTTGTATACATGTAGCTGGAGAGTACTGCAAGGCTCCACTGGATGTGTCAAGGCAGCAGAACTGTGACGTGAGCATCCCAAACACATGCTCTATAATGATTCTGGTTTGTGTGTGTGCCTCATTGTGGAGTTCTTGTTCAGGTGTATGTGCATTTCTGAGGGGTGTCATCAGCCATGGCTCCAGTGTGTAGCCAGCATCCCCCACTACGTGGCCATATGGGATGTCCCCACTGGCAAATGACTGGTAAAGCTTTGTCATATACCAGATGTGGGAATCGTGATAGCTTTCAGGGCTGCTAGCACACAACCTGGCAGTTGATGGAGGGGAAGCCCTTGCAGTTTATGTAGACCCTACCCCGCTAGCTGGGTGGTGCTTTGATGTGTATGTGTGTGCAGTCTATAACACCCACTACCTCAGGGTATTCTGCTATGTGGTGGAAGAGATGCATATTGCTGGTCAACTCCTCACGGGTGTTGAGGAAATATATGTGCTCACTGGCATGTGCTTACATGGCATCCAGGAACTGGTGGAGTACCCTGGATGCTGATGCCTGTGAGATCCCCATGATATCCCCAGTTGGCCTTTGGAAGGTAGCTGTGGCTAGTATTCTTAAACCTATACATACCTTGGTATCCACTGGGATGGGTTCCACTCTGTTGGTTCTGTGTGTGAGGTGTGGCCGGCACAGCTCAACAATTTGCTGTAGAATGTCCCTGTCTACCCTATAGCATTCCACTATCTCCAGCTCATGTATCCCCTGATAGGTTACCCTGGGTCTGTACCCTCTTCTACTTCTCCTCACTCTGGGTTGGTTGTCAGCATTCACATCCTCATCACCCTCAGCCTCTTGCACATATTGATGTATGAGAGCAACAGCAGCCCCTAACATTTTGTTAGCTTTGTCTACACTGGTGGTGTAACATTTGTGGGAGAAAACAGACTGAAAGGTGTTTGCATAGTTTATAGTAGTGTGCTGGGCTGCTGCCTGTGTAATTGGCTGATTCTGATACATTCCACCTGCCAGCTATGCTAGTTCTCCTTGATTGCATTCCTACTGCTGTTTCCCCTTCCTATTTCCTCCCTGTTTAAGCTCCGTGGCACACCACGCATACCCAGTGCTCAGATGTGAACAGTGCTGCTATTCCGTTTTTTTTTTTTTTTTTTATTTTATTTTTTTGTTTAAAACCCAGTGCGTGGCGAGAACACACATTTAAGCAAGAGAAACAGTGCTCAACAATGTAAGACACACCCCCTCCTTAGCTGTGCTTTCGCTAAAGGCAAACATGGGCCGCAGACCTCCAATAAGCTTACAGCATGCATGACACACCCTTTTATGAGGTCATCCACTTCTTCTTCTTATACAATGGTGTTGCTGCACCTACATGGTTGGGTGCAGGATAACACTGAGAGGAAATAGGTGATTCAGTATCAGTTCCCTCATTTGCATATACCAGACTGCTAATTCATAGTTACCACACTCACACTGAGCCTTCCCCCTTAGCAACCACTATTCCCTGGCATTGTTGTCTTATGCATGCCATTGACCATTATAGTAAAATGCAGATTTGGGTATAAAAACTTATTTTCCCCTTTTTCTTATTTTTGTGTTGATCCCGTTTGTGCACTACTGCCCTATGCTTAAACAGTCGAGATCGGTCAAAAAAAAAAATAAAACCTGTTTTTATAAAATTTCAGCTATTTTTCATGCCAGTGGCCATATATTTGGCCATTGATATGCCTACTGCATAGAATACATGCTTTCTTTTGAGCTGTCAGGCCTCCATTTTGTAATTTGCAGAAATGTATTCGGTTAGTAACCAATACATTTCTGCAGATTATACTATTCCTGCACAGACGCCTGCCTGCTTCCTGGATCGTTAATTCACCTCATTTGCTTGGTTTTCACCAGAAAATGAGGTAATTAGCATATGGCAGTGGTCTCCATGCGGGAATAGTGTAGGGGTGCTCAGTCACATCTTGGGGACTCGATCCTGGATCGGTCATCAGCCATATTGCATGCAGCAGCTCTTGCACCATTCCTGTACTCCGTGCAGAGCTTGCTGAATCTGGGGGATGATATTATGATACATCTGAGGTTTATATCCAATCTAATATGGTTTCTTTGGTGTTTGCTTTATAAATTCTAGTTCGCTCATTAACTAGTTTTGTGAACCACTATTGATTTAAAATTGATTGTTGGCATTTGCATTGTTTTTTTACTTGGGAATAAGGTTAGCTAATATTGATACCCCTACATATTACTGTATCTCATTTTGTCTGTGTTGTTATCCAGGACAGTATTTCTTCTAAAGTGCCTATATTTCATCTAAGTTATCTTGAAGGTATATAAAAGCAGCTATATGCGACTGTGTGTGAGTTAGCAAATAAAGTAGCTAGCATTATGTCTGCATTGTAAAAGGAAGGAATTGTCAGTTATGAGTAGATCAAGTACATTTAACTATTTTTAATGTTCATTCTGTTCAGAAAATATTATAGCCTGGTGTTAATATTGCCTCATCATTTATGGAGGATTTTAGCCACATCTTTGAGAAACTTAACATAGCAAGGGCATAATAGTTTATCTAGATGATTGTCTCTGATATTTTGTTGCAGATATCTCTTACACTAATATGTCAGGTTTTTAGACAGTTGGAGTTAGAAAGATTTTGTTGTTTATTTTCACAGTGTTGCTTTTGGTGGGTTGTGTAGTGTTAGATGAATTTTATTGTTTCATTTTTTTCAATGTTGCAGCCGATGGGTCCCAGTTTAGGTTGTATGTTCCCAAGAGCAGGAATGTACAGCTGAATAACAGTTTGTTTAATCTTTGTAATAGTTGGGTTTCTCTAAAAATATATGTCACTGTGATGGTCAAGTATTTTAGTTCAAAATTGTTGGTGTCATTACTGTTTTGGTTTTGTAGGAAAGATGGAGGGGGGGGCATTTGTTCTGAGTTGATAAGCCAGTTGACAATAACTTAATTAGGTATGTTGCAGGTGTACTTTATAATCAGCCATCATTTTGAAGAATACAAAGTTTGGTGGCAATTATCAGGAGTAGAAGACCATGGTGGTTTTGTGTGTGAGACGTATGGCATCAGTAAGATTACTCAGGTTTGTGATACAAGTGCAAGTTTTTTTTTTTTTTGTTAGGTAATTGTGGATGGGCTGCTTTTGTAGGTATATGTGCGACACCACTGGGAGAGGCTGGCAATGGGAGAAGGAGGGGAGTGAAACAGGCAGACACCTGTAAGTATAGTGGAAGCTACAAAAGAAGGTATAGGAAAAGCACAAATGATGCATGTAATGATTATGTGAGATATTTTAATGGGAGGAAATAAATAAGTAAAAAGCATAGATGAAAGTATGAATGACTATGTTAGGAATTGTCTTATGTGTTTGTCTTACTACAAGCTCTTTTTACTTAATATATACAAGAAAGCTATATATTACAACAGCATGCAGTTTGCTCACAGCAGCATAGCTAGGGTGGGATGAGAGAGGCAGCTGCCCAAGGTGCAAAGTGCTGGGGGGGGGGGGGTCTATCAGCTGATCCTGATCTTTCTTTAATGTAATACTGGCTTTTAAAAGCCAGTATTGCATTTGCAGTTAACCCGAGTGTTATTCCTCCCTGTGTATGGTCTAAACCATAACAACTGCTTGCTACATTGTAGCAAACAGTTTGCTACAGTTTAAAAGTGAAAAAATAAAAAAATAAAAAAATCCTTTTCTGTTTTTGTTTTAACGAAAACCTGAATGCTGTAGTGCTCTATGCAGATAGAGTACAAACCGTGGCAATTTTTTCTACACTTGTAGCAAGCTGTTTGCTGCAGTTTAAAAGGTAGTTTTTTTCTAGTTTTTGTGCCAGTAAAAGGAACATCCGCTTTTTTTCATTTGCTTTTCAATGGAAGAGCTGAGAGGTGCAGGGGCAGTTCCTAGATCTAATAGTAATAAGCCAATTATTTACAATGTATTAATCAGCTTATTACAGGGAAGTGCTTTTGTTTTTCTTTTCGGTTGAACAGCCTAGGGGGTGGGTTGCTGGTTTATAGTACCAACCTGGGGTACCAGTTAAACAAGCAACATTTCTGTTTGTACAGTATCAGTTTAGGGGGTTATAATCCATAGGTGATATTTTGTCTTTCTGTAGTTACACAGTGGCAACAAAACAAATTATAAAGAATAATATAACTTTAGTCCTGTTTGTCAGAAACAAAACTTTGCATTTAGCTGTAGGAACTTTGTTAGAGCTGTACAGCCAGTGGCTAAGGACCAAAACAGCCTGAAAATGATGTAGGTGTATATCTATCATCATACTTCGGATGGCGCAGTGGTGCAGTGGTAGCACTGCCAGCTCACAGCCAGAGGTTCTCTGGTTTGATTCTCAGTTGGGGTGCCTTGTGTGGGTTTCTCCCATATTACAAAGACGTGTCTAGAACATTTCTCCCTGGGCTTCTGCTGAAAATTGGCTTTGTTCCAAGTTGGAATTTGCTGGTTAATAAATAATTAACAATTATACAGTTTAATAATTAAAATAAGAACTGTTGGCAAAAGAGTGAGGAAATAAATACTTTATTTCCAAAAAGGGGGAGTATGTTTGTCTTTTGTAACCAGACTTCATCAAACTATAATGAACTCAGCAGGATCTTTGCTTTAAACAATAAAAAAAAAAAACAAGTAACCTCCGTGGTATCCCCGAAGTCTCAAAACAACCCAACAGTGTAAGAAACTTCTTTGTGTGGAAGATTTTCAGTCCATATATCTCTAGTTAATCACTGTATATTAATCAGATCAGACAAAAGTTGTAGAAGTAGCGAACTTATACTTGTCTTAAGTAAAAAAAAAAAAAAATAATAAAAAAATATATAATTGTACAGAATTACTAAGTATTCGAAAGTAATCCAAGCAAGGCAGGCAGTCTGTTTCCAGTCGTAAATCCTTTATTAAGTACACAGACAAGCGATCCAAGTAAAACAAAAATAGAGTAATAATTTCATCACAAGCTTTCTAAATATATATATATACTTTTTATCAGGCATGGGAGTGGTTTATTGTGCTGTAAAACAAAGTGTTATTGGTACACATGTTAAATTCATATCCCTTCCCCTATCCATGTGACATTCAAGCTAGTTCTACCCTACTTAGTAGCTGTCATAATAATATAACCCTTATGTACTTTAAATAAAATTTATAATGATGTGGTACCTCTTATTTAACCAGATTATTAAGTTGATTATTAAGTCTTTGATTTTATCCAAGACAATATACTACATGGCCGGAAATATATCAATCTTAGTCCATTTGGCAATCAAAAATATATATATAAATATATACATATACACTTTGCTTGTAAAAAATCAATTGTAAAAATCATATTTTATTTTCATAACCTATTATTAACAATGATCGCTTTCGTCCTTCTAGACTTCTTCAGGTCTGTGTACAAGAACCCTAAAAACTATCTATAAAAATATATATAATTGTATAATAAGTATTGTTATTACACATTATTTGGAATAAAGTGGAAAAAAGAACCAGAAAAAGAAAAAATAATAAAAAAAAATGTATGATGATGGAAACAAAATATACACCTAAATTACAAATAATTTAAAATGGTATTTAAAGCCAACTGGTAGAATAAAATAAAATAAAATAAATTTTTTCATGTAAACGATGTGGCAATTTTCTAAGTTCCAGTGCACTTTTAAATGAACAGTAGTAGTTTAGTCCAGGCTTCCTAAAAGAGTTCAGCTTTAATTGCCACGAGTTCATGTTTCTCCAGAATATTCGGGATGTCTCCTTCAAGATCACTCATGTCTGTGTGATCCAGGATCCGGAACTTAAAACCTATGTGTCTTTTATGAAGAGAAAGTTGTTTGGCTAGTGCATTATTTTTACATAGAGCGGATTTCTGACAGATGACATGAAATGCTATGCTTGAGTTTATTTACAGTCTTGCCCACATAGAATGCATCACATTCATTGCAATGTGCCCTGTAAATTACTTTTGTAACTCCCTGGACTAAACTACTACTTTTCAATTAAAAGTGCACTGGAACTTAGAAAATTGCCACATTATTTACATGGCTAATTTTATTTTATTTTATTCTACCAGCTGGTTTTAAATACCATTTTAAATCAGCCACAAACAGTACCATGCACTGGGTCCAATGGTGGGTTCCAAACTATGAAGATACGACTTTCAAATTGATGGAAAATCCACAAAGAGAAACAGTTCAAAACCACATTGTATAAAAACTGCAGAATAGTAAAAAATCAAGCAGTTTATTTTACAGACTGTTAGCGCTTTCACCCGTAGGCTTCTTCAGACATTTACAAAAATACAAACTCATTCAAGATTTTAAATACTAAGACATCTCTATCTATTGGTTAAAAAATAAGTCATGTGCACATACAAAAATCATTCACTTAAAGACATAAAGCGCTAAACTTCCTAACAATCAAAACATATTGTAGATAAAACCTACAATATATACATAAACACATATCTATATATAAAACCATGAATTAAAAATACCTAATGAAGTTATATGTATATATTGTAGGTTTTATCTACAATATGTTTTGATTGTTAGGAAGTTTAGCGCTTTATGTCTTTAAGTGAATGATTTTTGTATGTGCACATGATAGAAATGTCTTAGTATTTAAAATCTTGAATGAGTTTGTATTTTTGTAAATGTCTGAAGAAGCCTACGGGTGAAAGCGCTAACAGTCTGTAAAATAAACTGCTTGATTTTTTACTATTCTGCAGTTTTTCTTTATACGAAGTACGTGGTTTTGAACTGTTTCTCTTTGTGGATTTTCCATCAATTTGAAAGTCGTATCTTCATCGTTTGGAACCCACCATTGGACCCAGCGCATGGTACTGTTTGTGGCTGTTATTGTTATTTTTATATCCATTGCATTAGCTGGGTCCCAGCTCCGTTACCTTGGTGTGTGCTTTGTTTGTTTTTTATACCATTTTAAATCAGTTGTAATTTAAGTGTATATTTTGTTTCCATCATCATACATTTTTTCTTATTATTTTTTTCTTTTTCTGGTTCTCTTTTTTCCACTTTATTCAAAATGATGTGTAATAACAATACTAACTAATTATACAATTATATAGCTTCATAGGTTGGTACTAGGCCTATACAAGCCTAGCCATAACAATTCCCTGGCTATTTCTTCCCACAATATTTACTTCCCTGGACCCCTAGCAGGACAACTGATGTGATCCCTGTGGTGAATTTCCTATCTCCCATCCAATCATCAAGGTTCCTTTTGAAGAAGACCAAAAAGGCGCTCTGCTTGACATATATGGGCAGTCTATTCCAGGGTCTGGGGAGTCTCTCTGTGTCAGGAACCTATCCCTCCAGCATGTTTTGTTCATTGTGATGACAAGGTTTAGATCCCTGGAGTGTGTTGCTTTGAGGGATTGGGATTTCTTTAAGTGTAGCATGTCCAACAGCTCTGGGTTTGACATGGCCTTGTATGTTAAGCAGAGATCACCTCTGAGTAGACAATATGTGACAGAGTATAGCTGGAGTTTTTTTAGATGGTCGGCATAAGGCATCTGCTTTAGGCTTGTGATTCTTTTAGTGAGGTATTTCTGTAGCCCTTCCAGTTGTTGCAGATGTCTTGAGAGGTACATACCAAATGGGGCATTGTATTCTATAATGGATCTAATGAGGGATGAGTACAGTGGGACAATGACCTCCTTTTTTCTGGATGAAAAGCCCTCAGAGATGAGGCGTGCCACATAGAAGGATTTCCTGACTGTTGTGGTGATGTGGTTATCGAAGGTGAGACCACTGTCCACCTGTGTCCCTAAGTGTCTTATCACACTTTTGGTGGTTAGTGTACTACCACCTATGTGGTAATTCATGGGTAAAGCTTTTTCCTAAAGGGGATAATTATACATTTCTTGGCACTGAGTTTGAGCCCATGGCTCTGGCACTAAGCATCTGTTTTTGTAAGGCCCTTTTGTAGAATATCCACATAATTTGGGGATTCAATAATGGCTCCCAGCTTGCAGTCATCTGCAAACTTTGTTAGCCAGAGTCCCTTAGTGCTGACCTGTACTTCAGAGAAGTAGATGCCAAACAGGAGCAGTCCCAGAACTGAACCCTGAGGTACTCCACTTGTGACTTGTCTGGAGCTGAATTTGGAGTCTGCTACTTTTACAGTGTGGGTTCTGTTAGTAAGCCAGTTGGCAACCCATCGAGTGATGTAGGGATTAATACCCAGCTTAGTAAGTTTATCTATGATTCCAGAGTGGGGGATGGTGTCAAAGGCCTTGGCAAGGTCCAGATAGGCTGTGTGGACCACCTTACCCTCATCCACAGCTCTGCAGACTGATTTGAAGAAGTCAATCAGGTTCAGGAGACAAGATCGGTCCTTCATGAACCCAAACTGGATGGGGTCCAGTGTTTGAAGGTTGCCAATGTCTATGTTTATAAGTTCCATGATAATATGTTCCATGGCCTTGCAGATCAGGCTCGTCAGACTGATGGGGCAGTAGTTCTTCTCAGGATCCAAGGAGGATACCCCCTTGTGGAGGGGGATAACTGTACCTGTGTGCCACTCAGTGGGCATGAAGCCTGAGGTGAGACTATGATTAAACATGATACTTAGGTGAGGTGCCAGTTCATTTTGTAGTTCATGTAGTACACAGCCTGGGATGTCGTCTGGTCCCACAGATGCTGTATTCTTAGCTTTGGAGAGTGCATTTTTTACCTGTGTGTCCATTATTAATGGAATTTGGCAATCTTTCAGTATTGAGATGGGCCCTTTAGGGGGTGAGAGGGCGGTGAAGTTGGCACTGAATAGATCTGCCAGGATATTGGCAATATCCTTGGGAATATATTTTATGCCATTCTGTTGTAGCTCAGAGCAGATCTGAGGATTGCCATTTAGATTCTTGACATAGCTATTAGAATGGCTTGTGTTTGTTTTTGAAATCTTTGGCAATTTTATTTTCGTAACTAGCTTTGGAGGATTTTATGAGGGATCTCAGGTTCTTACTGAGGCTGGTAAGGGAGCTTTTTGAATCCTGGGATTTTCATCTTTTCTGCAACAGTTTCTTCATTTGTTGTAAAGTTTGTTTGTTGAAAGTATAGTGTTTCTAGATATTCGACTATATAAAAAAAGAATATAGGATAGAATCTACCATACATAAAAAGAATGTGAATATTTGTAGATGCATTAATAGGAATAGCATGCATGCACCACATACCTTTAAAGGAATATTGAGGACGCAATTAATAAGAGCCAGTAAGCTTAATACTGAGGACGGTAATTTTATAAATCAGGCTAGAGAAATGGTGCAGGAGTTTAAAGGGAATGGATATCCTAGTCAAGTTGTAAACGGAATATATAAGGGTGTTGTAAGAGGTAGACGAGATAAGTATAAACCAATTTTTAGTGCAAATATGATACAAGAAATACAATCATTAGATAGAAAAGAAAATATAGTTAGATATGTTACTACATTTAACATTAATACTAAAGATGTACGTTATATAATAGAAAAAAATGGATAATATTAATGGCCATGCCTGAGATTAAAAATATAATAGGAGAGAGACCACAATTTTCCTATAGAAACTCCGAAACACTAAAGCAGAAACTGTGTTATAAGGATTTTAAAGAAGTTAAGGAAAAAGTCCAACGAAAGATAGGGACGAAAAATTGTTATAACTGTAGTTGTTGCAGTGACATATATGATGAAACAGATAATTTTAAACATCCTGTAACTAAAGAAATATATACTTTCAAAACTTCTGTGAACTGTAACACGACTCAAGTAGTATACCTAGCTACATGCATATCATGTACATCATTTTATGTGGGCAAGACCACGAGAAAACTAAGAGAGCAGATAGTGGAGCATAAATCAGAGATTAGAAGAAATATAGCCACTAATGCACTAAGCAAACATATTTCTGAAAATAATAGCACCCATAGGTTTAAGTTTAGGGTTGGGAGGGTGGCCTAATGGTTAAGGTGTTTGCCTTACAAACACAAGGTGCAGGGTTTGAGTCTCACAAGAGATAATTGGCTAGGGTTAAAATATCTCGCAAGGGCAGTTAGCTTAGTGCTAATCTATGAATAGATACAGTCAATATGGAAGTAGGGAAGGTGATATGAATAATACCTTGGAGTTGAAGGAGTATGAATGGATTATTAGATTTCAGGCAGATGTTAAACTGGGTTTGAATAATGCTGTTAGTTTAAAACCGGTATTGATAAAAACACAAAGAGAAAATATATAATATATGTAATACTTTTTATATTTATACTTGTATAGTTTAAATACTTAAGTGGATGTTTCTTATATAAATTTTAAGTAGTTTTTAGGTACTGTTGTTTTAAACATAATAGTTGTTACTTAATGATGTTAGGCTGGCTGTGACATGTGCTCTTAATTATTCCCTATTTAAAAATGAAGATGGAAATGTGATTTTATGTACTAATGAAGGGTGGTTAGCCCGAAAGCTTTGCATTAAATGTTTTTTTTTTGGCGTGATTCGTGTATTTAATGTAGGATTCAGCAATCAAACTTTCAGTTGCTGTCTGCATGGGTGTCATGAAGTTTGTCACTTCTGACTTGAGTAGCTTGAAGATTTTTATGGAGGTTTCCTTACTGGGGGGGGGGAGGGATGTGGATGTCAAGGGTGATTAGCTTATGGTCAGACCTGACCAACGAGGGGGTGACCATAGGTGTGGAGTATCAATTTCCCATGTTGGTAATGACCAGGTCTAGGATATTGGAGCCCCTGGTGGGACTATGGATTAGTTGATCCAGGGCATTGGAATTTATGAATTCCAAGAACTGTTGGGCAAAGTTGTTGGTACACGAGTAGTTTTCCCAGTTAATGGCAGGGGAAATCACCCAGTATTAGGGTGTTTGGTTGTATCTTAATATTTTCCAGTATGTTTAGAAAGATGTAGTGAGAATCTTGGGGCATGGTAGGGGATTTGGATTGCAGTCTTACCTAGTGTTAGTTGCACCTGTAGAATTTCAGACACATTGTGTTGGGCAACATGGACAATGACAGAGTCATATTTGTACTTGTTGTTAGATTGACTTGAGTGCATGTGTTATGTGGCAGATCCTGGCACCCTACAGGCAACTGACTGTAATTTTCTACTTGTTCAGCCTGGTGAGTAGGACATCAGTGTGCCTGCCTATAGAGTCACCTATGACTAAAGTGTTGGGTACGTTGTCTTGCCTTAGAGGCTGTTGTTGAGTGGCACACTAGTGTTGTGAGCTATGTGACACTTTGGTTGTGATTTGTGTTTATTTGCATTTCAGCTTCAGAGGTCCTTGTTGCTTGGGCAGGTTACTGTTAAGGGCCTTCTCATATGAATGTTTAGTGTTGCTATGTGACGGTATTGGTGGTGTGGGTTTAGAAGGGCTATGTTTTGCTTGAGGTGTAGTTTGGGTGTTAACCTTCTACTCTTGACTGTTTAGCACAATCTTGGGTGGAGAGAGCTTTGCTTCCAGTTTGGCTATGTAAGTCCATCTCTCGCAGGTTGTAGTGCTGAGTGGTAGGAGGAGAGGGTTATCTGTGTACATGAGGCAATTGCTGCATTGCCCCAGTATGCCCAGATTCACCAGGTGGACAGGAGAAATCACCGGAAGCTGACCCTTGGACATATCTGGTTTGGTGCTTTTTTTTTTGCAAAGTACAAGAGCTGTTTTCCCTTACCTTAGCAAGGTACTTTGCAATTATAGGCTGTTTAGTGCCTACGATTAATTTCTCCTTATTAACAAGGAGAGTTGAGTGCTTGTATCAGTTTAAGACTTCCTAGTGCTTTCCAGCAGGTTTTAGAGCAAGTGCTGGTCACAGGGATGCTTAAAGGTAAGATGAAAAAAATGGTTTATCCTAAACACTGCAGTGTGCGCTAGACAGGTTAGATGTGAAAGTAGGTAACTTAGGTTTTACCTGCTAAAAAGTTAAGTTTTAGTGGAGAGTCACTATTTTTAAAACAGCAAAAATATATATTTTTATAGATAGTTTTTAGGGTTCTTGTACACAGATGTGAAGAAGTCTAGAAGGATGAAAGCGATCTTTGTTCACAATAGGTTATGAAAATAGAAATTGATTTTTACATGCAAATTGTATGTGTATATATTCATATATATTTTTTGATTGCCAAATGGACTAAGGTTGATATATTTCCAGCCATGTAGTATATTGTCTTAGATAAAATGACAGACTTAATAATCTACTTAATAATCTGGTTAAATAAGAGGTACCATATCATTATAAATTTTATTTAAAGTACATAAGGGCTATGTTATTATGACAGCTACTAAGTAGGGCAAGACCAGCTCAAATGTCACACTGATGGGGGAAGGGATGTGAATTTAACATGTGTACCAATAACACTTTTTTTTACAGCACAATAAACCACTCCAGTGCCTGATAAAAAGTATATATATATATATTTAGAAAGCTTGTGATGAAATTATTACTCTATTTTTATTTTACTTGGATTGCTTGTCTGTGTACTTAATAAAGGATTTTCGACTGGAAACAGACTGCCTGCCTTGCTTGGAGTACTTTCGAATACTTAGTAATTATATATTTTTTATTATTTATTTATTTTTTTACTTAAGATGAGTTTAAGTTCATTACTTCTACTACTTTTGTCTGATCTGATTAATATACAGTGATTAACTTGAGATATATGGACTGAAACCTTCCACACAGAGAAGTTTCTTACACTGTTTTGCTTTAAAAAATGCTGATATAATTAATTACATCACCAGCAGAACAATTATGTATTTAATTGTTTAGATTTTAAAAACAAATTGTTAAATTATGGCCTTGTGTATTTCCAGTTGCTGCTCTCAGAACCACACATTGCAAATCCCCTACCACACCTCTCAACTTGCCAGCTTTCAAAATCATCAGGAGACCATCAAAAATGATATTGGGGGTTAAATTTCATAGCACCAAACATTTGCTTATAGTTAAGTTCACACCCCTGAAAGCAGGTGCAGGCATGATGCATACATCAGTACTGTTGGAGGGGAAAAAACTGTAGAATTTAGGACCCTTGTGGTGGCTGTACCCCTACCCCAAAAATAATAAGATTAACAAGATGATAAAAAAATTGCAGAAAGTAAATATCTAACTATGAAGAGTCTAACTCTGAAACGTACATTAATAGTAACACACACACCCTTTACAACTTTTATAGATCTTAACATCTCTGCTTTTTTGTTAAGATATTTAATTTCCCCACACTATCATTTAAACAGGCTGCCTGAAAATTACACCTACAAACTTGGTGCCATAGTTATATACTGTTCTGTGGTTTAAGTCCAGCTTTATTAAAGTGATGATTATTTAAGTACTTAACTGTGCATATCGATGAACAAGTAATACAGTTTAAAATAAAATAACAAAAAACATGAGTAGTAAAAGAACAGTAAATTGACTTAAACTGGCAGAGGACATGCTCAAAACTGAGCATGTAGTGATAAACAGCAAAAACAAAAATCACTGCACTACATTTCTCAAACATTATTATAAACAATTCAACATGTAATATAAATCCAAATGACCAGCAAAATGGAAACCTATTAAAATTCATAGGAATGATTAATACTCTATGCAGTGCTCACAGGAAACTAACAAATGTTCATTTAAATTTAGAACATGATTTGCAAAAATGTGGACACTCAAACTAACTGCTACACACTCTTAAAACAAATAGATAACATTTAAAAAATCCTACAGGCTACATAGAAAGGACCCAGCAGAATCAGCACTGACAAAATGTTAATGTCATATCAAAACACAGAACAGAATTAAAAATCTTCAGGGACCATGGGAAACCAACTGTAGTCCAGAACACCTCCACGCAACATCAGTATCAACAAAAAGGCCTCAGTCAACTCTAAACACAGTTTCTTTACTTAAAGGCAACAGTTTATATCTTCTCACTTACTGAACTGCAGGAATGCAGCTCCTGCTAAGGAAATGTCCAGTTCTGGAGCACAAACCACCAAGGAAACATCCAGGTCTGGAGCACACACCACCAAGGATACATCCAGGTCTGGAGCACAAACCACCAAGGATACATCCAGGTCTGGAGACCAAACCACCAAGGATGCATCCAGGTCTGGAGCACAAACCACCAAGGATACATCCAGGTCTGGAGCACAAACCACCAAGGATACATCCAGGTCTGGAGACCAAACCACCAAGGATACATCCAGGTCTGGAGCACAAATCACCAAGGATACATCCAGGTCTGGAGACCAAACCACCAAGGATGCATCCAGGTCTGGAACACAAACCACCAATGATACATCCAGGTCTGGAGATCAAACCACCAAGGATGCATCCAGGTCTGGAGCACAAACCACCAAGGATGCATCCAGGTCTGGAGCACAAACCACCAAGGATGCATCCAGGTCTGGAGCACAAACCACCAATGATACATCCAGGTCTGGAGACCAAACTACCAAGGATGCATCCAGGTCTGGAGCACAAACCACCAAGGATACATCCAGGTCTGGAGACCAAACCACCAAGGATGCATCCAGGTCTGGAGCACAAACCACCAAGGATGCATCCAGGTCTGGAGCACAAACCACCAAGGATGCATCCAGGTCTGGAGCACAAACCACCAAGGATGCATCCAGGTCTGGAGACCAAACCACTAAGGATGCATCCAGGTCTGGAGCACAAACCACCAAGGATACATCCAGGTCTGGAGCACAAACCACCAAGGATACATCCAGGTCTGGAGACCAAACCACCAAGGATACATCCAGGTCTGGACACCAAATCACCAAGGATACATCCAGGTCTGGAGACCAAACCACCAAGGATACATCCAGGTCTGGACACCAAATCACCAAGGATACATCCAGGTCTGGAGACCAAACCACCAAGGATACATCCAGGTCTGGAGCACAAACCACCAAGGATACATCCAGGTCTGGAGACCAAACAACCAAGGATACATCCAGGTCTGGGGACCAAACCACCAAGGATACATCCAGGTCTGGAGACCAAACCACCAAGGATGCATCCAGGTCTGGAGCACAAACCACCAAGGATGCATCCAGGTCTGGAGACTAAATCACCAACTTCAGAATGCCAGCACAGTCGTAATGACGAGCAGTAGAAAATGTAGCAACATCCCATGGAATGGCCATTGTCTATCACCATATTGTACGGCTTGTTGTCTTAGTTTTACAGTAACTGCTGCATTCTTGTATCCTACTGAACTATGATGAGGATCTATCAAGATATTATGAGGGTGGCTATTTCCACTAAGTGTATACTACTGGTTTTTTTTTAGTAGCCGACATTAACATAGCTGCATCTTGTTATTGTTTATTTTTAAGTTTGCTGAGCTTTATTGGAGTGACACCATTAATGTAACAGAGGAAACAATGACATTGGCAAGATAAACTATAAGTCATTAACAGTATTTTGTATCCATGTAATACATAACAATATCACTATAACACGATTGAAACCCCATTTTTCCTTTACCTCATATCCTGGTTATACTGTCCTTTACAGATTATAAAATGAAAAGATAAACACAAAAGGATATTCTAATATTCTATCCAAACAAAACATCATAGTGCTTTATTAGAAGAGGCACTTTAATACATGAAAATAAGACATAAATATAACAGCCCAATTCTCATAAAACACTTTCCATGTTTTAAACAGTGTGGCTAACAAAGAAGGTACAACAGTCCTTATCCAGCACCAGGAAGTCTTACACAACTGATTACTTTTGCCAGAAATTGACATTAACCAAAAATTCACCTCCAAGAGGGGTGGCAAAATCATCCTTAAAGCCCACTGCATTGCTCCAATCACTTTACTCCACATGGGCCATACCCATTTGCAGTCCCAGATCATATGAAAATTGTCAACATTAGAAGATCCACATTTCCATCAGTTACCCTGTCCCTTACCCAAGTTTGTTTTGAAGAATAAAGATGTGCAGTGGTATGCATGAAACAC
Source organism: Protopterus annectens (assembly GCF_019279795.1). Classification (NCBI taxonomy): domain Eukaryota; kingdom Metazoa; phylum Chordata; order Ceratodontiformes; family Protopteridae; genus Protopterus; species Protopterus annectens. The sequence goes on along the minus strand of NC_056745.1, from coordinate 1,463,169,370 downwards.
TGAATTTCACCATGGAGTTAATGCACCCCTGCTGAAATAAAACTCAATACGTAAGGACCAGTCTGTGTATTGACTCACACTGCATGAACTCCTGCCATCTGACCAGCATTTGCCTCCTTGATACATCCCTAGAATTATTGAAATGATGGTGTAAAGAATAATGGACGTTGACCCTCAGAAAGCTAAATTCCCCTATCCAGCTTCAGAGCCTTTTCTCATCATCAGATGTGTACATTAGTGATCAAGGATCCAGATGTGTACATTAGTGATCGAGGATCCAGATGTGTACATTAGTGATCGAGGATCTCATCTGAAACAATTGTCACCACCTTATTTTCAGCTTGGCACCCCTTAGCCCTCATGATGTTTGCCTTGAGAATACTGAAAAAAACATTGTTACCCTGTACATCCTTTACACACCAAGCATCCATATTAAGTCATGCCTGTCAATTAAGTTGTTTAGCTTCTACAAGGAGCACTCTATGTGTCCACAAATACAATGTACCTAATATTGAGTGGGTCCACCTGTGGGAACAGATAGCAGAGGCAAACTTTTTGTCAAACCAGTCATGAAGACCCCCCAGGGTCCCATATCATGTGGAATAATTTCCCCACTTTCAATAACCTGGCAGTCCTAATATTAAGAAATTCTACCAGGAACCACAAGGGTTTTCTGTCTTTCTTGTGTTTGTAAGAACCCATGCTGCAGAACCATAATACAGATGAGTGAAACGGGACAACCTATGTGTTCAAGCAAGGCCCATTTGAAGTACTGTTCGATATTGTCAAAAGCTTGTTCAAAATCTACCAGAACACCACATGCATGAGAGTTATAATGCTATTCCTGTTTATGAATATTTAACCATAATCAAACTAAATTTGGATCTCCCACCCTGCCACACACAAAACCCTGGTAGTTCTCTGGAATATACCCAGGCAAAAACCTGCCTAGCTGGTGGGCCAAAAGTTAAGCAAAAGTCTTAACCTCCAGCTGCAATAGGGAGACTGAGTAATAATGTACTGCCTCAAATATATCTTTCCCTGACTGAGGCAGAAATATAACCTTGGCTACATTTGAATCCTCTGTGAAACAACCCATAGACTCTGTTGAGTCATAAAAAGATTGTTAGAGGGTACAATAGACTGTTCCCAAATTCCTTAAAAAATCAGAAGTGAGGTCATCCAACCCCAGTGCCCACAGCAAGTTCCTTGATGGCTACAGCAATGTTGAATTCAGAGATACCACTAGCTGAAAATGTTGTGTCAGATTGCAAAATCCTTTTTATATGGAGCAACTGTAAAAACGTCTAGTAAGGTTTGCAGCATATCAGAGTCCATCCTACATGTTTATTCTCATAATCCTTAAAGAAAGAGTTCATTATATAACATTTGTTTACTGGGAAAGTCCAACTTGGAACAAAGCCAATTTTCAGCAGAGGCCCAGGGAGAAACACTCCTGACACTTGTCTTTGAAATGTGGGAGAAAACAAGAGCACCCAGATGAAACCCACATAAGCACAGGAAAGACATGCAGACTCCACACAGAAGACATCCCACCCAAGAATCAAACTGGGGGACCTCTTGCTGTGAAGTGACAATGCTACCACTGCACCATCTGTTAATCATAAGAGGATTGGTCACTTACTTTCCTGTGATGTTATGCAGACTTAGAATTGCAATTTCCCACTGTTTTTCCTGACAGCGCCTCACTAGAATATTTGTAGAAGTTGAACCCTTCACCCAAAAGAATGTTTCATCTTTACCACTTGTCTTGCACTCTCGCTGTAATTGGCTTTCATAGCCTTGATTTAAGAGAGAATAGATGTGTCTTGGCACCTGAATATTTTTTGTTGATTTTCTAATCTCGTCAGCTCTAAGGTCCACTGTCTGTATTGGGTTTTGGAGTTATAAAAGTTAATTATGCTTATAGAAACAGAGATCAAATGGCGGGTTAGCTTAAACAACCTCCATTTCCCAAATGAGGGGTACTAAATATCCTTCCCCTATCAACCAGCCAAAATGTTAGAATCCATCAGTTAATTTTGTGACACTTTTGTTTGTCCTTCAGCCATAAGGGGTCAAATTTCCATACAAAAGGCTGATGGGGGCTTAACCCCACATGCCAATTCCAAAGAAACAAAACAGTAATCAGAGTACATTGTGCTTCCATTAGAAATATGGCTAACCTCTGAGATACCAGAATCATACAAATTTTGCTAGCTCACCTACCATGTGACCATAAAGGTGTAGTCAAAACTTTCTGGATGCAGCACCCTCCAGGAATCCACCAAGTCAAGCTCTTCCATAGCCTTAAGCAAGGCACTTGTTTTGTTAGGGTACCTACAAGTTCCCTGTGGTTTTCTGCCCAGAATGGGATCTAATGCCATGTTGAAATCCCCTCCTATAATGACAGCATAGTCCTGTGCTTTGAAACCACTGAGATGTTCCCCACAACTCTAGCTATTCATTATTGGGGTCATCATTCAGCCTACACTAACTAACCAAATCTACTTTCAAAGAACTGTAGCCAGCTGTGACTAGAAACCATCTTCTAGTACAATCAGACATACATTCCATAATCTCTCACTCGGTAGACTTGTGAAACCAAATTGCTGTTCTCTTTGCTGAATGTGCACAACTATAGGTTTATAGGATCATAGGAGGTTGCTAGTCTAATGTCCTTAGAGCCTTTTTCAGTCTAACCATTCATACCCCAAATCTCCAAATTAACAATACTCATGGGCTAGCATGGCTTTGGTATATGCCTGTCACTCAGGGCATCTACAAACTGCCCCTGTCCATTAGGGCCACAGTCAATATGCCAGGAGTGAATTTGGGATTTCCACTTCATTGATCCAAATTGCATTTGAACGGGCTTAGGGAAGAGCTTTGTTTCACATGAATAGGAGTGTGTTCCAGCAAAGGGTCTCTCTCTGAGAAACACACCTATCCATCTAAAATGTTTGGTTTATGTCACAAACAAGGTTTAGATCATTATATCAAATAATTGTAGTGCTGTGTGTTTTGTGAATGTGTAACAGATCCATCAGGACTGGACCAGGTTATGCACAGATCACCCCTCAGTAGTCTGTAAGAGACAGAATACAAGGACAAGGCTTTGAGGTGGTCTGCATAGGACACATTATTAACATCCTGTATTCTTTTAATAAGGAATGTCTGTGGCCCCTCATGCTGTTGCAATTGCCTGGTCAGGTACATGCTGAAGGGTGCACCGTACTTGATTGCTGGCCTGAGGGCCGAGTACAGTGGGACTATGATCTCCTTAGATCTGGATGCCATGCCCTGCTTATAAGTTGTGCCATGTTGAAGGATTTTCTCACTATTAGGGATACAATCAAAGTTCTAGTTATTGTCAACCTGAGTTCCCAAGTCCCTTATCACTGGCTCTACTCTTAAGGGAGTGTTATCAATGTAGTAATTTACAGGGGTGGTCATCTTCAGAAAGGGTAAAATTATGCATTTTTGCATTGAGTTTTATGCCATGATTCTGGCCAAATCCCCTACTCACCATCAGCTATTCAAAGAACTTAGGAATCAGACGAAAAGGCAAATATACAATGACAAGAAAAAGTTCTACTATAAAGCAAATACCCAGTCCACCCATCAGTCCAACCCCAAAAACTTTTGGACAAACATCAATGGTATCCTTCACCCTGGAAAACCTCAAACCCCAAGTCCATATCCCAGTCTCTCCCCAGAAGACACCACCTATCTCCTTAACCAGTTCTTTATTGACACCATCACTAAACTAACTAACATCAACCAAAACTCACACCCCATCTCTCCATCACAATCTAAAGCAAAGGAGGCACTCTTCTCTCTCAAACCTATCTGAACATCTTAAATTAAATCTCTCCTCCTAAAACTTAAACTTTGTTCCCCTTCTGCTGACACCTTACCCACTCTCTTTCTCAAGCTTGAAGCCAAATTGATTGCCTACTCAGTCTCTATAGTCATAAATAGATCCATTAAAGAAGCTACTGTACTCGACATTTGGATATCCTTCTTTATAATACCCCTTCTCAAAGGAAGCAACTCCACTGATCCTTCCAACTATAGACCCATTGCTATCCTTTCCTCCTATCTAAAATCCTAGAGAAATGTGTACATTCCCAATTGCTCCAATTTCTCATCCATAATAATCTCCTAACTCCTACTCAACGTGGCTTCCGGCCAAATCATAGTACTTCCACAGCCCTCCTATCTTTCATTCACACTGTTGCAGAAGCTCATGACAACAAAAAACTGGTCTCAAGTATATTCTTAGACCTGTCAAAAGCCTTCAACATGCTATCCCACTCCATACTCCTAGCCAAACTTGCCAGCTTTCACCTATCTCCCACCACCCTCAAATGGGTCTCCAACTATCTTACAAGCAGACAATGATCAGTCAGATGGCAGTCTTTGTGCTCCACTTTTCTACCCATTCATACAGGCATTCCCCAGGGCTCTATCCTGGGACCCCTTCTTTTTAATATCTTCACCAATGACCTCTACATTTCATTCTGTCATTCCACCCTTATACAATACGCTGATGATTTCACATTTATCACCACCTCTGACACACTGTCACAACTTCAGTCACTCACACAAGAATCTTTCCTTTGTTAGAAAATTGGCTAACTAAAAATCAACTCATTTTGAATCTAGGAAAGACTAAGCTTCTCCTCTTTCTCCATAACTCTAGTAACCATCTCAAAGAAACTTTCACAATTTCCTCTTCTAACACAACAATCATTACAGTAGAGCACCACACAAAATTATTTGGAATGATAATAGACAATCAACTAAAATTTGATCTACACATACAACAGTCCATCAAAAAAAAAAAACAAACAAACCAAAAACTAGGTCTCCTGTATTGGAACAAGAAATTCCTAACTACTGACTCTAGACCCTCCTTGGCCCAAGCCTACTTACTTCCAACCCTTCTCTATGCAGCTGTAGTTCTTACAAATTTCTAATCCTTTCTCCTTAATAAGCTTGAACAGACTTACAACAAAGTTGCTAAATTTGCAACTAACCTACCTAATACTTCTCATCACTGGATTGCTCTAAAAAACCTTGACAGGATGGAATTTCCTCACCATCTCAAACTCTCACAACTCCAACTAATGCACTTTCTACTCAACAAACCCACTGCCTGTCCCTCCCTCTCCAATATTGTGACGTACTATACCCCTCATGCAAACTACGAGGTACTGATAAATTCCTTCTGCTAACATACAAATCCAACAAAACAGTTGGCAAAATTATATATAAATCCTCTGTGTCTCACTTCCAGAACAATCTCCCTTTCACCTTACATAGCATCCCAAACAATAACAGTTTCAAAAAAGAACTAAGACTTTCCCTCTGTAAGTCGTGGCTATGCCCCTGTCAGGACCCTGCTCAAATGGATCTAACACTCTTTTCACTGCCTAGAATCACCTTCTTGCAGCTTATGCCTTAAGCATATGACATCTCATAACTAACAAAAATATAAAGCAGATGATGGTGTACTTTCACGAAATTTTTACCTAACATGTAAGAATTGTTCTCCTGTATTATATGTTACAAGTCCTCTATATATATACTATAAATAGCAAACAAACTTTACCACGTGTCTTATTTTTACTTGTTGTTTTACTTTGTAACTTTCTCTGCTTTCTATTACTCAGCTTTCTGATTTTTGTATAACTATTATTGCTCAATATTGTGAAAATTGTATAATTGAATTACTTGTACGTATAGATGGTGCTTTTCTCCTCGGGGCTCCGCTGAAAATGGGACTCTGCTCAGCTGGACCAGCCGGTTACCAAATGTAAAATAAATAAATAAATAAACAAAATATGGCCTAAATATAGTCAAATAAGGTCTATATGAATGACGACTTAACCACTTCAATCTAAGCCTCTCCAGTAGTTACATTGCTGAAGCCTGGAAACAGCTATTATAACACCATTACAAAAGGACGTCCAGCTACAGACCCTATTACTTACAGCCTTATATGTAGAGATATGGTACGTATTATCTCAGACCTCAATAATCAGGAAATAAAAAAATCTCTTAATCTTAGAGCCTCATCAATTTGGCTTTGTCAGAGGAAGGTTCTATCTCTTTAACCTTGTTAATTTCTTTGAAAAAGTCAGCAAAGCACAGCACAGCAGTCATGCGGCACGTACAGCATATCCAGACCTGGTCAGGGCCTTTCACACTATTTCCCATGCAGGCATTATTGACAGATTTGTAAATCTAAATATAAATCCAAATGTTTTGTAGTGGATAGTTAAATGGTTATATGAAAACATGTGGTTAGAGTCATAGGTGCCATTTTTGAAAGCAAGAAATTTACCAGCGGTGTTCCACAGGGGTTCAGTTTTAGGCCCTCTGATATCTGGCATCTATTTCTCAGACCTTCTAACCAACACTCCTGGTCTACGGTAATCTAAGTTTGCAGGTGGCTATAAACTGGTGTTGTTATTCAACCCTTGACTGGCCTACTGTTGTTCCAATGTGGGATTGACGTGCTATGAGGATAATAGTCTAAAATTAAATGTGAAACAATGTAGTAAAGTTCATTTTGGCGTACCTCTCCATCGTCCAGGTTTTTTATAGAATGTCCAGATTTTTGCCTCATATTTTTGGTCTGTTCTTCATAAAAATTAAGATTTTCTGGCAAATTATTGAGAACGGAAGTCACTAAATAATGACACACATTTTAGTTTCAAACATCTTATCCATCAGAAAATGTATGTTAACACAAATCCTGTCATTCCAGCAACTTTCTTATAAGAGCAATATTTAAAATTTGACCCTATTTTTCAGCCTTTTTCTACATATTAATTTAAGCTTTGGTCAGATTTCTTACGCTAAGAGATGAGTTTTGCATTTTGGTAAAGAAAACGTTTTCACACACACCATATAGGTGACATGCTGTCAGAGTCATGTACTGCTGCAAGGGATCTAGAAATTCTTGTTTAGAATACTTTATATTTTACTATTCTGTCTCTGTAGTAGCTCAGAAAACCTTCTACCTGACTGATCTCATTTCCAAAGGCATCTCTCCAGACTTATATAATATTAATTCTCTCTGTATTTAACTCTCATCAGTCCCATTATTTCATATAAGGTCCCTTTTTGCATATATTTGTCTAAACATGTCACTCCAGGAAAATACTTTGAAGATTCCTAACAAAACATTCAATGACTCTAAGTTATCTGGTCAGACTGGCAGCCTATCTCTGTGCTTAGTCTGTTACAGACTCCTCTGTGGAGATTTGTGTCTAGCCTTTCAAGCCATGAAAGATCCAACCTCCATGACCCCATATTTCTTTGCAGAATAAATAGTTCTACAAAAACCTAGTTAAAGGAAGTACATTTCCATCAGCAGATAAATAAGACAGCTTGGCATTATACATTCACATGTTAATGTATTCCCCCTTACTGGTGGAACTGACTTTCACTACATGCCAAAGTAATACCATTGCCACCTTCAAAGTAAATGTAGATAATTGGATGGGGAGCTTCAGATTGTGATTGGGGTTATCTTTTGTTCCCCTCCTCCTAACGGCTGCATGGAACTTTTGAATACAGGATGTTAGCTAGGCTTGTAATGATCTGTAAATTGGTTTGACCATTGTTTCCTCTTCAGGCTGTAAAGGGTAAACAGATTGATTCACCAAGATAAAATGTATACACACACACACACACACACACACACACACACACACACACACACACACATATATACACACACACACACACACACACACACACACACACACACACACACACACACACACACACACACATATACACACGCATGCCTGCCCACACACACACACACACACACACACACACAGACACACACACACAAACACATATACACATGCATGCCTGCACACACACACACACACACACACACACACACACACACACACACACACACACACATACATACACATGCCTGCCCACACACACACACACACACACACACACACACACACACACACACACACACACACACACACGTATACACACAAATGCACGGACGCACGCATGCCCACACACACACACACACACACACACACACACACACACACACACATGTATACACACAAACACACGGATGCACGCATGCACACACACACACACACACACACACACACACACACACACACACACACACACACACACACACACACACACACACACACACATACACACACACACATGCACATGTATACACATAAACATGCATGCATACACACGCACACATGGCAGCATTATTTTGCCTCACATGCAAATAAAAAGCAATGATTTTTACACGTGGACTTGCCCTGTTACTGTGTGATTTTAGAGTTGTATTTAATTAGGTGGGTGGGGTGCAAGAAGTGCATGCTTTGAGGATTTGGTCTCTCAGTATGCAAATAAAGCTGTTAATGTGTTTTTGTGTTAATCATTTTTAATCAATGGGTAGGATTCACGAAGGCTTGCACGGAGTCTAAGAGTAGTGTAAGACTCCATGCAGCCTTCGCGATCCAGGAACAGCCCTAAATTCTGTGTAAGAGACCAGCTAAAACGTCTCTTACACGGAGTGGGTGTGGATATGCTAATCACCTCACTTGCAGCCGAAAGGCATGCAGATGAGGTAGATTAGCGATCCAGGAAGCCCAAAGCAGCCCGTGTAAGAGCGTTTAGCTGCAGAAATGTACTCAGTTGACAACTGAGTACGTTTCTGCAAAAAACACAATGGAGCCATGTCAGCTCCAAAATAAAGGGTGCATATGTGTCAGGCAGCATGCCAATGGCCAAATATGTGGCCATTGGCAAGGTACCCTGATGCAAATATAAGAAATAAATAATTTTTTTTTTCGTCGATCGCCGATGTTTAAACACAGCGCAGCCCCACGCAAATGGGCTGCGCTGTATAAAACATAAAAATGAAGGTTATAAACCCACAAATGTGGGTTTTATGCAATACATATATTTACAATGCAGGGACCAGCAGACCAAAAACAACATGGCCACCATTTAGTGGTTGCTAAGGGGGGAAGCTGAGTCTAAGACATCTAACTAAGCATTAGTAGGCAATCTGATGTAAATGAGTGTTAGGATACTGAATTCCACTGTCACATAGCAAATGAGCACATTCTGAGTAGTGTAAGAGATACATAAGGGGGAGGAATAGAGTAGGAGATAGGTAACATCACAGAGGGAATGGTAGAAAGACATGCAGTTCATTGGAGGTCAGTGTTACATGACAGATGTCAGACACATATCATAGAAAGAGGAGTGCCACAAGATAAGCATGGGAAAGTCAAGAAATGGAAGGTATACACTGTTGCTTACACCAAAGTTTCTTGCTGGGCGTGCATGCGCACGTGTGCGTGCCATGAAGCGCGAGCAGGGCAGTGTGCGCACGTGTAAGGCAGACTGAGCATGTGGGAGCCTGTTGGCAGACTTGTAAGACTGTTTGCGCTGGTGTGCACACGTTTTAACCCGAATAAGACGATTCTAAACTGTGTAAGCATGTGTGCGCGCGTGTAAGCCACTGTGAGCGTGTTTCTGCTGGTATGCACGTTGCTCCCCCTGAGGAAACAGAGAGGAAAAAGGAAGCAACAGAATTAGTAGGAAGCTAGCAGGGAATACTGCTGGAGCTAGCAGGTGAAAACAATTAGAAGCAGGCAATTACACAGGCAGAATAGTAGCTCAGCCAAGCACTTAAAACTCTGCAAACAGCAGTGCAGGATGTTTCTCTCAAGAGACACTGCAAGACAGGAGTAAGCTATTAGAAGTGAAAACTGAAAAAGCTGAACTCAGAGCAGAAATGCTAGGGGCTGCCATAGCTGTCATAAGGAGACATGGGCTACTTGCTGAGGGTGGTGACAATGCAAATGGTGCCAGACAACCCACAGTGAGGAGACGGAGAAGAGTGTATAGGCCTAGGGTCACCTACCACGGGTTACATGAGCTGGAGATAGTAGAGCACTATAGAGTGGACAGAGTCCTCCTGCAGCAAATTGTCGAGCTGTGCAGGCCATGCCTCATACACAGAACCAACAGAGGGGAACCCATCCCAGTGGAAACCAAGGTATGTGTTGGCCTAAGAATACTAGCAACAGGTACCTTCCAGAGACCAACTGGTGATATGATGGGGATATCACAGGCATCAGCCTCCAGGGTACTGCACCAGTTCCTGGATGCCATGTCAGCACATGTCGGTGATCATGTATATTTTTCCCAGTGCCCGTGAGGTATTGGCCAGCAATATGCATCTCTTCCAGCAAATAGCGGAATACCCAGAGGTAGTGGGTGCAATAGACTGCACGCACATACGCATCAAAGCACCAGCCGGTGACCGGGGAAGGGCCTACATTAACTGCAAGGGCTTCCCCTCCATCAACTGCCAGGTCATGTGTGATGCCCAGGGCATAATAATGAATGTGTGTGCTGGCTGCCCTGGGAGCTACCATGATTCCCATATCTGGCATTTGACGCAGCTGTACCAGACATTTGCCAATGGGGACATCCCACAGGGACACCTAGTGGGGGATGCAGGTTATTCACTGGAGCCGTGACTGATGACACCCATCAGAAATGCACACACACCTGAACAGGAACGCCATAATGAGGCACACGCACAAACACGTAATTTAATAGAGCGTGTGTTTGGGCTGCAGAAGTCACGGTTCCGGTGTCTGGACACATCTGGTGGAGCCTTGCAGTACTCCCCAACTACATGTACCCAAATTTTCATGGTATGTGCTATGCTACATAATATGATCTTGTGAAAACAGCTGCAGCAGGACCAGAATAGGGCCAGGCCAAACAGCCCCTCACCATTGCCAAGGCCATCACAGGCAGAGCGTGACTCGGAGGAGGAACAACCTGAGCCTGCCCCAGTAGGCAGAAGGAGGCGTGCCCAGTATGCCCTGGCCTTGGCAAAGAGGCAATGCATAGCACATACACTGGCTCAGTAGGAACCCTGGGAATGATACCCCTCTCTGACTCACTCATATGATAACAGGGATGCCTAAAATGACATAACCTGCTCTCAAACATGTACAGGGAGTGTAGTATGTGCATCCGACAGAGGCAGCCCTGCAGCACCACCTGAGGCATGAATGCCATGTGTTAAGCAATGTAACACCATGTAGTATATGCCCACTTGATGACCCTGACTAACATCCTACTTTCACCAAGCATGATGCCACAATATGACGATGAGATGATAAATTGCAATAATTGGCTGAAGTATTGCAGTTAGTCAAAGGGGATCCAATGTGTGGCAGCCCGGGATGACATGCTGAGCATGACATGATGCTCCACCTGCTAGGGGTGGTGTGCACCTATCAGTCCAGGCCTTATGGATACTGGCAAAGGCTGCTGTTACCCACAGCGTGCCCTGAATAGGTAAGGCTCAAAACGCAAACCCACCTCCATAGGTATCACAAGGGATAAGAACCTAGATGTAATGCTACCCAATGCCAGAAGTCTAAACAGCAAGATGCATGCAGTCTAAACTCCCCCAGTATGGAGAATGTTGATATCTGTCCTGTAATAGAAAACTGGGTCAAGGCTCACAACAGCACCATAACACTACCAGGTTACACCTCATACTGTGCTGTACAGCCTCAAAACATGGAACAAGCTACAAAAGGAGGGTGACTAGCAATAATTGTCAAGGATAACCACACCCCATGTTGGTACCACAACAAGAAGCAGCATGGACTAGCCATGGTCAAGTAACAGTGGCTAAAACTGCCTCCTAGTTTATAGCCTGCTACAGACTACCATCCTAACACCAGGAACTGCACCTGGCCTATGTTGGAATGCATGAATATATCAAGCCCTCCAAACCACATTATATTGTGTGACTGAAAATACCCAGACATAGACTGGGAGCATTATACTAGCTCCAACACTGTAGGACAAAAGTTCCTAGAATCCATAAACCAAAATGCCCAGGAACAACGTACCACTCCCACAAGAGGGGTAAGCATACTGGATGTGATAATCAGCAACATGGGTACTGGATGGCAAGATGAGAAGTGTATCCCTCACTGGTAAGACCAGACCATAGAGTAATCACACTGGATATACACATCCTGACCACAGTCCCTGTCCAGAAAACCACAGTGAAAAACATGTGTAAAGCAAAAGTTGCACTCCTCCAAACTGATGTGGAATCCATTAAAGGCCCTGTGCAGGTGCAAAATATGGGCCACACCTCAGAACCTGTTATACAGGCATTCCATGAACACTGCCAGGAATGCTTGGATTATGCAATCCCAAATAAAACCAAGACACAATGCCATACATGCAGGCATCTGGCATGGTGGACTCCAGCCATTACCAAACCATGCAAGAGAATGAGGAAGCTACTACATGATAGAGCAAACATAAAAAGGGAAGTAATCACTGATCAGTAGTATGGCAATAAAATATGTCCACACATACAATCCACTAAGGCCAGCGACAACAAGTTGAATCTGTGAATCTTGAGGCAATGTTACACCTGCCCCAAGTACACAGACAACCCTGAACTCCCCCCAAGAAATACAAATATATGTGAGAGATGCAACCATTTATCCAAACCGGAGGCTGAGCTCCCTCAACTCAGTACTGTCAAAACTAGTCAGAAGGAGAAGGTAACCACACACACCACAAACCCAGTCCCACATAGACCTATCACAACTGCAAACCAAAGACATAAACACAGAAAAACATTCCCGGAGGCCCTAATTACAAACACATCACACCAACAGAGGCCTCCAAAGCAGACACCCAAGCAACCACAACCTCCAAACATAGCACATGCAACACATAGTACACAAAGCTGGTGTGCCAAACAGTCACAGGCCAGAAGGAGAAACAACATGCCTGATACAGTTGTAATAGGTGACTCCATAGACAGACACACTGCTGTCCCGCTCACCAGACTGAACAAGGGAAAGGGTACAGTAAGCTGCCTGTAGGCTGCTACAATATGTCACATAACACAAGTACGCAGGTCACCCCAAAGCAAGTAGAAATATGATGCAGTCATTGTCCATGCTGGCGTGAATGACCTGAGATGTACCTCCCTGGACTGCATGAAGAGACATAGATGAGCTCTCCGATTATGTAGTCCAGGCCGGTATGACACTGACCGTTTGCAGCATCCTACCCTCACCAAGAATGATGCCACAGTACAAACACAGAATGATCAGCTTTAACAAGTGGCACAATTACTGGTGTCATTCCAAGGGGATCCAATGTCTGTCTGCTTGGGATGTCATGCTTGACAAGCCATGCTGCTGTTCCAGGGATGGTTGCACCTGTTACCCCTGGGCGTCTGGATATTGGATAAGGCTTTTGCCACCTCCATAGAGCCTTTCGTAGGCATGGATGAAAAGACTAACCCACCACCCTGGAAAACATAAGTGGAAAGAAACATAAGGGTAATGCTGACCAATGCCAGACGTGTAAACCTCAATATGCATGCTCCCAAGGCCCTCCCCAGTATGGAGAACATTGATGTCCGTGCAGTGACAGAAACCTGCAGCAAGCCTCCTGACAGCACACCAGCACTACCAGGTTATACCTCATATCATGCGTTATGGCCCCAAAACCTGGACCAAAACATGAAAGGAGGGGGAGTATCCATATTCAACACAGACACCCATACGTCCAGGTAACTGACAATGCACGAAGCATCGGAGACCACCCATGTGCAACTAACCATAGGCAAAACTGCTGTACAGTCTGTAGCATGCTACAGACCACACTCTCACACACAGGAACCCCACCCAGCCATCCTGAAGACACTGGACAGTATGAATGTCCCACCAAATACCAAACAAGGTACTCACAAATTACCACATAGGTGGTAAACCATTATGTATGGAAGGAGTAATCAGGGACCTAGGGACACATGTGGACAGTAACCTGTTATGTGACACTCACATTGCCAACGTGGCTAGGAAGACTGTTTATATTGGACACCGTATCATGAAAGGATTCACATCTACGTCAACAGAGGTCATTGTGCCCCTATACTGTTCTCTTATCAGACCCATAATCTAGTACAATGCCTCATTTGGGATGTACCTTACCTGACACCTGCAGCAGTTAGAAAGACCTCAAAGGTACCTCACCAAGAGGATAAAGGGTCTCAAATATATGTCATATGCTGCCTGGCTGTAGACACCCCAGCTGAATGCAGTCACATACTGCCTACACAGAGGCATTGTATGCCTGTTGTACAAGGCCATGTCCAACACAGGAGTAATGGACATGCTCCATCCCAGAAAAGAGTGAGAGATGTCAACCTCAACACATAATGAAATAGGATGTGCTGGAGGGACAGATACATAACCCTGTGGCTCCCTACACCCTGGAACAGAATCCCACTACATGCTAGGCAGAGCCCCTCACTGACACTCTTCAACAGGAATCTTGCCAAGTGGATGGATGATCATAGATGTACACTGGGGGTCTTCACTGTGTCACATCCAGACAGAGGCACAGTAAAGTAAATCATAAATGGCCATAATATTCACATAGCAAGGGGTGGCGAAAGCCAGACACACTCTGGCTAGGCTTATAAATGCCCTAGGGTGGATAGCCTAGTATGAACCTATGAACCTATGAAGATACAAATTGTACAGGACACTAAGGATAATCACAAGGCTTTCTTAACTGATGGTAGGAACCTTGTTGGGAATTCACAGATATGCTCCGAATCACTCAAATATTACAAACAACATACCAAACACACACATATTGCCAACATCCAACCTGACAGGTGCAGTGCAACCCCCAGAATGCAAAATATCTATCCCAGCAGACTGCTGGCCCCCTGACATTGCAGATGCTGAGGTAACAGCCAGCATCTACAAAGCAAAACACACAGCAGCAATGGTATGAGATGGAGTCCTGGGCTGAGTCCAACATGTACTCCAAGAAGAATGGAATGCCAAATCACACTACTGCTCAATGTCAGCCTTACCACAGGATATGTACCCAAAGAGCAGTGTACAACAACAGTGGTCCTTCTCAACAAAGGTGTTGCCTGAATGGATACTGCAAACTTCCACCCCAGAATCCTGACAAGCTTGGTCTGCACAGCTATGGAAAGGATCAGCATGTACCGCAGACATAAAGATATTGGGGACCTACTGACACCGGACCCTACCCAGTGTGGCTTTCTTAAGTGCAGATCCTGCCCCTTAAACATGTTTGACTCATTTGAAACAGTCATTAAGGTCATTGATGAGGGCAATGTGGTCCACACAGTGTAGCTGGACCTTGCAAAGGCTTCCATACAATAGCCCACGTGTTCATTACAGATAAGCTCACCAGCTTCAATATAAACCCCTATGTCAGTAGAGGGGTTGCAAACCAGACCAAGGACAGAACTGACATGGTCAGACATACTGCAGCCATCAAAAGGGACACATAGAAACAGACAACTGGTGCCATAGCCATGTTGCAAGCTAATTGCAGAAAAGTGTATAGTCAACCCCTGTGAATATACAGTAAGTGCCCACCAATTACCACATAGGTGTTAACCCATTAAGTACTTAACATGTAATGAGAGACCTGGGGACACAAGTTGGTAGATATCCTGCATTGGACAAGCATGTGGCTGTAGTGGTTACAGAAACATACCATATACCCACCTAATCATGAAGGTTGTCAGATCTAGATAAGGAGGTCATTGTGGCTCTGCAGTCATCCTTCATGAGTGTTACAATTGACTACAATGGCACCCTGTGGGATGTACCTCAGCACACACCTCCATCAACTGTAAAGTCCCCAAAAGTACCTCACCAGGAGTATCAAAGAGCTTGAACAGAAGCCATGTGTTGCCTGATTAAACAAATTGCAGCTCCACACACTGCCATACTGCCCACCCAGAGGCAAGCTGTGCCTGATGTATAAAGCCATGTCCAAGCTGGAATCAATGAACATGCTTCACCTTGTACAATCTGAATGGCAGTGAGCTATGCACATGAGAGACCTGAACCCCAGCACTGAAATACATAGGACAAGCTGTACTGAATGATCCATAACACAGAAGCCACCCTCACTCTTTGAGTAAACTCCCAGTACAGGTTAGCCAGAGAGTCACTCATCGACTCTCCTCAAGAGGAATCTTGATGAGTGGATGGGAGATGGTAGGTTTACCCTGGGTATCACTGTTATGTCATGGGTAGATGAAGGGACAGTATACTAACCATGAAATATGTCATGGCAAACTCCACTTACAATGTGTGTCGAAGGACAAACACACTCTCCGACTAGCATTACAAATGGCCTAGGGCACATCGTTAGTGTTTGCCAATGTACACCTATGTTGTGGAGTACACTACCAATGTTGGACAAGCCTGGTTTAAGTAGTTCATATCTGAACATAATGCAACATGGTCAGATGTGCACAACTGGCCCCTAACCAGGCTGTTGTGCTCACTATGAAAATGTAAAGCAGTGATAGGACTAAAGCCCAGGATACTGTCCACCACAGTGAAAGTACTGAACCAGTACACTATATGGTACTACAGTGTTAGGTCAGTATGAAAGGATGTTGACAACTGTATGCAAAGTATCCCATGCAAACCCTGCAGGCACAGTATAATCCCTGTTGTGTTCAGACACAAAGCAGTTGGACAGTAACTACACAACATGACACACAACACACAACCATAAACGTGAGATATTGTTGAAGTTCACACTCATCCACAAATGTGGTGGGCTGCAGAGTTCAACATATGGAAAGCTCACACTGGGCATGCTCGCACACCAGACATATGTCAGACAACATGCCATGGAAAGCCTGAACTGGGCATGCTCACACACTTAGGCCAAATCTCAGTTTAGCAGTTGGCCACACATATCTGGTATTTGTACGTGTTATTCCAGGAACCAACCACATTACAGCAATCTGCCCAGTGCACACAGTTAAATGACTACAGAGACATACGTGATACAGTGGATCCCTCTCATATTCAAACATCTTCCACAGATACACAAGTTGTTCATAGAAACAGGGAATGCTATGGCAATAAAGACCTGCAAACAGTCTATCAGCAACAAATATTGTGCATCTGACAATTAAACATATGGGTGTAGAGGCCAACACTAGGCTGTTTGCTCTAGGGAATGACAGCTTAGCCAGAGTGTGCTTGGCGTCTGCCTCCCCAGTACAGTAGGCTACTGTGCCACTGTAAAGTAGGTCACATAAGGCACTGTGTGAGGCTAGTGTGCTGTGCCTCTGTGAAGCAGGGACACAGTGGAGATACCAGGACTTGAATTTGCTAAGCCACATCCATGTTGTTGATGTGTGTGCTGGAAGAGGTTGGTGAGGACCTCTAACAGTAAGTGGGCATCAATAACAGACTGAGGGGAGCCTTATCTGCATTGTCTGGACAATTTCACTGTCAACACTTTGTCGTGATGATTATGAGGGATTGAAGTGCCATGCCAGTACTGTTCAGAGATGTCCTCCCTCTGTGGGCTACTGCTCTGCAATGTATTAGCTCACTCTGTCTGTTGGACAGCTCATATATGGCTGGTGTACACCTGACAGGTGTCCTGTTGTGGAGCAGTCATGGGTATATTTGGGATAGCATGATCAATGCAAACCTTCCACATGCTCATAGAATGCAATTGTCAAGGATTATGCAGAGTGGCCTGTATACTCCCCAGCATGGGTCCTTTGAAGTCTTCCACCCCAGTCTTCACAAGTGTAAAGTCTGCTTTTGATAAATACACTTTGTTTGCAGTGACAACCTTGCCTGGGGGTGTGGATGGGATATGGATGTCCAGGGAAAGGTGGGTATGGTCAGATATCAACAATGGTGGTCTACCTCTGGTGTGGAACAGTGAGTACCCATGTTGCAGATGGTCAGGTGCAATATGTATTCCCCCTTGTGGCTGTGGTGAGTGGTTCTGCCATAGCACATGGACTCACAAATGGTAGTGGCTGTAGGGTAATTTTGTAGAGGCCTGAGTAGTTCTCACAGAAAATATACCTGTACCTGACGTTAACAACTGGAATGGTGTATGTGAACACCTGCATATCTTGGCACTGTTCCCAGGGAAGAAAAGTGTGTGTCCTGGATGTGGGAGGGGTGGTCCGAACTGGTTGTGTTGTGTGTTACAGGTCCTGTGGTCATGAAGCATGGTATAGAACATAACCTGCCAGTGCGATGTGCATATCTGACCCTGAAGTAGGTGGCTGCAAATGCATATATATGCTATCCCCCACCTGACAGGTAGTACTAGATGTACATACCTCTGTAGAAATAATGATGTCAGCACCCTATAAATACTGCAGGTGCAGAACAAATGCCCAGTAATTTGGATAGTGTGCTCTGCTAATGTGTCTCCCTCAAGTGTCATAATATAGTTAGGTAGGGGTTTGAATCTTGCAAATGCTCAGTGTGTGTGTGTGTGTGGGTGAGCGGGGTTGGTGTGTGTGCAAGTCTGTGTGAGGGAAATGTCCCTTTTGGCAACTGGGAAAACACACTACAGGATGCACATTCCCCTTTCTAAACACTGATGATGTCAGCACCCTATAAGTACAGCAGGAAAAGGGAAACCTCCTAGTAATGTGAATAGCGTGCTCTGCTAATCTGTCTGTCTCGAGTGTCATAACATAGTTAGGTAGGGGTTTGAATCCTGCAAATGTTCAGTGTGTGTGGAGGGGGTTTAGTGTGTGTGCAATTCTGTATGAAAGAAATGTCCCTTTTGGCAACTAGGAGAACACACTACAGGATGCACATTCCTCTTTCTAAACACTGATGATGTCAGCACCCTATAAGTACAGCAGGAGAAAGAAAACCTCCCAGTAATGCGAATAATGCGCTCTGCTAATGCATCCGTCTCGAGTGTCATAACATAGTTAGGTAGGGGTTTGAACCCTACAAATGCTCAGTGTGTCTGGAGGGGGGTTAGTTTGTGTGTAATTCTGTATGAAAGAAATGACCCTTTTGGCAACTAAGAGAACACACTACAGGATGCACATTCCCCTTTCTAAACACTGATGATGTCAGCACCCTATAAGTACAGCAGGAGAAGGGAAACCTCCCAGTAATGCGAGTAGCGTGCTCTGCTAATGTGTCCGTCTCAAGTGTCATAACATAGTTAGGTAAGGATTTGAATCCTGCAAATGCTCAGTGTGTGTGGAGGGGGGTTAGTGTGTGTGCAATTCTGTATGAAAGAAATGTCCCTTTTGGCAACTAGGAGAACACACTACAGGATGCACATTCCCCTTTCTAAACGCTGATGATGTCAGCACCCTATAAGTATAGCAGGAGAAGGGAAACCTCCCAGTAATGCGAATAGCGTGTTCTGCTAATGCGTCTGTCTTGAGTGTCATAACATAGTTAGGTAGGGGTTTGAATCTGGCAAGTGTGTGTGTTTGAATGAGGGGGGTTAGTGTGTGTGCAATTCTGTGTGAGGGAAATGTCCCTTTTGGCAACTAGGAGAACACACTACAGGATGCACATTCCCCTTTCTAAACACTGATGATGTCAGCACCCTATAAGTACAGCAGGAGAAGAGACACCTCCCAGTAATACGAATAGCGCGCTCTGCTAATGCGTCCGTGTTGTGTTTCATAACATAGTTAGGTAGGGGTTTGAATTCTGCAAATGGCAAGTGTGTGGTGTGTGGGGGGGTAGAAGTAGGGTGTATGCAATTACATGTGTGACAGAACTGACCCTTTTGCCAACCAGTACAACACACCAGCTGCTGCATATTCCAATCTCTACACAGAGATGATGTCAGCACCCTACAAGTACAGCGGAAGAGGGCAAATCTCCCAGTAATGCAAATAGCACGCTCTGCTACTGCATCTCTCACTACTGTCATAGCACAGTTAGTTATGGCTTTGAATTCCACACATGCCACGTGTGTTTTTGTCACACAGAATGCCCATGTGTGTGGGTTGCTGTTCACAATAATGCATGACTGAGTCATATGTGTCCATGCCTCTGACTGACCTGTATGCTTGTGTTATGTGGTGGACCATAGTGCCCCACGGGCATATCACTGTGACCATCACCTTGTCCAGCCTGGTGAGTGGGACCTCACTGTACCGGACAATAAAGGTACCTAACATAACTGTAGCAGGTGTGTTGTCTAGCCGTACAGGCTGTGACTGTTTGGCACACAGGATTTCAGTGCTATGTGTTGCACGTGCTGTGTTCAGGCTTAACATATGCCTGTGTGCCAGCTGCAGAGGTGTCTGCTGCTCAGGCAGGATGCTATTCTGAGGCTCCACGAATGGTCCAGTGTGTTCACTTGTTTGGATTGCTGTCAGTGTAGGTCTACATCAGACTGGTATTGTAGTCACTGTAGTATTTCATGCCACCTGACAGGTTATGCCAGTACTGGGTTCAGAGTGCTTAGTGCCCAGTTTGGCTATGTGGTTGTATCTCATACATGTGTTGTACGTCCATGTGTAGGGGAGAGGGTTGACTGTGTACATGTGGCAGCTGTGACATTGCCACATGACCCACATATTCCACAACTGTACCATAGAGGTGACTGACAAGTGACCTTTGCACATGCTACCATAGTATTGTGATTGCCATGGTGATTAACAGCACATAGGGCCAATGGGGAACAAGGTACATAGGTTCATAGGTTCATACTAGGCTATCTGCCCTAGGGCATTTATAAGCCTAGCCAGAATGTGTTTGGCTTTCACCACCCATTTTAAATTTATTTTGCTATGCCCTTTTCGAGGTTAGTATACTGTGCCTCTGTCTAACAGTGACACAGAAGTGATACCATGGTAAACCTACGATCTTCCATCCACTCATCAAGATTCCTCTTGAAGAGAGTCAATGAGGACTCTGCCTAACCTGGACTGGGATTTTATTCCAGAGTGAAGGAGCCTCTGGGTTATGAATCTGTCCCTCCAGCATGTCCTATTTATTTCAGTGCTGAGGTTCAAGTCTCTCTGCGTAGCTTCGATGGGATTTGGATTTTCTGAGGTGCAGCATGTCCATTAATTCCAGATTGGGCATGGCTTTATACGTCAGGCACAGATCGCCTCTGAACAGGCGGTATGCCACTGAGTAGAGCTGGAGTTTCTTTAACGGGCAGCATATGGCATCTGTTTGAGCCCTTTGATCCTCTTGGTGAGGTACTTTTGGGGTCTTTCCAGTTGCTGCAGGTGTCTGGTAAGGTACATCCCAAAAGGGGCATTGTACTCAATTATGGGCCTGATGAGGGATGAGTAAAGAGGCACGATGACCTCCCCTGATCTAGATGTGAATCCCTTCATGATTAGGTGGGCTATATAAAATGTTTTTCTAACCACTTTGGCCATGTGGTTGTCAAATGAGAGATTGCTATCAGCTTGGGTCCCCAGGTCCTTAATTACTTATTCTGTACTTAATGGATTACCACCTATGTGGTAATTTGTGGGCACTTTGTTTTTGCCAGAGGGGATGACTATACACTATTTGGCGTTTAGCTTGAGGCCATGGCTCTGGCACCAGTTGTCTGTTTCTATGAGGCCCTTTTGGAGGATGCTTGTGTCGGCTGGAAAGTCGATTATGGCGCCCAGTTTGCAGTCATATGCGAACTTGGTCAGCCACAGTCCTTCCGTGTTGGCCTGTACCTCCGAGAAATATATACCGAACAAGAGAGGTCCCAGGATTGAGCCTTGTGGGACACCACTTGTAACTGGTTTGGAGTCTGACATGGCTCCAGCAAATCTAACCATGTGGGTTCTGTCCTTGAGCCAGTTTGCAATCCATCTAGTGACATAGGGGTTTATATTTAAGCTGGTGAGCTTATCTATAATGCCCAAGTGGCGTATTGTATCGAAGGCTTTTGCGAGGTCCAGGTAGGCTGTGTGGACCACCTTCCCCTCGTCAATGGCCTTGGTGACTGTTTCAAAGAAATCAACCAGGTTTAAGAGGCAGGATCTGCCCTTAACAAAGCTGAACTGGGTAGGATCCAGTGTCTGTAGGTCCCCAATATCTTTATTTATGAGGTCCATGATGATCCTTTCCATAGCTTTGCAGACCAAGCTAGTCAGGCTTATGGGGCAATAGTTTCCAGGATCCGTTGAGGCACCACCTTTATGGAGAGGGACCACTGTTGCTGTATGCCACTCTTTGGGCACATATCCTGTAGTAAGGCTGAGATTGAACAGTAGTTTTATGTTTGGGTATAGCTCTTCTTGGAGTTCATGTAGGACACAGCCTGGGACACCGTCTGGTCCCATTGATGCTGTGTTTTTTGCTTTAGAGAGGGCGGCTCTTACCTGAGCATCTGAGATGTCAGGGGGGCAGCACTCTGCTGGGATAGATATTTTCCCTTTTGGTGTGGAGGGGGGGAGAAGTTTGCGATGAACCTGTCAACTAGGATGTTGGCAATGTCTGTGGGTTTGGTGTATTTTTTGTCATTTTGGACTAATTCTGAGCATATCTGGGAATTACCACCCAGGTTCCTAACATAACTAAAGAAAGCCTTGTGATTATCCTTAGTGTCCTGTGCAGTTTTTCTCTCAAAGCTGGTCTTAGACAATTTTATGAGTGCCCGTAGTTTTTGCTAATACTGATCAGTGATGCCTTCCCTTTTTGGGATTTTGCTCTATCATTTTGTAGCTTCCTCCTTCTATTGTATAGTTTGCTTATGGCTGGGGTCCACCAGACAGGACGTCTGCCTTTGGAGGATTGGGTCTTGGTTTTATTTGGGATCGCATGATCCATGCATTCCTGAAGGTGTTCATAGAATGCATTTATAAAGGATTCTGAGGTCTGGGCCGTATTTTCAACAGGCCCGGGGGCTTTGAAGGATTCCACCTCAGTTTTGAGGAGTGTGAAATTTGCTTCAGAGAAGTTTTTCACTGTGGTTTTCTGGGCAGGGTGTGGGGTCGGGATGTGAATATCCAGTGAGATTAGTTTATGGTCTGATCTTACCAGTGAGGGATACACTTCTGGTCTGGAGCATAGAGTCCCCATGTTGGTGATGATCAGGTCCAGTTTGTTTTCCCCTCTTGTGGGAGTGGTAACTAGTTGTTCCATAGCATTTGAGTTTATAAATTCTAGGAACCTTTGGGCTAGGGTGTTGGAGCTAGAGTAATGCTCCCAGTTTATGTTTGGGTAGTTGAAGTTGCCCAATATAATGGTGTTTGGAGAGACCTTCATATTTTCCAGTGTTCTCAGGAAGGCTGAGTGGGGTTTCTGGGTTTGGGAGGGTGGTCTGTAGCAGGCTATAAACTGGAAGGCAGTTTTACTCACTGTTAGTTGCACATGGATAGTCTCTGATGCTTTGTGCTTTGCTACCAACCTGGAGGTGTGGGTATCTTTGATGAATATCGATACTCCCCCTTCTTTTGTGGTTCGGTCCAAGTTTTGGGGCCAAAAAGCATGGTATGAGGTATAACCTGGTAGTGCTGGGGTGCTCTCGGGAGCCCTGAACCAGGTTTCTGTTACTGCACAGATATCGATGTTCTCCATGCTAAGGAGAGTTTTGAGTGCATGCATTTTGAGGTTTAGACTTCTGGCGTTGAGTAGCACTACTCTTAGTTTCTTATCCCTTGTGATACCTATGGAGGTGGGTTTGTCTTTTGAGCCTTGCCTAAAAAAGGCACTATGGGGGTAGCAAGAGCCTTTCCCAATATCCGAAAGCCCAGGGGTGACAGGTGCAAGCCGTCCCTAGCGAAGCAGGTGGTTCAACAGAAGGTGAGTATGTGAGGGTGTAGTGCCTGTGATTAGTTAGCACTGGCATATATGACTGCTCACGTAGACAGATGCCAGGTAAGTCATGTGCAATGTGTCACAGGCAACGTATATGTGAACAGGACAAACAGTGACGTTCTGTCAAGTGAGACATGGACATACATATAGTAAGCTATGCAGATGTCACTAGTAGTCCACAGAAGCTCTGTAACTCTGCATTGCAGGTGGGATCAGTGTTCCAGGGTAACTGCAAGCAAACATGCATGCAAACAAAGCTACAGTAAGCAGGGCTGTATGTAGTCCATTGTACAACAAACAAGCTGTACCACTTCCAGTAGGTAACAGTGCAAATATGCAGGCACTATACACATGTACATGGAAATACACAGGTCAGATGGCTAGGGTCCAGTCTCAGCGCACACAAGTGTACAGACCATGTACCGTCAGGATGTACAATAACTGGATGGAAACCCAGGTGCTCATACCTGCAGTAATACACATGTCAAACAGACACTGAGCCTTCACTCGGTGGTTCCATACTTAGTAGGATGTATGCTACCTGGCCTGCCACCACAGTATCCATGACATTTATGGGTACTCCCCCTCTTGTGACAGTTTTGTGTGTTGGGGCTGTCTAATATGGTATGAGATGTGAGCTTGCAGTGCTCGGGTGCTCCTGTGTGCCCTGTACCAGATGTGTAGTACTGCACACATATCAACATCCTCAAACATCCGCATTGCAGAGTCCAGTGTGGACAACATGCCACTTGCAGTTTACATGTCCATCATTGCGTATCAATACTTTCATTACCTTATCCCCTGTGCTACCTATGTATGTAGCCTTCTGTTGACATCCTTACCACCAGTATGCAAACATGTGCAGATGATACACTATGGTACTTACCATGGGTGTAGAAAACAGTACAAGACAATCATACCCTTACTGCATCAGGCATGCTGGGATATACCCACAATTATATCAGCACACAGTACTGTTAACAACATGATACTATTACTACATGTCTATGTAGTCACCCTGAGCATCAGCAACATGTTAACCTGTACCTGCACTGATGTTACAGATTGCAGGAGGTGGCACAGTTTCATCATATGCACAGGGTGTGAACTTAGTCTGCCTGAGTCTGCCACTGATACCACCAATTGACATGTATGTGTATGTGTGTTGGTGAGGGACAGCAGTAGAAGGTGGGGCAATGTTGATGCAGTGTGTGCGTGTATGCGATAACCCTTGGTGTTGTCAATTCGCATGTGTGTATGGATGCACACAGTTCCACCTCATGGCTGCCATATACTGGTGTTTGTGGACAGCCACAGACTGTACCTGCCAGGTCATACAGATTAGTGTCTCTGGACATGGACACGGTACCTGTGCCTTGCAGGGGTGCTACGGACCGTATCCGGTACCAATCCAGACTGGGTACTGTCATCAGAAGCAGGTGCTCGTTGACTGAACACAGATCCCTGTCGAGCCTGTCCAGAGCCATGTGCACGTGGTCTCCTGGGGTGGTCTGATGACAGCATAGACCCAGCATTGCTGGGGCTGCTGCTGGCACTATGGGGGTGGCCACAGCCCTGTTGTCATCCGTGACGACTGCCAGCTGCTGCTGTTGCTGGCATACACCCACGTCGACGCCTCAACCATCCACCATCGCCCTGGTTCATGGACATGTAGTTGTGGAACCGGTCTAATATGTCCCCACAATGTCTGTCTATGACATCGGTGAAATTACAGATGGCAGCCGCAGTGTCACGCATACTGTCAGTCATGGCTGTGCGACATGCTGTCAGCTCCCTCAGACCCTGTCTGGTGTACCGTTCCATACGTGACTGTGCCTGCATGACAGCCCGAAACATAGCTGAGGTTGTAAGACCTCTGTGGGCACGTCTGACAGGGGCAATACGCCCACGGATGCTCCCACGAGAACCCCTGGATATCTGTCTGTGTCGTACCATGTCAGGGCCATGCCCATGGCTGCTGTGTGGGGAAGCATGTGCCACAGATACCACATTACCCTGGTCAATGCCCACTGTATCCTGTCCATCACCTAGGGACATTGGTGACAAAGGGTGTATTAGCAGGATAACTGTGTGCATTGATGGGGTTGACAGCTGTGTACTGTCAATTGGCTGACCAATGACGGACCCTGGCATACCTTCCTGTGCCATTACACAGATGTCATCATTATCAGTACCCGTGGCACCTGATTCAGGTTCCCTGCTGCATAACACCAGAGCAGCACCAGAACCTGTGGGAGGGAAACAGGAAACACAGTTTACAATGTTTACACAATGTTACCAGTGATGCACACATGCACACATGCACAGGTGCACACATGCACACATGCACAGGTGCACAGGTGCACACATGCACACATGCACACATGCACAGGTGCACACATGCACACATGCACAGGTGCACACATGCACACATGCACACAGTTGCACACAGTTGCACACTTGCACACTTGCACACTACTCAGTATGCGAGATATCAACACACAGACACAGACACACCTGCATGCATACACAGAGCACTACTCAGTGAGCCTAATATTACTATTACTATCAAGACTATTAAAGGTATTGTTAATACACACTCACCAGCATGGATAGGCTGCATTGCTGTTACACCGGAGGGACCTGCAGAAGTGAGGAAATTAATGTCAGTGGGCACAACTGTGCCATTGTTACTGAGTATGATACAGGTCAGTAGTACAACAGTCGCCTTTCACAGGTCAGCTGCTGATATTGAGAATATCACACTTGCACATTAAATACTATGATGACAGCTACAAACCAAGGACACACCTCACACATGCATTAACTACCAGTGTACACAACAGTCAACTATACATATGGCATATTACCTGCACGCTCGTAGTCTTGCTGCTGCGTGGCTCCAGCCTCCATCATAATGCAGGTTTGCTGCTGTTGTTGTTGTTGGCGGGCTGGAGCCACAACACTTATGAGTACTCCCTCCAGTCTGGTGAGTGGGGGATGTGTAGCCACCCCACCACCTGTGGCAACCTGTTGCCTGTGGATATCCGATGCACACTGATGGACATTTCTGATTAAATCACTGCAGTGATGTCGTACCTGCTCATATGTCCTATTATGCGTGCCTATGTTATTTACCCAACGGACCAGGTCTTGCCGCAGTGCAGCCCTCTCCTGCTGATTCTGGCTGGTGCGGGAAAAGAGTATTGCATAATTCCGCACCAGGCTCTGATGTATCTCCTCATCCTCAGCTGCAGAGTACGCTGGATTGCGCTGGTGAGCCATGGTCCCGAAAAAGGAAATAACATGATATCAGCAAAATATGTCAGCAGAATTTGGCACACATACTACACATGCTACTCGACTGTTGTGATGCAACATATCTCACATATATAGCATCTGTCTGTCTATTGGTGGATACACATGTAAATGGCCAGGTATCAGTGCTCAGCCAACAACTGTGTAACAGTACCTGGCACACTCCATACGACATACTACCAAACCCCAGCAGTCAGAACACTGATTCAGGTCCAAAGCACCTCCTCACTCTGGGGGTTTGTATCGAGGTACTGTATGGGGTACATCATCAACTATTGTGAGCTGACCACAAACTAATTGCCCTGGATATACATATCCCACCTCCACCACCAGCACAAACGACTACAGTGAATAACATTTCAAATGCAAACTTTACACTTCGTAACACTGACATGGTATCCTTTAAGCCCACTGGGCCAGTGGAAGATACAACCCACAATGCTGACCCTTTAACAAATTATTTCTACGGACATCTCTGAGAATGCATGGATCATGCAATCCCATATAAGACCATGACACTCTCCACAAAGGGACAGCATCCCGTCTGGTGGACCCCAGCCATAGACAGACTGTATAACAAAAGATGGAAGCTACTGCAAGACAGAGCATAATTCCATAAAGGCATGTCTGATCAGCACTAGTAAGGAGCTATTTTCTCTCATACAAACATCCATGGGCAACTTTGAGAGGGAAATCAACAGGGACACTACAGATAACCACAAGGCCTTCTTCAGTTATGTTAGCAACCTGGTCAGAAACCCTCCAATATGCTCATAGTTAGTACACAACAACAAATAATTCACTGAACCCACAGATATTGGCAACATTGTGGCAGACAGGTTCAGTGCAGGTTTCCCCACTCCCTCTCCACCAAAATAAGACATACTTATCCCAGCTGACTGTAACCTCCCTGTCATCACAGATGCCCAGGTGAGAGCCGCCCTCAGAAAAGCAGAAAACACAACATGAATGGGACCTGATGGTATCCCCGGTTGCATGCAACATGAACTCCAAGAGGAGCTAAACACATATAGAAGTGCTATGTAACACTAGCCTGACTACAGGATATGTACCTGTACACTGGCGTACAGCAGCAGTGGTTCCACTCCACGAAGGAGGCACCTCTACATACCAATACAATACAACACAATACAATACATTACAATACAATACAATACAATATGCTATTGCCCCTGGGACTACAGCAGCATACTGTTCTGCTACCTTGACCATTGTGACACATGTGATGTGATGGTACCTGCTCCTGTCAAACAGTTACACAGGGTGACTCATATGGCATATTACCTATCTGACTAACATTCAGCAGGGGTATGTGTGACATGTACTCATGGGGAGTATGCTTCTTAATGCTGTGTGGTTTATTGAAGGGTATGTCTTATCTGTGGGTAGGAACCTGTACCTCCACCATATGCTCTCTACTGCAGTGTCACGGATGACACACAGCAGTCATTTAGGTTGTGGATGGTATGAGGTGTTACTATGGTTGTTGGACATCTGTCATGGGTGTGACTTTAGTATGTAAATCCAGGAGTGGTAACCTCTATGTGGGTAGTATGTGTGTACTCTGTGGTGTTGTCAGTCACTGTGCATTGGTAATGTGTTTGAGTGCATTGTTACAGTGTTGTACATGTCACTGTGTCCTTCTCCATATCTGTAGCTGTCATGTGAGGTACATACCGTGGCAGCCATTGTGTGGTGTGGAGGGGTACACTGACCTACATGTCCATAGCTGACACACCATGTCTGCTGACACATACCATGTGCAGGTATTTCAGGAATAGTGTGCCACTGTGAATATCATTGGGGGGACTATTGTACACATTTATGACCCTGTTCACCCCAGACACATGCAGTGGTGGGCAGCCAATCACATATCTGGTGGTTACTATTGTAGGTGATTTGAAATGGGGTATGGTACTCCAGTTTTGACACTGGTGTTCACTCCATGCCTTTGTCACCAGGCACCTGTTGCAATACATCTGTACACATCTGCCTCACTCAGAATATATATACATCTCTCTCTCTCTCTCTCTCTATATATATATATATATATATATATGTCTGCATACATATACACATATATATATATATATTGATGTACATATATTGCTATAGATATGGAGAGAGGGGGGTGTGTGACAGAGGGGGTGGGACAGGGGGAGTGTGAGGTCATCATATACAGTCATACCTTTAGATAGTCAGATCTGTCTGTCTATGTATATGTATCTACATATACCTATATCTGTATGTGTGTATTACATATATATGTTTGTACATATTCTATCTATCTACATCTGTCTATGTATTCCTACATCCCTCTCTATGTATGTATACATATATGCATATTATATATATATATATATATATATATATATATATAGATGTATACATACATACATATATTGACATACATACATATCCATATGATACATAGGTATATCAACATGTCTGTTTACAAAACTGTATACACACACTAACATACTGCTAAACATACATAACTGTGAAACCTACTTTGTACATTGCACTACAACCTACATTCAACCTACATTGATATGTGCACATAGATGCCCTCACATACATATGTATGTACAGCCTTCACTGATAGTTGCTGTATGTCCCCTGCCCTATGCACATCTTCATACATATGGATACAGACCAATGACACATATGGAGGGTTCACAGTATGTAGACTTTTATAGTATTACTTTACATTACCTGTGTTTGTCACAGCTGCTTGTGTTGCCGTCTGGTTTCGTGTCCTGCTGCTCCACTTGCCAGTTGTCAGCTTTCAAGTGGTTGTTGCTGACTGGATTTGTTTGTGTATGTTTATTTATTTATTTATTTTTTCTCTCTCTCTCTCTCTCTCTGTCTCTCCCTACCTCACAGGGCGCAATGAAAGTATTGCATGTGTGGACTGGGAGTACAGCATGCTTTTGTAGGTATCTGCATATGTCCATGTGATGGCCTCTGCACCAATTGTTAGCCAGCATTTGCTAATTGCATGCAGCCAGTTGTGTACTGATTGCAGTTCTCACTGTGATTTCAGGACAGTGCTATAAAAAGGTATGAGAGATAGGCGTAGCCCTTTCAGATTTTAAGGGCAGGGACCATGCTGGTATGCTGTGGACACTGTTCTGTGAGTGTAAAGGTTAGTATGTCTCTCATATTTCCGGCTGTGTTGTAGATTAACATTTCTCCATTCATTTCTCCAGTTTCCTGTACTAAGTGTGCATGTACACTGACACCTAAGACTACTACTACTGTTAATGTGGGTGTGTGTGCTTTCCTGTGGGACATGTGGTGTAACTGGTATATAGCAGTGGCTCTTGCACTTTGTTGCTATGGCTTCAATATTTGCCCTTTACATTCACTACTTGTATGCCTGCTAGGTGTCTTGACTGTAGTGTGTTGCTGTGGCTTTCCTAATTTCCATGTACATTCACACCTTTGAATGCTTGCTATATCTGCTAGGGTGTTACTGCATGCAGTGTGGTCTGGCCATGGTGTGGGCCTTGACATCTATTAGGGTATTTGAGTATGCTGCTGAGCAGGCCTCAGAGACTCTCAGGTGCATCTTTTATCTGCCTCATGGAATGGTACATATCAGTGGGGTACACCCATTAAATTGTCTGGTATTCTGCAGTTGTGACTGTGGGATAGCATGAGCATATGTATTACTACACTATTTATGCCGTGCAAGTGGTGCATACTTTCAGTACGTCATAGTTACCATTGCATGTGTTGTAACACCTTTCTGCCTACTGATTGTACATTTCACAGGGAGTCTGTGGGGCATCCCTGTAACTCAGTCACTGTTGCTATGTCTAGGCTCTTAACTATTCAAATATGGCAGTGTCAGACCTCTCAAGTGTACAGATATTTGCAGGTTGTGCACATTTTTGCCTCATATTTTGGTCAATATCTTATAAACAGCTTTTTCTGACAATTCACTCTGGGCTCAAGTCAGACTATAGTGACAAACATTTCAGTTTCAGACTTCATACCCTTCCAAACATCCAACAAAATGCAGAACCTGTTACTCTCTGAACTAAGTTTATTGTAGCATTATTTGGAATGTGCCCCTGTTTTTGGCCCTTTGCTCCACATTTTTTATTACTTAGTCCGGATGTGTTCCTGTAAGAGGTTGTAGGGTATGGGCAGTGATTATCCTGCTGTGAGTATGTGTGTGTGGCTTGCAAGGTGCTACAGTGACATTATTACCTACTAACTACCAACTAGCATGGCTGTTTCTGTTCACACACTAATATTCTAGAAATCCACTACATTTGACAGTAAATATACATGACATGCTTTGTGTACTACACATCCTATATTCCCTTTAGATTCATTCCTACTATTACATGATATATTTATTGTAGCACAATGTTCTTATATAACAGTCATGGCTTAGTGGTAAGTCATGCAGACTACTGTTTCCAAGGTCCTGGGTTTGGGACTGACAGTGGGATTTTATTTTGCTTTTGAGCAGACTACAGGACTTGTCATTCAGAGTGACTAAGGCACTTTTAAACAGTTGTAATCGGGTTAGCGCTGGTTTGCGTGGAGCTCATGCATGCACACTGGCGTTCAGCTCCGCGCACACCCACTTACAACCACTTAAAAGTGCTTACTCTTGCGCACACCCGCGCTATTTTCTTTGAAAGAAATAAAAATGGGGAGACAGGAAAGTGGTGAAAAAGGGGTCACAAAGAGGGTAAGACAGTAGGGAAACAAGCTCGGGTTTTGCAGGAGGGATGTAGGTAAGGCCCATAGCTGCCCATTTCTTCATCAGCAACAGTTGTACATATGTTTGTAATTTGGTGTGACATTTGAAACCTTCCAGCCCTGAGAGAGGTGTGAGGACAACAATAATACTTGTTGTACAGCCAATTGTAATTGACAGTTTCCATGTTCAGCAGACATGTGTGCGAAATGGGCAGCTATGTATGGGGCTTAATTTTTTTGTGGGTACAGAGTGCCCTTTTTTTTTTTTTCAGGTGAGAGTGGTATGTCAGGTACGGGAAGTCAGTATAGCTGGGGATGTAGGTTGGGTAGGTCAACAGACAAGACAAACAAGACGCATACAGGGGCGGTGTATGACACATGTGGGGGGGGTTACACGATTGACGGGGATGGATGTTTGGATATCTAGAGCCCATGAGCCCACATATGGCAACAGTGGAACTGATATCCCCACCCATGGGCAGTTGCCACTGTGCCTTCACTGCAAAGGATGGGGCTGTACTGGGGGCTGTGTAGGCCGGGCAGTAGGCACGCTCATTAGTTGTGCCACCTGTGCCTCAAGCTGTCGTAGGGGCCCAAGAACAGCTTCCTGGATCTCCCTACGCACCACAGTCCGGACACTATGGAGGGTGAGTGGTTGTTCTCCTCCAGCCACACTTGCAGAGGGGGGACGAGCCCCATCCCCTGCAGGGCCACCGGAGGAGGGTCCAGACTGGGCACTACTGCCAGATGCACTCGCCAGCTGAGGTGGGAGAGGTGGGTCCGCTGGAACCCGCCTTCCCTGTCATCCTATGTTTTGCATTATGTCATGGCAGTTTGGGTTAGTAACGTACAATACCATTCACAATTAGTTGTAACAGCATGCATTAGTATTCCCATTAACCAAACACCCAGATATTCAAACCATTGAACAGCAAGCATAACACATGCATATTTTGAACAGCAATACACAGTCCAACAACATGCAGGGTTGATTGATGGCAACAGTTCATCAGGTTTGGATGTATGAACAGGGCAGATGCATCAACGTACATGCAAATATGTATGACCCAACAGGACAAATGTCCAGGGGTGTTAATTGTGATTGCACATACCAATTTCACATGGAATGGATTATATGTGGTTATAGGGTAGGGTGAAGAAAATTTCATTAACAACTTCAAATACCAATACATATGCTGTACATTTCTAATAGCTGCAGATATATACACACTACAGTTCTACCTACAGTTTCCTATGTGATAACTACTTCAAGTTTGTGATAAGAATGTTACTGCTACATCATTATACATTTTCATTTTTATTCATACACATTCATATCTGGCTCTTTTCAGCTACATCATCCTGCTACATTTGCTTTATATAGCTATAGACAACTGTGGATGTTTGGTATTTCAGACAACCATACAATCTGCATATTGCAGACTGAGAGCAACATATCCAGATTTTGGGATACACATTCCAGCTGCAGTAACATTTTCAACGCATTTTGCAGTTTGGTTCTGCTTGTCACATTCATTTCATTCTGTACTGACTGCAGTATACTTTATTCAGGAGTTATTACTGCTTTATTGGTGGATTCATAACTCTTTCTCACACTCTCTCACTTGTTTTATTTTTACAATTCAGGATGGTACTTAATTCTTGGCTTTATTGACATGTTTTACCTGTAGTTATTACAATCCTTTCCAACAGACTCACTTCTGTCATGTGTCTGTATTTCAACAGGGATATGTTTCATACATGTGTTTTACTCAGCTTCTGCAGCTGTACTTTTCAGCCTGCTGCAGGTTATGTACTATTATATTACAGGTGGGACATCTTTATTTCAGACTTTATTTCAGACTTTTTCATTTTTCTGTTTGGATTACAGACTGCATCACACTTTTGTAATCAAGCAATACTTGCAAACCCTCTTACAGTGTTATTTGCACATTTTATTACTTAGTGACTACACTGCACTCTTTTGCTAACTGTCATACTTTTATATTTTTTTACAGTTACAGGGAGAGGATTACTGACCTGCCTGGTGGCGCAACCACACCAGCCTATCGCCATAGGCTCTACGGTTCACAGAACGGACACCTGCAGCTGTAATATAAATAAAATAATATTGGAATACACATCTCCATAATATCAGCTAGGGTAATTTATTACATAAATAATTAGATGTAACTTACTCAGTAGTGGGGCGTTGGGCATTTGCCGGGCCTCCTGGATCCAACGGTTCAGTTGGTCCTGCTTCCGTCTCTTCAGGTCCGCATGGTGGTGATGGACCTGCTCACCAGTCCTTGGTATCCCTGTGGCACTGGTAAGATCATGAGCCAACCGGTCCCACGCCTCAGCCCTATATGCTCCCCACAGGACCTGGCCCTGCATGAGTTGGGCCTCATGATTGTGGACAAGGAGCCAAACCATATTTGGACTCCTCAATGCCCCACCTCTGTGCTCGAAAGCAACTACCCTCACCTACACCTGACATTCTGGCTGCAAGTTGGTTCTACAATTGGTTATGCTGTGTATTCCCGCCTATGGGGCTTATATATGCCGTTTTTCCCGCACTTATCTGTGATTGGCCATTTTGGAATTGTATCAGCTTCACAAAACCTGCTTTGTCATGCTCCTCTTTCTATTCATTCCTATATATTTGCTATTACTGCATTTCTTAGTGCAGCTGTCATGGCTTAGTGGTTCAGTACCTTGACTATGGTGCATGGTATCCTGGGTTCGAACCTGGCCACTGCTTTTTATATTTTATGACTGTCTACACAGGCTAGGAGGTGTGTCTGTGTAAAGACAGTTTTGTTACAGCTTGCTCAACGTTGCCCGTTGGTTAGCTTGTTGGCGCGGCGCGCAGCTCCGTGCAAACGGGGTATGATGGTTTACGTGTCATTTGGCTGTCAGCACACATATTACGCTCAGCTCAGCTAGGGGCACACAGTTTCAGCGTGTTAAACCACTGCTCACCTACGGGCACTTATTTTGCACCTGTTAAACCACTGCTCACCTACGGGCACTCATTTTGCACCTGTTAAACCACTGCTCACCTACGGGCACTCATTTTGCACCTGTTAAACCACTGCTCACCGACGGGCACTCATTTTACACCTGTTAAACCACTGCTCACCTACGGGCAGATCCACTCAACTTGTTAAACTGTAGCTCAGCTATAGGCACATCTGGCATTTTTTATTATTTTGTTATCTCACATTTCTTCAAAATAAATGGCCCATTTCATTACATTTTACATAAAATATAATTTTATATGTGTACATATATGTCAGGGACTTGTTTCGTGCTTATTTCACTAAAAATAAAAATTGATGTTGGGGGGGCTCAAACCATGACTGCCTGCTCTTTAGCCGACGTCTCTACCGCTACGCTATTGCTTCTTGGCTTACTTTGCATATGTAGTTCTTATATGCTTTTCCACTGACTGCTAACTGTGGCTGAGCTACAGGCACGCCCACGCAAACGAGCGCACTCACGGGCAAACATCTTTACAGTTTAAAAAAAATATATAACATGTTCATTTATATATTTTATGTTCATAGTCTGTGGGGGCATGTGTTGTGTTGTGTTTATTCACATTTACACGGACTCTGTCATGGGGGTTTACTTTCGGGACTTTTACTCTTCTGGGGGCGTGTCCGTTTGCAGGGCTCGGCCTATGGACACGCCCCTACTGTCTTCCACAGACCGTGTAAGCCTTAGGTGTGATTCAGCATGCCCTCATGCATATGCATGACATGCTGACGTCACACCATTTAACTGCAGCCTCCGTGTAAGCCTTGTAACTCTTACACGGAGGCTTCGTGAATCCTGCCCAATATTTTTCATGTTGACTTTTGTGTGTTATATCTTTTAAGGTATACACACATTTGTGTGTGTGTGTGTGTGTGTGTGTGTGTGTGTGTGTGTGTGTGTGTGTGCGTGTGTGTGTCTGTATAAATAGATATAATAAATGTTAGAAAAATATGTATTAACATATGTGTAATGCTTATTTTAAATAAGGGAAGATTAACACGTTTTTATTCTATATGCAGCATTAGTTCTATTTGAAACTGAAAACATGCTTTTCTGAAATTGTGCTTTCTGACACTGCAAGATGCACTCTGACCTAGTTTGCTAGCACAGCAAAATACATGTTTATGCCTTGGAAATGTACTGGAAAGCAGGTGATTTTCTGCTAGGTCAGGAAATTAAATAGAGAATAATAATAATTTCTGTAGATCCATTCATTATGGACAATAAGCTCTGTTCATGCTAATGAAAAAGTGCACAAGCTGCAAGAAAGTTAGATACTATAAACAATGAGCTGCTTCAGAAATCTGTACTTGCATTGTGCTTAAATTAGCCATAGTACCTAGATTTGTAACATCACATAGCAAGAAAGTTATAACTAACCGGTGGTCATCAAGGACATCCTGTTTACTAAAAAATCATTTTTAAACTTTGAAGAGTCAGCTAGAAATGTGAGAAAAATCTGTAAAGTAACAGAATTGTGAACTGGTGATCTGCGACATCAGTCGTAGTGGGCAATGTCTTGAAAGAAAGGTATAATAATTGTGACACTTCCTGATTTAGTCAGACAAACTCTGTAACTGCATTTTTTGTCTCCTTGTGCAAGAATAAAGATCCCTGAACTGAACCTTATGCTTTTGGTCTTTTGAAGTATTTTTCTTTGACATTTTTTGGTCCTTTGGACCGGAAACCCTTGTTTAGCCTGGGATCAGATGGCCAGGTGGCATGAAACTGTGCAGGGAAGATACCACACTGGATCTTCTTCATTGAAAGACCTCCAACTGAATTGTCATGCAAAAGAGGCCAGCCACTTTTCTGATCTACGACTGAAGGCAGGTTCCGTTTGAACAGTGAGTGACCAATCGCTGAGGCTCAGGTAGGGTGAATCTACTTTTTTCTGTTTTAGATCAGGGACTTGATTGTATTTGTTCTGTGAGAATTTTGTTAAAATTCAGGGACAGAAATATTGCTATCTTGTCATAGATCAGGGGAACAGAATAAGTAGGCAGGTAGTCTGAAGGGACTGTAAACACTTGGTGGTACCACATTAAAAAAAAAGAGTTACATAACATTTAAAAGGTTAGAACAAAATGGGTAATATGTGCACAAAAACAAAAAGACCCCAAAGCCCACCGTTAACCGAAGACGCAAAATATATGCAATCACAGCGCGCCGACAATGTTAGATATTATACTAAATGGGTTAATAAATATGAATTTGATGGGAAACTAGAAAGATCCTTGCTTATCAAACTTATTAGACAGCTAAAAAACGATTATAAAGGTCGGGTTAAAAAACAGCGTAAATTAGGAGTTCCTCAGGCACACAGGTGGATTGAGGAAGCAAACTGAAGAGAACAAAAGAATAAAAATTCAAAAGCAATGTTTCTAGACAAAGAGGATAATAACTTAGTTATAGCATCAGCCCTTCCTCCCACTCCAGTTTCAGTTCCCTTACCAGTTCCCTTACCGGAATATGAAGCAAAAGAACAAACTGACCAACCTCCACAATATCCAGTTGTTCCTATAAAACCACTACCATTTGTTAGAGATCCTATCGAGTCTAGGTCTTGAACACGTAATTTAAAAGGGGATATTGAATTATATCAAATGAATGGAAATTCATGGGCTATGAGTGAAGAAGAAATATGCCCACTCATAGAAGTACCAAATCCTCAGGCAGGACAAGAAGGGCAGGACCCAACTCTCCTAGTATACAGACCGTGGACACCGGAAGACATACGGAAAGCCACAGAGGGAATTCCCCATCCAAAAGTTAATTTTAGAAAGTTCTTAGAAGACTTACAGGGCAAGAGGTTAAGTTATCACTTAAACGGAGAGGAAGTAGAAAATGTAGTCAGACAAATAGTAGGTCCAGATTGGCACATGATCAGTGGCAACTGGAATCCCTGTGATGCTGCACTTAGGCCCCTCCCACATAGCAGCGCCGAACTAGATAACAGAGTGAAAGGTCTGATAGACCGAATTTCTAAGAAATGGAAGCCTAGGGCAGACTGGACTTGCATTAATCAATGCATCCAACAAGAAAATGAAACTGTTGATAGATATTTGCCAGATTATTAGAATGTTTTAACAATCACTGTGGAATGCAGGTGCCTGAAGATCAGACACAAGATTCCCCATATGAGCAGCAGTTAAAGAATGTGTTTTCGAAAGGCAGTATTGCACCTATAAGTAGTTTTATTACTAAACACATGGTAGACCATCATACAAGCAGATTGCAATCACTGCTTGAATATGCTAGACATGCCGAAAGGCATTTTAATAACAAAAAGAAAAAGAAAGCCCAAGTATTTGCTGTGGAAGATGGAGAAGTTTATTTAGTACAGTCCAGACAAAAGGGCTAAAAGAATGCCCAGGGAAACAAACAATCTGATCAGCGATCAGAGGACTTTGAAGGGAGAAAGAAAAGAGGTGAGTGCTTCAAATGTGGGAAAAAGAACACATGGCAAGGGACTGCAGGAAAAATAAGAAGGCAGCAGTGGAAGACAAAAATGATGAGGGTGAGGACTGACTATATGAAAGTCAGGAATCACTAGATAGGAATAATAGAGAAAGGACAAATGAGAATGTGATAGAGGGAGCAGAGAATGTGATAATAGAGGAAGTGCAGCAAGCTACCGATAGTGAAGAAAACGAAATATTAGACCTAGCTTTACTGAGCTTAGAGCTCTATCTAGCTGACACAAAACCAGAAGTGACACTCCTGGTAGAAGGGAGGGAAGTCAAATTTTTGTGCGATTCAGGGGCACCACGAACCCTGGTACATCCACTACCAGAAAATTCAGAATCACATGACTTTATACTAGTAAAAGCAGCTAATGGACAGCTGTATCGGGAGCCTCTCTCCCATAACATTACAATAACAGATCCTGTTTCAGGATTAACCCAGAAAAGCAAAATTGTTGTTTCTGCAAAATGCCCAGTGAACTTTTTGGGCAGAGATCTTATGCAACTATTAAGCATAGCAGTAGTTCCAACCATGCAGCGTATGGAAGCACAGCGACAAACTAATACTTTTGCAGTGTAAACGGAAGGTGAGACATTTTACTGGTACAGCCAGGACTTAGTTACGACTTGCCCTGGAGCAGTAACTGAAGAGTTAATGAATGTAGCTATCAGTAAGTTCCCCTCCCTTTGTATTGACATACAACACATGTTGCAATGTACTCTGTATTATTGTAATACACCAGGACCTGACAAAGAATATGAACAAGAATTGTTTAGAAATCATGCAAACAGAT
Organism: Protopterus annectens; assembly: GCF_019279795.1. Classification (NCBI taxonomy): domain Eukaryota; kingdom Metazoa; phylum Chordata; order Ceratodontiformes; family Protopteridae; genus Protopterus; species Protopterus annectens. Next base: position 1,463,130,283 of record NC_056745.1, on the reverse strand, counting down.
TAGTACTGTGCAATTTGTACTGGGACATGAAAGGGAACAGTATAGTTAGCTGTTCATTACCCCAGGAGTTCTTTTCACTTTACAAATTGAATCTAATACCGCATGTTAGTTTAACTAAAGAAGAAGACTTAAAATGGATAGACCTAGGAGAGAAAGTCACAAAATGGGAAAAACAGACAGAATCAGAACTGTCAGAAAAGGGAATACAAAAACAGAAACTGAACTAGATAACACAAACACATCCAGCTGTACACTTGCAGTCCAGCAAAGACAGCTGAGAAGCCCTCTTATTAGAAGAGGAAGAAAAAGCTTTGTTAGACATACCAGAAACTCTCTGGTCAACAGGAAAATCAGACGTAGGACTAATTTGCACAGCAGGACCAGTTACTATCACGCCAAAGTCAGCATTTAGACTACAAAAGAGACAGTACCCCTTGAGAAAAGATGCAGAGGCAGGTATTAAACCTATCATAGCAGCTTTGCTTAAGAAGGGAATACTGGTGGAATCTCCTGATTCGCCATGTAACACACCCTTATTCCCAGTTAAAAAAGCAAATGGAGAATGGCGTATGGTCCAAGATTTACAAGCTGTAAAGGACGCAATAATACCAAGAGCACCTACGGTGCCAGATCCATATACCTTGTTGAATGATTTAAAACCTCAACAGAAGTATTTTTCTGTGGTAGATGTCAGCAATGCGTTCTTTTCAATACCAATACACTCTGGCAGCCAGTATTGGTTTGCATTTACATTTCAGGGGAAGCGGTATACATATACGCGACTACCGCAGAGCTATTAGTGAAAGCCCAACGATATTCTCACAAGAAATGGTAAGTAATTTAGCGGGATTTATCCCACCGAGAGGTAGTCAAATTTTACTTTATGTTGATGACATCCTGCTGGCCGCCCCTACCCAGCGAGATTGTAAGGAAGATACTATAGCATTATTAAAATTCCTAGCAGTTGAAGGACACAAAGTAAGCAAAAATAAATTGCAGCTTTGGAGAAAACAAGTGAAATACCTTGGATATGTAATATCCAAAGATGGCAGAACATTAGATGAGGACAGAAAAGTAGCGATCTTACAAGCACAAAACCCACAACCAAGAAGGAAATGATGTCCTTCCTGGGTACAACTAATTTTTGTCGAAGCTGGATCCCAAACTATGCTTTGGAATCTGCACCATTAACCAACCTGATTTTTAAGAAGCCTATGGCAGCACAAGTTTTAATACAATGGACATCAGAAGCAGAATTAACTTTCTGCAAACTGAAACAATTGATAGCATCATCATTAGTTTTAGGATTACCAAATTATCACAAATGTTTTTTCCAAACTGTAGATTGCAAGCAAGGTTATATGACATCAGTATTGACTCAACAGCATGGGGACAAATAACGCCCCATTGCTTATTATTCATCACAACTGGACCCAGTGGCACGGTCTTTAACCCACTGTGTACAAGCAGTAGTTGCAGCTGCAATGGCAGTGCAGGCTTCAGCCTCAGTAGTGTTATTCCACCCTCTCACATTGAGAGTGCCTCATGCAGTCACAATCGTTTTACTGCAAGAAAAAGTAGCATATCTTTCCCCTGCTAGGCATCTTTCTTGTATGACTATATTGCTGAGCCAACCTCACATGACAATTGAACGATGTACTACTTTGAATCCATCTACCTTGCTCCCAACTCCTGTGGATGGCACACCCAATAACTGCCTGCAGGTAATTGAGCAAAAGACACTGCCTAGAAAAGACCTCACGCATGTTCCCTTGGATGATGCCAAGGTGACATATTACGTGGATGGCTCATGCAAAAGGAGTCCTACAGGACAGAACCTAACAGGTTATGCAGTAGTTTCTGATACTGAGATTGTAGAAGCGAAACCTCTACCACATAACTTATCTGCACAAGCAGCCTTGACACGGGCATGTACCTTAGCAAAGGGTAAAAGCGTAAACATTTTTACAGACAGCCAGTATGCTTTTTCTACTGTACATGTTTTTGCACAACAGTGGAAGAATCGAGGAATGGTGACATCTACTGGCAAACTGATTAACCATGCACAGTTTATTTTAGATTTGTTAGATTCTATTCAGTTGCCTCAGAAAGTAGCTATTTGTAAATGCATAGCTCATACAAAACAACAAGATAGGATTTCAAAAGGCAATGCGAGCTGACACAGCTGCAAAGCAAGCAGCCTCAGAAGCATTTCTTTTGAATGAGGAATTACAACCTTCTGAGATTTTAGACTTAGAAATGTTGAAAACAATGCAGACACTTACTACACAAGCTGAAAAACAAAAATGGAAAAAACAAGGAGCAATTCTCAGGGAAGGGCTGTACATCTCCAAAGAGGGAAAACCGATATTACTGTCTAATTTATTTAGATATGCAGCTTTGTTGAACCATGGGCAGAGCCATGTCTCAACAGGGGGGATGGTACAGTTAGTGAATCGGGTATTCGCTACGTATGGGTTTACAAACTACACTAAAAAATTTTGCCTGTCATGTCACACTTGTAATAAACATCATGCACAAGGGGCATTAAAGCCCAAGCAAGGGAGTTTCCCTACACCACCATATCCGTTTCATACTATCTGTATGGATTTCATAGAATTGAGCAAATGTGAAAACAAAAAGTACTGCCTTGTCATTGTGGATATGTTCTCCAAATGGTTGGAGGCCTTTCCGACTAGTAAACCAGATGCAGCCACTGTTGCAAAGACCCTAGTTAAAGAAATTATTTCTAGATTTGGCATACTGGAAAGGATCTACAGTGACAATGGTACACATTTTGTTAACCAAACTATACAACAGTTAAGCCAGTATTTTGGGATTTCTTTAAAACATCACTGTGCATATCACCCTCAATCTGCAGGGTTAGTAGAGAGGCACAAGGGAGTTTTAAAGAATAAGCTTAAAAAACTCATGGTAGACACACAGAAGAACAGGGTATACTGTTTGCCCCTGGCACTGCTGAGCATGAGAACTGTTCTGAATGCAAAAGGATTGACACCTTTCGAAAAGATTTCCGGAAGAGCTTATTATATACCTCAGTGGAAACCTCTCATGCCTGCAGACCAGGAAGCAGATTGGACACTTGCAGAGTATATGAGGAGTATGCTGAATAACAAACAGTTTAATTCTGTTTCAGATAAAGACCAAACCAAACCATTCGAAGTAGCAGTAGCCCCAGGCACTTGGGTTTGGGTGAAGACAATCAAAAAGAAGAATTGGACGACACCAAAGTGGGAAGGTCCGTATCAAGTACTGCTGAGCATGCCCACAGCAGTCAAGATTGCAGAATGTTCATTTTGGATTCATTTGACACACTGTAAACTAGTCAAAAACTTTGAATTTGATAAAACTCTTGCTAACACACAGCAGCAGTAGAATGACAAGACTCAGAGATAATAGAAATACTGAACGACTTCAGCAGTGTTGCATAATCATCTTAATAACTGCATTAGTGACAATGTTCTTTTTGCTGTTGCTTCTGCTGTGGCCTTTCTTTTCTTCAGCCACACCAGCTAGACTGAACAAACATGATTCAATACTCATAGACTGGCATCCGAACTTTAACACTTACCAAGCAATCAAATATGTGTATGCTGAGACTTTTAATATTTCAAATTGTTGGATTTGCACAGCTATACCAACAGCATACGGGGGATTATTGATGGCTGCTGTCCCCCTAGGGGTCAATGAGACCTGGGAAAACTTGATTTTTGAGACTACACCTGTGAAATTTAGAGACAAAATTGCATTATTCCTACCTGTTACACAAACAGGAATTGTATGCTTTTTTAAGAATGACACAATTCAAGTAGGTTGGAGCAAATGTAATGTAACGGTTTCTTATAAATGTTATATTAAACCTAAAAATGCTAAAAATACAGAAATAATTTATGATGCAGATTATGACTCATACTTTGAGTCCTTGCATAAAACTGTCAGTGATATACAACATAATCCTGTTCTTTTAAAGCAACTGTCTATTATAGATAAGAAAATGTTTCATGCAGGGAATGTGTATAGCAATACTAAGGTAGAAAACTGTTATTTCATATGTGGGAAAAAGGCATACAAATGGTTGCCTGAGAATTGGTCCGGCAGTTGTTTTTTGGGTTACCTGGTCCCGGCCATATGACACACTATAGCTTTGCCTCATGGGAGAATTCAAAATGTCAGAGACGTCGCAAAGAAACCTGAAAATCCAATCAAGAAACCTGAGAATCCAGTGGGACAGATCGTAGCAGACTGAAGAAACCATAACTCCGTGAAAGACAAAAGTAAACTAGCACACATGGACTTGAGTGACACTATCATATCCTGGGATGGCATAGCCCCTGCATATGGTGCAGTTAAATCAATTTGGGAACTGAGAAAGCTATCCAAACTTCTCTAGGTCATGAGCAATGCAACTTTTTCTGCTCTTGAATTAATGACTGATGAACTGAATGCAATGAAAACTGTGGTACTTCAAAACTGCATGGCTCTTGACTTCACCCTAGCAGTGAGAGGTGGTACGTGCGCTTTAATCAAAGACGAGTGTTGTTTGTTTATTCCCAACAATAAACACAAGATCAATGACCATTTGGAAGTGATTCAGCAAGTGTCAGACATGACCAGGCCAGACCCGAACCCACTGACAGACTTTTTCCAGAATTTGTTTGGGGGTGGGGTTCCATCCTAATGAACATCCTGATTACCATTTGTGTGGGATTACTTTTGTTAGGAGCATGTATTTGCTGTGGTATTCCCTGCATGAAAAAATTAATCAAAAATTTTATAGACATGTCAGTTTCTGAGACTTTGTATCAAAGTACTGAAATTGAAGAACTGTTGAAAAAGGAAACACTTTCATAAGTTTAAACTGAATGACTCTCTTAGCTGCAAATCCTCAAAGGAAGAGGTTAGGAGAAGAAACAAACTGTTTATGCTTTTGAAATAGAATAAAAAGTATTAACAGGGGGAAATGTTAGAAAAATATGTATTAACATATGTGTGCAATGCTTATTTTAAATAAGGGAAGATTAACACATTTTTATTCTATATGCAGCATTAGTTCTATTTGAAACTGAAAACATGCTTTTCTGAAATTGTGCTTTCTGACACTGCAAGATGCACTCTGACCTAGTTTGCTAGCACAGCAAAATACATGTTTATGCCTTGGAAATGTACTGGAAAGCAGGTGATTTTCTGCTAGGTCAGGAAATTAAATAGAGAATAATAATAATTTCTGTAGATCCATTCATTATGGACAATAAGCTCTGTTCATGCTAATGAAAAAGTGCACAAGCTGCAAGAAAGTTAGATACTATAAACAATGAACTGCTTCCGAAATCTGTACTTGCACTGTGCTTGAATTAGCCATAGTACCTAGACTTGTAACATCACATAGCAAGAAAGTTATAATTGACCGGTGGTCGTCAAGGCCATCCTGTTTACTAAAAAAATCTTTTTTAAACTTTGAAGAGTCAGCTAGAAATGTGAGAAACATCTGTAAAGTAACAGAATTGTGAACTGGTGATCTGCTACGTCAGTCATAGTGGGCAATGTCTTGAAAGAAAGGTATAATAGTTGTGACACTTCCTGATTTAGTCAGACAAACTCTGTAACTGCATTTTTTGTCTCCTTGCACAAGAATAAAGATACCTGAACTGAACCATATGCTTTTGGTCTTTTGAAGTATTTTTCTTTGACAATATATATTTATATAATTGTTATAAATATGTATTTATTATTTTATAGTAGTATAACTCTAAGTTACTATGATGACAGTGCCTAAATGTGTAGCTGCAGTTAATAAATACTAGAAGCTGTTATATGTGTGGTGTTTTAAGTGCATGGTGAGGTGTTTCTCCCAACATCACTCAGTGAGGCACTAGTTAGATAATCTCAGTATTGATGGAACAGAAATAAGCCACTGATTAGAAGCATGAAAATTACTCTGCTGTGATGATGTGAGTGCTTTACCTGAGGTTTTTAAGTGGTTATTGTTAGCACGGGGTCCTCTGCCTTGCTGCTTTATTTTGGCAGCGTCTCAGTGCTTTTAAAAAGGACATTCATTTTGTATAAGATTTTGCTAGCTTATGATTTAGCTATAAAGTAAAATGTTTCTTCTGGACTCTATAAATAGGTAAAATATGGCATTAGTGAAAAGACTAATCATCATAATTATCCAATCATATATATCTATACATTCAGATACTATATGCTGTGTTTCAGCCTAGCAAAAAAAAGTAAGGCAGCAATGCAGCAGGCAAGCTGACAGTAATGTTCAGCTAAAATACTGTCCTGTGATTCAGACTTGTAGGGTGTGAGCATTCAGACAGAGGAGCAAAGATGTGAAGCTTAATGGGGGAGGGCATGTAGAGAAGGGAGCCATGCAGCGGTGTTTTAGAATTTACCCCCACTTTCTTTTAATGTTATCCCTCTTCTCTTGTCTCCACTCCCACTTCTTTTTTCCACTTTCCTTCCAGCCTACTCCTCTCATGTCTCCTCCATGTTCCCTCACTGTGCCATCTGAACCACCTATAGCTTCTTTTTCAGTGCCCCATTGGATACTGTTATAGGTTTATCAAGAGGGTCTACTTTAAGGTTTGAGCAGATACTCAGCTGGGCTGGTATGTTGCTAATGTTTTTTTCTGTCTGCTTCCTAGTTCTGGTGTTCATAGGTTCATACTAGGCTATCTGCCCTAGGGCATTTATAAGCCTAGCCAGAGTGTGTTTGGCTTTCGCCACCCATTTTAAAATTAATTTTGCTATGCCCTTTTTCGAGGTTAGTATACTGTGCCTCTGTCTAACAGTGACACAGAAGTGATACCCTAGGTAAACCTACGATCCCCCATTCACTCATCAAGATTCCTCTTGAAGAGAGTCAAAGAGGGACTCTGCCTAACCTGGACTGGGATTTTATTCCAGAGTGAAGGGAGCCTCTGGGTTATGAATCTGTCCCTCCAGCATGTCCTATTTATTTCAGTGCTGAGGTTCAAGTCTCTCGAACGCATAGCTCGATGGGATTTGGATTTTCTGAGGTGCAGCATGTCCATTAATTCCAGGTTGGACATGGCTTTATACGTCAGGCAGAGATCGCCTCTGAGCAGGCGGTATGCCACTGAGTAGAGCTGGAGTTTCTTTAACCGGGCAGCATATGGCATCTGTTGGAGCCCTTTGATCCTCTTGGTGAGGTATTTTTGGGGTCTTTCCAGTTGCTGCAGGTGTCTGGTAAGGTACATCCCAAAAGGGGCATTGTACTCAATTATGGGCCTGATGAGGGATGAGTAAAGAGGCAGAATGACCTCCCCTGATCTAGATGTGAATCCCTTCATGATTAGGTGGGCTATATAAAATGTTTTTCTAACCACTTTGGCCACGTGGTTGTCAAATGAGAGATTGCTATCAACTTGGGTCCCCAGGCCCCTAATTACTTCTTCCATACTTAATGGATTGCCACCTATGTGGTAATTTGTGGGCACTTTGTTTTTGCCAAAGGAGATGACTATACACTTTTTGGCATTTAGCTTGAGGCCATGGCTCTGGCACCAGTTGTCTGTTTCTATGAGGCCCTTTTGTAGGATGCTTGTGTCGGCTGGAGAGTCGATTATAGCGCCCAGTTTGCAGTCATCTGCAAACTTGGTCAGCCACAGTCCTTCCGTGTTTGCCTGTACCTCCGAGAAATATATACCAAACAGGAGAGGTCCCAGGACTGAGCCTTGTGGGATGCCACTTGTAACTGGCTTGGAGTCTGACATGGCTCCAGCAATTCTAACCATGTGGGTTCTGTCCTTGAGCCAGTTTGCAACCCATCTAGTGACATAGGGGTTTATATTTAAGCTGGTGAGCTTATCTATAATGCCCGAGTGGGGTATTGTATCGAAGGCTTTTGCGAGGTCCAGGTAGGCTGTGTGGACCACCTTCCCCTCGTCAATGGCCTTGGTGACTGTTTCAAAGAAATCGATCAGGTTTAAGAGGCAGGATCTGCCCTTAACAAAGCCGAACTGGGTAGGATCCAGTGTCTGTAGGTCCCCAATATCTTTTTTATGAGGTCCATGATGATCCTTTCCATAGCTTTGCAGACCAAGCTAGTCAGGCTTATAAGACGATAGTTTCCAGGATCCATTGAGGCACCACCTTTGTGGAAAGGGACCACTGTTGCTGTACGCCACTCTTTGGGTACATATCCTGTGGTAAGGCTGAGATTGAACAGTAGTTTTATGTTTGGGTTTAGCTCTTCTTGGAGTTCATGTAGGACACAGCCTGGGACACCGTCTGGTCCCATTGATGCTGTGTTTTTTGCTTTGGAGAGGGCAGCTCTTACCTGAGCATCTGAGATGTCAGAGGGGTAGCACTCTGCTGGGATAGAATTCCCACCCAGGTTCCTAACATAACTAAAGAAAGCCTTGTGATTATCCTTAGTGTCCTGTGCAATTTTTCTCTCGAAGCTGGCCTTAGACAACTTTATGAGTGCCCGTAGTTTTTTGCTAACACTGATCAGAGATGCCTTCCCTTTTTGGGATTTTGCTCTATCATGTAGTAGCTTCCTCCTTCTATTGTATAGTTTGTTTATGGCTGGGGTCCACCAGACAGGACGTCTGCCTTTGGAGGATTGGTTCTTGGTTTTATTTGGGCTTGCATGATCCATGCATTCCTTGAAGGTGTTCATAGAATGCGTTTATAAAGGATTCTACAGGCCCAGGGGCTTTGAAGGATTCCACCTCAGTTTTGAGGAGTGTGAAATTTGTTTTAGAGAAGTTTTTCACTGTGGTTTTCTGGGCAGGGGGTGGGGTCGGGATGTGAATATCCAGTGAGATTAGTTTATGGTCTGATCTTACCAGTGAGGGATACACTTCTGGTCTGGAGCATAGAGTCCCCATGTTGGTGATGATCAGGTCCAGTATGTTTTCCCCTCTTGTGGGAGTGGTAACAAGTTGTTCCATAGCATTTGAGTTTATAAATTCTAGGAACCTTTGAGCTAGGGTGTTGGAGCTAGAGTAATGCTCCCAGTCTATGTTTGGGTAGTTGAAGTCGCCCAATATAATGGTGTTTGGAGAGACCTTCATATTTTCCAGTGTTCTCAGGAAGGCCGAGTGGGGTTCCTGGGTTTGGGAGGGTGGTTTGTAGCAGGCTATAAACTGGAAGGCAGTTTTACCCACTGCTAGTTGCACATGGATAGTCTCTGATGCTTCGTGCTGTGCCACCAACCTGGAGGTGTGGGTATCTTTGGAATATTGATACTCCCCCTCCTTTTCTGGTTCGGTCCAAGTTTTGGGGCCGAAAAGCATGGTATGAGGTATAACCTGGTAGTGCTGGGGTGCTCTCGGGAGCCTTGAACCAGGTTTCTGTTACTGCACAGATATCGATGTTCTCCATGCTAAGGAGAGTTTCGAGTGCATGCATCTTGAGGTTTAGACTTCTGGCATTGAGTAGCATTACTCTTAGTTTCTTATCCCTTGTGATACCTATGGAGGTGGGTTTGTCTTTTGAGCCTTGTATAAAAAAGGCACTATGAGGGTAGCAAGAGCCTTTACCAATATCCGAAAGCCCAGGGGTGACAGGTGCAAGCCGTCCCTAGCGAAGCATCGTGGCTTGTCGAGCATGTCATCCCAGGCTGACAGGCATTGGATCCACTTTGAATGACACCAATACTTAAGCCAGTTGTTAAAATTGATCATCCTGTCTTCATATTGTGGCATCATTCTTGGTGAGGGTAAGATGCTACTCAAGGTCAGGGTCATACCGGCCTGAGCCACATGCTCAGAGAGCTCCTCTATGTCTCTTTTCATGTAGTCCAGGGAGGTATGTCTCAGGTCATTCACACCAGCATGGACAATGACGGAGTCATATTTGTACTTGCCTTGGAGTGACCAGAGTGCTTGTGTTATGTGGCGGATCCTAGCACCCGACAGGCAGCTCACCGTGACCTTCTCCTTGTTCAGCCTGGTGAGCGGGACGTCAGTGTGCCTGCCGCTAGAGTCACCTATTACAAGTGTATCAGGTGTGCTGTTTAGCCTTAAGAGCTGTGACTGTTCAGCACACTGGCTTCATGAGCTATGTATTGCACGTGTTTTGTTTTGGGGTAGCGGTTGCTTGGGTGTCTGCTTTGGAGGTCTCTGCTGCTTAGGCAGATTTTTATTTAGAGCCTCCGAGTATGTTTTTGTGTGTTTATGTGTTTGGTTTGCTGTCGTGGTAGGTCTATGTGAGACTGGAATTGTAGTGAGTGTGGTTTCCTTCTCCTCCTGACAGGTTTCACCAGTACTGAGTTGAGAGAGCTTAGCCTCCAGTTTGGCTATATGGTTGCATCTCTCACATGTGTTGGAATTTGTTGGGAGGAGGAGAGGGTTGTCTGTGTACATGAGGCCGTTGTAACATTGCCTCAAGATTCCCAGATTCACCAGCTGGACCGGAGAGGAGATTGACAACTGGCCTTTTGGCATGCTAGAATAGTATTGGGAATTCCTTTATAATTGAAAAAAAAAGGGCCAATGGGGAACAAGGTACTCAAGGGGAGTTTATGAGGGTGTAGTGCTTTTAATTTTTTAGTGCTGACTTATATAATTGCTTTAGTGAGCAAAGTGCCAGGTAACTTAAATGTAATGTGTTACAGGTAACTTAAATGCAAAAATGACAAACAGTAACTTTCTTTCAAGTGAAACAAGGAAATAAGTACAGTAAGCAATGCAGATGTCACTAGGGATCCAGAGAAGCGCTGAAAAGCCGCATTTTAGGTGGAATTAGCATTTCAGGGAAATAGCAAGCAAACAAACAAGCAGCATACAAACAAAGCTAGATTCAGCAGGCCTAGATCTAGTCTATGCTACAGCAAACAAGGTGTACCAATTTCAGTAAGAAACAGTTCAAATATGCAGGCACTATAAGCCTTTAACCAGAAATTCCCAGCTCAGAAGGTCAGAGTCCAGCCTCTCCTCCCACAAGAGTGCAGACCATGAACCTTCTTAATGTAAAATAACTGGCCTGAAGCCCAAGTGCTTAAACCAGAACTAATACACTTTTAGTATAACAGACAATGAGCCCTCAATCAGCAGTCCCCAACTTGGAAGGATATATTTATTGTATTTTTATTTATTTATTTTTATTTTTATTTTACATTTGATGACCGGGAAAGTCCGACTGGACACAAGTCCATTTTCAGCGGAGGCCCAGGGGGAAAAGCTCCACTTAAAACAATTGCTAAACAGATACATTTATAAGAAACAGCCCTGTATTCTTAACAAACACTTATAAAATAATATCTAACATTGCTTCAAAATGCTTATGTACATCACATAGCTGTGTTTTTAAGGCAAACAACAGGAATGTATTTAGTAATTAGTTACAGACATATAAGTTACTACCATTGAAATAAAGCATTTTTAGGAAAGAAAAGAAATCTAGAGGATAGGCAGTACTGAGTCATCCTTGACAGTATCCTTGTATGACTGTAATATAGTGGATTAGCCTGGGGAGTCACATGGGCACGGCCAGTTGCTAAAATAGTGGGTTTTGAGTAGTTTCCTAAATTGTGGGGCAGAGCTTGTAGAAGTTATGTGATTTGGAAGTGAATTCCAAGTTTTTGCTATTGTAGAGGCAAAGAGAGTTTTACCAGCTTCATATTTATGTTTGATGACATTTATGAGATTTTGGTTTGTTGATCTTAAGACTCGGGTAGTGGTATAGGGTTGTATTAAATTTTGTAGTATGGGGGTTTTGTCAGGGAGGTAGTACAGTTTGTGGGCTGTGGAGAGCTTTGTAGTAAGAAGTAGATGGGAAAACTCAAGCCATTTGAGCTGTTTGATGGAACGACACTGATGGTCCCTATTAGAGGCACCTGTAGCAAACCTGGCAATCTTGTTATAGCAAGCTGTCATTTTGTTTTGTTCACTGTGGCGAAGATTCGTCAGGACTGGAGAGGCATACAGTAGGGTTGATAGTAGGAGAGTTCTAGCAATAATGGCTTTGGTATGGTTGGTCATGAATTGCCTGTTCCTATACAATAGACCAAGCTTTTTGTGCACTTTTTTGATTGTTTGGGCTGTGTGCATGTCAAATTTAAGTTTGTTATCAATTACTACTCCTAAGAGTTTGGTGTGTGATGTAAGGGTAATTAGGGTATTATCCTTGGAGTTTATGTTGAAAACATTGTTTTGTGCAGAAGATCGACCAGGAGTGAAGAGAATTAGGTTTGTTTTTTTGGGATTGAGTATGTTTAATGCTAGAAAACCATGCTTCAGCCAATGTAAAGTTGTGTTGTATTATTGTTTGTAGTTCGCTTAAGGTTAGGGCGGCACATATAATAGTAGTGTCATCAGCATATTGAACTACAGAGGCAGAGGGGGAGGATACAGCTATCTGATTTGTAAATATGGAGAACAGTAAAGGACCAAGAATCGAACCTTGAGGACACATATGCATACTGGTAGGAGGGAGAATCGTGTGTCCTGCCACAGAACTGCTTGTTGTCGGCCTGATAAATAGCTATTGAACCACGATATAGTGGGGGAGGTAAGGTTAAGGGTAGATAGAGTTTTGAGCAGCAATCTGTGGTTGGCCATATCAAATGCTTTTGATAAGTCTAAGAATACAGAGGATACAAACTGTCCGTTGTTTCTATGGGTGTTGACTATGTTGGTGTAAGAGAGTAGGGCTGTTGTGGTACTATGGGATGGTCGAAAGCCATGTTGAGATGATGATATAAGGTTATTTTGTAGGAGGTATTGCATTAGTTGTGAATGTACTACTCTTTCTAGTATTTTTGATAATGGTGATAAAATTGCGATTGGGCGGTAGTTGGTGAGCTCTAGGGAGTTGCCACCTTTGTGGAGTGGGATAATATGGGATATTTTCCACAAGTTAGGTACTTTACATTCAGATATGGATCTATTTATTTGGATAGATATGGGGTAAGATATGGTTTCAGCTGAGAGTTGAAGGAAATCTGCAGGAAGTTTGTCAGCTGCCAGTGTGATGAGTTTTAGCTTTTTGAGGAGTTTAGTAATAAATTTTGTGGATGCTGGAGAGAATGAAAAGTTAGAGGGATTATTTTGCTTAATAGGGGTAGAAAGGGTGGGAGAAGATGTGGGGTTGGTGGTTCTATTTAGGGTATTAGATAGGGCTAGGACTGTTTCTGTGAAGAATCTATTGAATTGGGTGGGGATGTCCTCATTACTGGATGGTACTATGGGTGTGGGAGTGCTGGTTTTACTTGGGTGAAGTAATTTATTTATCGAGGTTCAGAATTTCTGAGGGCAGTGGGCATGTTTTTCTTGTAAGGTTTTGTAATAATTAGTTTTATCAATTTTTATGAGTTTTTTGGCCTTGTTCCAGAGAGCTAGCTAGATTTGTTTTGTGGTAGTGGTTTTCTGTTTATGATATTGGTGCCAGGCTCTATCTCTGCCCTTCATTATAGTTTTAATTTTTTTTGTTAGCCAAGGGGCATAGTTAGTCTCAACTCTGATGGTTCGGGATGGTGCCATGGTCATTTACGATTTTGAGAAAGGTTGAGTTAAAGTAGTCTACTGCTTCTTCTAGTGATAGGTGTTTTAGGGGAGACCAGTCACAGTGATTTAGTTTATTGTTTAGGTTCTTGGCTTTGAAGTTCTTTTTGTTGCGAACTATTCTAAGGATGGGTTGGTGACATTGTTGGGATTTATTCCTAATAAGGTAGGTTGGCTGGTGATCGCTTAACTTGTCTGGAAGGCAGCCTGATTGATGCACTAAGATGTGGTCAGATAGAAGTATCCAATCTAAGATGGATTGTCGTTTGGTATTTTTATCTACTCTTGTGGGGGTGTCTATGATTTGGGTAAAGCCAAGAAGATTAATATGGGTAGTGGGGATGTATTTGGCACAGTCAGCCCCATCAATGTTAAAATCTCCTAAGAGTATGGTCTCATGTGGATGGGTAGTAGACAGCCAATGCAATAGGTTTTCCATAGTGTCAGTGTTGTTTCCAGGTGGGATGTATGCACCGGCTATTACTATGTGCTTGCAAGAGTTTAGTTTTAATTTAGCTCGGATGAGTTCTATACCATTGATGTCTTGAGAGCTGAAATTAAGCTGTTCCAATGTGAGATTATTTTGAAACAGAATAGCTACACCTCCTCCTTTTTTTCCTTGCCTATCTTTCCATATAATACTGAAGCCAGGGGGTGTAATTTCATTATCATGATGTTCTGGTCTAAGCCAGGTTTCTGATAGTATGGCTAAATGTGGTTTATATAGAGCCAGTTGGGCATGGAGGTCTTGAACTTTGTTGAGTATTCTTACATTAATGTCTAAGAGAAAAAGGGAAGAGGTTGGCCTGCTACATAGAGGGTTTGGATGGTTAAGGTTTGTATGGAGTGAAGAATTTGGTCCTGGGTTGGGGTGTATATCTCCACAACAAGTGAGTTTCTGAATTAGATATAGGTAGAGTTTAAGTATTTTTTGCATTATTTTATATTGTTTCTGGGATAAGTGGGGGTTGATTTTGTTTGTTGGTTTATTATTGGTGTAGGAGAATTGATGGCTTTGGGTAAGGTCAGATGGTGATATGGGGAACTGTTTCAGTTGAGGTGAATTAGCTATGGTTTCAGTTTGCCAATGAGTTGGATAGGTGTGATGAAGTTGTGTGTGGTAGGATGTAAGGCTGGATAGTAAAGGAAGAACAAGCATGATTAATGTGTAGAATGCTACCTTTATTTCTAGGAGAGTAATTTTATTGATTTGCTATGTCTAGTTTTGTGTTATCTTTAGTAATGGGATGGTAGTGGTGAATGTAAGTAGGGGCTGTTGACTAAGTGTTAGATAAGCACTTAAGGGAGTTGGTGTCAAGGTGTGGTGTGTTAAGTTTGAGTGGGGGAGTAATTGTACATTTGATTGATTGATTGATTGATTGGGTGTGTGAATGGGGGGAGTGGTTAGCTGCTATAAGTTTAATTGAAATAGGGGTGGGTGGGAATGGGGGTAGGGTAGAAGAGCGAAGTGAGCACAGCAAATGGAGCCGGTCAGCACTTAGGAGCAGCAACAGTTCCGTAAAACAATCAGCTACTAGAGCTCTATGCAATAGAGTTTGCTGGTTAACAATTTACTTTCATGGAAAAGCTATTTTACTCCTGACTTAATGCTATTTAGTTTACTCAGAAAGAGACAGTGTGCCTACATCTATGTGGAGGGAAAGAGTATAGGATGTCTGGAGTTAGACTATGGAGGAAGGTGGGGGAGCTCAGGCAGGTCAGGAGGCAGAAGGTCTGAAGTGGTGAAGCTATAGTCAAGGTGAGAGAGGATGAAAGTGAGAGAACAGTTTGGGTAAGGAGGTGGAGGTAGGGGAGAGATACAGTGGAAGATAGGAAGGTAAGGAAGAGAGTTAGGCAAGTGAGAGGAGAGATATAGTAGAAGATAGGAGGGTAAGGAAGAGAGTTAGGGTAAAGAGAGATACAGTGGAAGATAGGAAGGTAAGGAAGAGAGTTAGGCAAGTGAGAGGAGAGATATAGTAGAAGATAGGAGGGTAACAAAGAGAGCTGGGGTAAAGAGAGGTCAGAGGGATAGGGAGATGGTTGTCCAGTCTACAGGCCGATTAATGTTCACCTGTGGGGTGGGGGTGCACATGAACGATATTTAGCTGACCAGTAGCAGTACTCAATGGGACACAAGAGTAGTGCAATACGGTTAGGAGTGCGTCTTATTAACACAGAACATACGTTCAATTACTGTTGCTGTAGAGGGATTCCTTGAATTGAGCAGTATTCTGGATAGGACTGATCTTCAGCAGTTGGCTGGGGTTATACAAGCCTGATAGCTTTAGGAGTCAGGGACCTGTAAAACATATAGAGAAGAGAGCCAGGTTAGAGCAGGGCATCAGGATTAGTGGGGATAGATATTAGACTTACAGTAGTGAATAACAGTGCTAAAAGTAGTAGATACAGCTGGAAAGTGGGAGGATGGGACAGGAAAAGGAAGAATTACTCAGTAGGAGAGAATATAAGGAGGTGAAAGTGGGGAGAGTAGCAGAGAGTTACTTGGCTGTGTAAAGATAGTCAGAAGACTGATAGAATGTAGAAGGTATAGAAGGAGTGTAAATAAATTGGATAGGGAGAACAACAGATGCACAATTGTAGTTAATACAGGAAACAAAAACAGATGACTGCAAGATGCAACATGTTAGCAACAACACATTTCTTAAGTTTGCAGGACTAGTAAGTGGGTGTCTATTACTAGGACAAATTATACCAGCATCAACTATGTACCATGGTACACTGGTGGAGTGTGTAATAGCTTACTCAGAGTTTAAAATCTAGTAAATCTAGTACATTGTATCTAGTTAGATATCTGGTTACACTTAGTACATTTGGTTAAATGCAGTTTACAGTATCAATGCAGTATACAATATCTAGTAACACACTTATGTTTGGAAAAATGCAGTAATAACAACTGTAAGCATTCAGTGATATAAGTAGTAAGGCAGGAATGGACCAATATTTATTAGTACACTTTGCCTAAGAAAAAATGCAGTGATAATAATTATAAGTAGTCAGTACTAGAAGTAGCAAGGCAGGAGCGAGCCAAGCTTTTGCATAAAATATCTATAACCATAATCAATAGGAGGCCATTAGGGCATATGTAGCAGAGCGGAAAATAAATAATTGTTTGACTACCTGAATGTGATTGCTTTAGTTCTGTCTGTTTAAGACCCTGTTGTAATTATATTGGCATCTAGGCAGAGATCGTGGTTACTTGTCTAGCGACTGTTGAATGGCTACATATAGTAAGGAAATAGCAGGATTCTCCCATAATCCCACTGTCCTAGGCTAGCAACTATTGTGTAACCATGTGTAAATTAAGGATTATTCTAGTATCCCATAGAACAGCTTGGAACAGCCACTGACAGTATAACAAGCCCAGCGTGCATCCAGATAATTAGAAAGTGCGTGATAGCAGGGCAGATGATGCTATCACAGTGAAGCTGTGCATTTAAAGCCCCCCAAAAATACCTGTGTGACTACTGATCCAACCTTGCAGACAAATTACTGCATGCGGACAGATAACACGCTTGTTTGTTAATAAATAAATAAAGCCCTACCCCAGTATTGTATCACTACAGTTAGAGCTGCTTATAGTACAGTTCAGAGTACGCCATAGATGGTTAGGTATGCACCGAAAAAACAGAGCCGTTTACAGCATAAACCCTTTGTATGTTGCATGCTTGGTATGCTAAAAATAAAACAAATACAGTCCTTCACCCGGTATTGTATCAATACGGTATGAGCTGCTTATAGTACAATTCAGAGTGCGACGTATATGGTTAGGTCTGCGCTGAAAGACAGAGCCGTTTACAATATAAACGGTATTGAAGCCAACAGCTATGTAACACAAGATGGTAGACCTTTAGACGCATGTACACATTAAATCCCATATTTAGCATCGGGAGTGCAATGCCGCTTAGTTGCTATTACACAGTAAAAAACACATTTCCAGCAGAGAGGTTACAATAACCAAACACACAAGATGTAGAAGCCGGGAAGAATAAGGATCAGTCGTGTCCAATTACTGTCTGTATGAACGCTTTATTAAAACATGCGTTTTCGTCTAATGAAAGACTTCCTCAGATAAAACAATCACTGCCATCTTTTCTTCTTATATAGTGATTAAAATTTACCAAAACCAATCATGTCTCAGCATCCTTTTACAAATTAACAAATCAAAATTAATTAGGATAAAAACCTCATTAAATGTGTTTAACCATAAAAACACAAGTCTTGTTATAAAAAATGCTTTTCCATAAAACATTTAAAAAGCTAAAGCAAAGTAGTAAAAGACATAATATAATTCACCACAAGATGGCGCTATTATCCCATGAATGAACACATAGACCTTCAAATGAAATTGTAGATTTAAACTAAACAAAAGCATCTAACATTTTATGAATAAATGTTTATGAACATACCTAATATAATAGGAAAATATTTAGTTTTTTAAATGTTTTATGGAAAAGCATTTTTTATAACAAGACTTGTGTTTTTATGGTTAAACACATTTAATGAGGTTTTTATCCTAATTAATTTTGATTTGTTAATTTGTAAAAGGATGCTGAGACATGATTGGTTTTGGTAAATTTTAATCACTATATAAGAAGAAAAGATGGCAGTGATTGTTTTATCTGAGGAAGTCTTTCATTAGACGAAAACGCATGTTTTAATAAAGCGTTCATACAGACAGTAATTGGACACGACTGATCCTTATTCTTCCCGGCTTCTACATCTTGTGTGTTTGGTTTTGGTGACAGTGAGGGAAGCTGACCGTGGTTTTGCATTTTCGTGGTTTTAGTGAGCGGTATGGAGAAGGATAAGGACACTCAGCCCGGCAATGATGAGGGCAGCCAGGCAAGAAGACTAATAGGACAACTTACAGCTTTGGTGGATTTGCTGACGCCTCTTTGTGAGGCAATGGTTGTACGTACACAGCGTCCGGAAGTGGGCAGAGGCATTGATGAGCAGGGAACACGCCATCTACAAACGAAAAGGAAAAGACATTGCCTAGACGGGGAAAGAAGAAATGATAGTGGAATTGAACCGAAAGGTGCATCTTTCAACCCCGCAGCAACTCCCATTATTTTCCAGGATGCCGATAACGACGACTTTGATGTCAGCGCTAATTTTGCCAGTGAACCGCAGGAGCGGTCACAACAAGGTACTTTTTTCATCCCCAATACTTTGGAGATGAATAAATGGCTTAAAGAGCCATATGACTTTAAATTCACTGATAAAAATGACAATAACAGCAAACGGACTGCTAATATAGAATCTTTTAGTAAAAAAATGGATAGCTTTTCTAAGTTAATGTATAAATATAAAGCTATCACAATTGAAAATGGTTATTTAAAAGAATGTTTGCATCGTTGTATAGTCCCTAAAGGACTACGTACATGGAAATATCCAAACAACGTGCAAATAGGTTCTGTATTTCATAAGGATTTGGTGAAGGTTTTTAACAAGTGTGGCATGGATATTGTTAGATGCATCATTGAGGAGAATGAAAGGAATCTTGTGTTGATTAATGACCAAATAAGTGAACTAGACTCACACATTAAGGAAGATCTCATTTTTGAAATTAAGGAGGAGAAACAGAAATATTTTAACATAAAAGGGGAGATAGAACAAAAATGTATAGGATTAGTGACAAGGAAGACAGAAAAATTAAGAAGAGACATTATGGAGTACGATAATAACACCAGTTATCCCAACCCAGTTAATAATTCAGCTCCCCCATATCAGAAAACTAATAGAAACAAATGGGCAAGGAGAAACAATACAGCTAATAGGGAGTATCAAAGAGAAACTTATAACTTGGATACACATAATTTTGACTATGACAATGATTTCCTACCATTAGAAATATCACAGAACGAATGTAGTTCAAAAGAAAGGAACCATTGGGATTTTCAAGGGAGAGGGGGGCCAAGAGGAAAGGGGCAATACAGGAGATAGAAACCCCCGTCCACATCAATGGAAAGAATGAAGACATAGAGCAAGATGGCAATAAGTACACTTTAAACACATTTACAATATATAATTTTAGTAACTTACAACTAACTAAGGAACACTTTTCACTAATGGAGAAAGGGTTTAAATTTATACCATCAAAGAGAGGGGACAGAGTACAAACAATATTGGATATAAAATTATTTCTAAGGAAAATGAACCTAGAATTACTATACAGTAATGAGAAATATGGTATAGATAGGAGAACTATACATGCAACTGAGGAACAACGAATATTAAAAAATAAGTCTGTCTTTAACCCACCCATACATGCACAACTTAAGAATTTTGAGAATGTCATGGAAGAGGGTATCAAAAAATTAGATAAGAGGGTTAAATATGTTAATAACTTGGGAAAGAGTGAAAGAAAAAGTTTGCAAGACTTGAAAAATAACAAGGGGATTAGAGTCATGAAGCCCGATAAGGGCGGAGGAATTGTCATAATGGAGTCCATGCAATATGAGGGCAAAATGAATGATATCCTTAGGGATGAAACAAAATATAAGGTTGTTTCTCGTAATGAGATAAATGTAGCATATAGCAAGATTGATATGACATTATCAGATACGGAAAAGGAAAAAGTTTTGGATGAAAAAATGTGCTCTTATTTAAAAACCAGCAAACCAAAAATACCAGTAATTTTCGGTATACCGAAAATCCACAAGCAAAGAGATGACCCCCCTTTTAGGCCGATAGTGGCAGCAGAGGGGTCCAAAACTACAACTCTGGCTAAGTTTGTTGATGTCAAAACTAAACATATTTGGAAAAATAAAAGGGCCATTTTACGTGACTCCTGGGATCTATTAAGAGCACTTGAACCCGAGTTATTTGACAAGGATATACTGTTTGTGACTATCGATGTAGTGGACCTATTTGGTTCAATACCATATGAAGAAGGGATACGTATGTTTGAGGAAGAAGTATTTTGGGACAAAAAATTGAAATTTGAGGAAAAAGTAGCGTGCACGGGCTTGATGGACCTAATATTAAAGAACAATTTTTTAGTCCACAAGGGAGAGTTTTTCCAACAAATAAAAGGTGTGGCGATGGGAGCAGCCTGTGCACCTACTTTTGCCAACTTAGTCCTTGCCAATTGGGAGGACAAGTATATTTTTCCTTCAAATTATTTAAAATATTGTAAACTATATAGAAGGTTCCTGGATGACATCATAATATTTTGGACAGGAAGTATTGAAAAATTAAATGAATTTTTCAAATACCTAGGTGACACAACCAATTTCCTCAAATTCACACACAATATTTCCTATGATAGTATTGCTTATTTAGATGTGGAAATATTAAAAACAACTAACTCCTTTGAGACCAGAGTATATAGAAAAAACACATATGTCAACTCCTTCCTCCACTTTGACAGTGAACATCCAATACACTGTAAAAGAAACTTGGTTAAGGGCCAGTTTATTAGAGGGTCAAGAATGACAACATCTGACGAGGATTATATTAAAGAATGTGACAAGCTGGAGAGGATGTTCACAGATAGGGGATACCCCAAGGACTTTATTAACAAGCTTAGGACGGAGGTAACAAATGCAAGAAGTGGAAGGTTTAAACCCATAACAGGTATAAAAGAAATGGCAATGGATCACAATGAAAATACAGAAGTGCAAGACGTGAATTATGAACAGTCATTAGTATTAGAATACAATAGTTTAAATAAAAAAGTGAGAACACTATTTCACAAAGAATGGGAGAGATTTAAGGTTTTCACTGATCTAAATGGACTAGCAGAATCTAACCCAAAAGTGGTGTACAAGAATTCCCCAAACATAAAAAACATATTAGAAATATGGAATAGTATAAATGCATGAATACGGGATAGAGCAAATGCATGTAAGGTGGGGACATTTAGGTGTGGAAAATGTAAACAATGTGAAATGGTTACAAATTGTGAAAAAATATATTTGGAAAGTAGAGACCTATGGTTGTATAGTAAGGGGTACTTTAATTGTGAATCGAGAGGCGTAGTGTATTTAGTAATTTGCAAAAAGTGTCCTTCCTATTACGTAGGTAAAACAGAAAGATCCTTGAAAAAGAGGATCTACGAACACACGTACGACATTAGGAAAGGGAAGGACACTAATGCATTATTCAGACATACAAGGACATGTAAAGAATATGATTATGTTTTTTTTGTGTTGGATCAAGTTAAAACTGATATTAGAGGGGGCCCATGGGAGGAGAACATCGGATATAAGGAACTGTGGTGGCAAATAGCCTTGGAGGCCAATAGACCCCCTGGCTTGAATGAATATATCTCCATATTACCACTATTAAAGCTGAAAGCAGCTAAAGCAAAGTAGTAAAAGACATAATATAATTCACCACAAGATGGCGTTATTATCCCATGAATGAACACATAGACCTTCAAATGAAATTGTAGATTTAAACTAAACAAAAGCATCTAACATTTTATGAATAAATGTTTATGAACATACCTAATATAATAGGAAAATATTTAGTTTTTTAAATGTTTTATGGAAAAGCATTTTTTATAACAAGACTTGTGTTTTTATGGTTAAACACATTTAATGAGGTTTTTATCCTAATTAATTTTGATTTGTTAATTTGTAAAAGGATGCTGAGACATGATTGGTTTTGGTAAATTTTAATCACTATATAAGAAGAAAAGATGGCAGTGATTGTTTTATCTGAGGAAGTCTTTCATTAGACGAAAACGCATGTTTTAATAAAGCGTTCATACAGACAGTAATTGGACACGACTGATCCTTATTCTTCCCGGCTTCTACATCTTGTGTGTTTGGTTTTGGTGACAGTGAGGGAAGCTGACCGTGGTTTTGCATTTTAGAGAGGTTACAATGCCGATTATGATGCAGTTCTGTCCCAGTTAGAGTGCTTACCTGGTCAGCATACAAATCACTGCATTGGCCTGGGAATATGGTAGGGGACTGGTGCCGAAACCTAAGTGTGGAATTTAAACAGGTGCATAGGAGTGGATAATTCAAATTCAGACTACAAGTGCTTATGATACAAGCTGCTGAGCTGCTGACTCTTGACAAGTTGCCTGTAAGGTTGCATCACTGGCAGCTAGTGTGAAAAAGAAGGACAGGAACATAAAAAGTGATGAAGATGAGCAGCGGATATGTAATCTGATACAACATCAGGGCAGTAGGATAGTGAGGAGTGTTTAGGAGTGGAACTAGTATTACCAGAACAAGCTGGATGAAGTGGGGTCAGCAGAAGTACAGACTAAATCAGAAGTTCTCAACTCTGCTAGTTTGTAAAGATGTACCTAATAAAAGCTCACAGGATGCATTCAGGGGCAATGAGGTACTAGTGATGTTTTTGGAGTTTTTCCCTTAATCAGTTAGGTGTTGACTTCATGTTCATTCCTGTCCCACCTACTTGGCAATATAAATTCACTAAATCACATGTCACACGGAAAGTCAAAGACAAGCTTAGGAAAGGTAACTTGTGGATGTCTTTATTTGTTAGATGCAGACGACGGACACAGGATAGTGAATCTGGATGTTAGAGGTACTAAGGCAAACTTAGTTAAGTGTAGACCATTTAATGTTTGGGCTAGGCTATTGGATACCTGCAAACAAGATTTTATTCATCTTCTAGAAATATGAGCACCATATCTTGAAGTTGTTTTATTATGTTGATATTTATGACACAAATTACTAGGGGAGGGGGGTGACAGCCCTGTTTGCAATATGCTAAAAGACTCCAAATTGTCAGTGTAATTGCTAAACCCCTGAGCTGAGGGTTACAGCATGAGAATATATCATTGTGTATCATTCTGGACTAAGGTCAGTCTGATTACGAGAGGGAGGGAAGTGCATAAGAATGTAGGAGTGCAGACAGTCCATGTTGGACCTTTAATTCTAACTGGTGTAAATAGATAGTATCAGCACATGGTGGTGGACACACTGCTTCAGGGTGCTGTAAAGAATAATTGTGGGGGTCATGTCTAGAACAAAAGTGACATGGAAGCCTGGGGTTGGTCAAGTGGGTCCATCAGGTGACTTCAAGGATAGAAACAGAGAGTCCTTTGAAATGGACCAGGGATTATCTGTCATTGGAAGTGGAGAAGAGAAATGTTAGAGTTCCGGTTACAGTTTGATGGGAAATGTTTTATCTCCAGTTCAGTGCTTACCTACACAAGTATACTGCAACATTTGTAGTACAAGGACTTAGAGGTTACGTTACAGATTGACCCATCAGTGGATAGTTTTTCATGCAAGAATTTAAAGTTAGTAAAATGTAAAGAGGACACTGCATGGAAATAGTGTGGTCAGTGAGATTTAAGCTGGCATGCAGAATGACAGGACATTTAGATGCCCCTTTACTTTAGCATTTTAAAGATTCCCATCTGTGCTTATTGACTTAAGATATTTCCTAGGGAGTTTCACCTGTTTCATCATTTATTGTAGCTAGAAAGATTCAATGCATTGGCTCCAGTGGATTAAATGAAGAGGTGAGTGATGGATTTAGAATCTCAGGAAAGTTAACTGATATGAGTCTCATAGACTCTTAGTATAGAAACGTGGAATATGATGGGTTTATAATTCGTTTAAGATTTTCATGCAGTCTCTACTGTTGTGACATAGGTAACTGCATTTGGTATAACTACACGATATTTAGTGCATAGAGTACACATGGGGGACCCTGTTAGGTTGATAAAGGTCTAATTATCAGAATTTATTTTCATATTTCAGGTCCAAGATTTGTAGCTTATATCCAGCATTGGGCTGTGGTTAGGATGTCCAGGGAGAGGTTACACTTTAAGCACAGCAAGGAATATTCAGTTATTAAAATGCTTTCATGTTATTAGCAGTGGTCATGTTAGCTTCCCTAATGGTTCTTTCATATTGCAGAGGTTTTAGAACTAGTGGGGAAGGGGGGGCTAGAGGCAGAGTCAGTTAAGTTCACCCTTCTGAACTCAACAAATCTGGACAAACTAAAAAATAATACGGGGACAAAGGCCCAACATCAGGGACAGATTTTAAATATTACTCTTACAAACCTTGAGAATTACTAAATTAATCAACCTTGTATTCGTATGTCATTTCTGAAGGCTAGTCACCAGGCTGTGTGAAATCTTGGCTCTAGATAATTGTCACTGTTGAAGTGAAACCCCGACCTCTTGAGCAAAAAAATAGGAAAAGGGGTTGTGAATATGTGGGTGGATGGATTGATGACATCTGAAACTGAAATGGTTATCATATTACCCAACTCACAATCTAGATACACTTGCAATGAACAAATTATTTTTATCGGGGTGAATAAACCCCTGCATTTCCACACCCCCTGAAAATACACACACACACACACACATATACATACATATATATAAATATATATATATATACATATATATATATATATATATATATATATAAATATATATATATATATATATATATATATATATATATATATATATATATATATATATATACATATAACTTCATGGTTATACAAACACAAGAAAAATCTTTTCACAGTGGAATAAACACAGAAAGTACAAAATTTACAACATTTACAAAAAATAAATAAATAAATAAAAAAACTTTAGCCCAATATAAAACAAACACCTGCCCTAAAAACTTTAAACCTATATATGGCTCCCACAAACCACAACACTAGACCAAAACACATTAATTTAAAAGTGCTGTCAACATTATGCTACATTGATATTTCAACCCCTAATAACTGTCATTATTGTTGTATGAAAAACTGAGCTGCACATATATAAAGCTATAGATACTGTATATAGATAGATATTGATATAAATATAGATATATATAGATAGACAGAGGGAAGCTACATATTTGTGAAATACAAAAACGCAAGATAAAAAGTAGAAAAATGAGAGAGAGTGAATACGTTAAGGGAGATCTAAGGACTTTGTCACATACACACAAACATATGTATTTATATCTATATATCTATATCTATCTATATATATATATATATGTGTGTGTGTGTGTGTGTGTGAGTGTGTGTGTGTATGTGTGTACAGAGGGACCAGTCTGCTTATTGGAAGGTCCTTGATATGGCCTTCTGTACCCTAAAGAAGAGTACGTTTTTAAATCTTAATGCAGCAGGCAAGGGGTATCTCCAGCTCCCAATGAGAGTAAATGGATGTTACCACTAGGTTCATTTAATGTGTGTGTGTGTGTGTGTGTGTGTGTGTGTGTGTGTGTGTGTGTGTGTGTGTGTGTGTGTGTGTGTGTGTGTGTGTGTTTGGGGGTATAGATGGATGCCACCACAAAGGCCGATGAGCAAGGTGTTCCCATTCTCACTAGAACCTTTGTTGACAGAATACAGTACTCAGCTCTGCAGCTGTATGCACATATTTAGAGGTAGGCGCGGTTGGGGAAAATGGGAAGAAGTATTTAACTGGTCACTAGGTAGGCTGGCGTTGGTATAACTGCACTAGTATTAAAAGCCTGGTTACTATGGTTGTGCTGTGGCAGGGCTGAACTGATAATGGAAGGGCTGAACTGATAATGAATGGGAAGACAACAAACCACGATGCTTTTCCAGAGATGGTCTGCACTTGTCATCCCTGGGATTCAGGTTACTGGCTAAAACTCTTGCCAGCCCTATATTGCCTATTTTTCGGCAAGGTTCAAAGGACAAAACCACCACCGTAACAGATACAAGCATGCAAAATTTGAAGGTAATGCTACTCAATGCTAGAAGTCTAAACCTCAAAATGCACTCTCTCAAGGCACTCCTAAAAATGGAGAACATCGATATCTGTGCAGTAGCTGAGACTTGGTTCAAGGCTCCAGAGAGCACCCATGCATAGCAGGCTACAACTCTTCCCACACTTTTCGGCCACAAAACCAAGACCGAAACACTAAAGGTGGAAGAGTGTCCATATTCACCAAGGATATTCATACCTCTAGGCTAGTTGCCCAACACAATGCATCTGAAATTCCCCAGGTGCAACTAATACTAGGTAAGACTGCAGTCCAAATTGCCCCGAGATTCTCACTACACCTTTCTAAACATACTGGAAAATATTAAGATACAAACAAACACCCTAATACTGGGTGATTTCAACTACCCTGCCATTAACTGGGAAAACTACTCGGGTACCAACTCCTTTTCCCAACGGTTCTTGGAATTCATAAATTCCAATGACCTGGATCAACTAATCCATTGTCTTACCAGGGGCTCCAATATCCCAGACCTGGTCATTACCAACATGGGAGATAGATGCTCCATACCAGTGGTCACCCCCTCATTGGTCAGGTCTGACCATAAGCAAATCACCCTTGACATCCACATCACACCCCCACCCCTCAGTAAGGAAACCTCCTTAAAAAAACTTCTCCAAAGCCAACTTCATGCTACTGAAGTCAGAAGTGACAAACTTTATGACACCCATGCAAACGGGATCTGAAAGTTCGACTGCAGAATCCTACACTAAGACACTGTATGAGCACATCCACTCGTGCATGAATCGTGCCATCCCAAATAGAACCAAGATGCTCTCTTCCAAAAAAAGGAAGCCAATCTGGTGGTCCCCTGCTATAAACAAACTATACAAGAGAAGGAAGAAACTGTTGCAGAAAAGAGGAAAATCCCAGGATGCAAAAAACTCCCTCACCAGCCTCAGTAAGAAGCCGAGATCCCTCATAAAATCCTCAAAAGCTAGTTACAAAAATAAAATTGCCAAAGATTCCAAAGACAACCACAAGGTATTCTATTGTTATGTCAAGAATCTAAATGGCAATGCTCAGATCTGCTCTGAGCTTCAACAGAATGGCATTAAATATACTGATCCCAAGGATATTGCCAATATCCTGGCAGATCAATTTAGTGCCAACTTCACCCTCCCTCTCACCCCCTAAAGGGCCCATCTCAATACTAAATGATTGCCAAATTCCAGTAATCACGGCCACACAGCTAGAAACCGCACTCTCCAAAGCTAAGAATACAGCATCCATGGGGCCATATGACATCCCAGGTTGTGTACTACATGAATTACAAAATGAACTGGCACCTCACCCAAGTGTCATGTTTAATCATAGCCTTACCTCAGGCTTCGTGCCCACTGAGTGGTGCACAGCTACAGTTATACCACTCCACAAGGGGGGATCCACCTTGGATCCCAGGAACTACTATCCCATCAGTCTGACAAGCCTGATCTGCAAGGGCATGGAACGCATTATCATGGAACTTATAAACAAAGACATTGGCAACCTTCAAACACTGGACCCCACCCAATTTGGGTTTGTGAAGGGCTGATCTTGTCTCCTGAACCTGATTGACTTCTTCGAATCAGTCTCCAGAGCTGTGGATGAGGATACGGCGGTCCACACAGCCTATCTGGACCTCAACAAAGCCTTCAGCACCATCCCCCACTCTGGAATCATAGATAAACTTACTAAGGGCATAAATCCCTGTGTCACTCAATGGGTTGCCAACTGGCTTACTGACAGAACCCAGACTGTAAAAGTAGCTGACTGCAAATCCAGCACCAGACAAGTGGCAAGTGGAGTACCTCAGGGTTCAGTCCTGGGACCACTCTTGTTTGGCATCTACTTTTCTGAAGTACAGGCCAACACTAGGGGACTCTGGCTAACAAAGTTTGCAGATGACTGCAAGCTGGGAGCCATTACTGAATCCCCAAATGATGTGGATATTCTACAAAAGGGCCTTACAGAAACAGATGCCTGGTACCAGAGCCATGGGCTCAAGCTTAATGCCAAGAAATGTATAGTTATCCCCTTTGGAAAAAAACATGCATCCATGAATTACCACATAGGTGGCAGTACACTAAACATCGAAAGTGTGATGAGAGACTTAGGGACACAGGTGGACAGTGGTCTCACTTTTGATAACCACATCACCACAACAGTCAGGAAATCCTTCTATTTGGCACACCTCATCACTAAGGGCTTTTCATCCAGAAAAAAAGGAGGTCATTGTCCCACTGTACTCATCCCTCATTAGACCCATTATAGAGTATAATGCCTCGTTTGGTATGTACCTCACAAGAAATCTGCAACAGCTGGAAAGGCCACAGAAATACCTCACTAAAAGAATCACAGGCCTAAAGCAGATGCCATATGCTGACCATCTAAAAAACTCCAGCTATACTCTGTGGTATATCATCTACTCAGAGGCAATTTCTGCTTAACATACAAGGCCATGTCAAACCCTGAGCTGTTGGACATGCTCCACTTAAAGAAATCCCAATCCCTCAGAGCCACATGCTCCAGGGATCTAAACTTTGCCATCACAATGAACAAAACATGCTGGAGGGATAGGTTCCTGACCCAGAGACACCCCGTACTCTGGAATAAACTGCCCATACATGTCAAGCAGAGCGCCTCCTTGGCCCTCTTCAAAAAGAACCTTGATGATTGGATGGGAGATAAGAAATTAACCCCGGGAATCATGTCAATCGCACTGCTAGACAGGGGTCCAGGGAAGTAAATAGTGTGGGAAGAAACATCCAGGGAATTGTTATGACTAGGCTTGTATAGGCCCTAGGGCTGATAGCCTAGTACCAACCTATGAACCTACTAATTTGCATAATTGTTGTTAACTTAGTGCCTGATTTGGGAGAGACAGTGTCTGTTAACCTGATATTGGAATAATAATTCCACTGCTGCATGAAAAGCTGGATTCGCTTCCATGTGAAAACAAATGAATTAACAAGGTCGGATAACCTTTGAAGTGGTCACTTTTATTATGAACTACCTGCTATAAATTTAATGTGTTGTATATATCCGTGTATCTGTAAATATGTTTTGTTAATTTCTTATGTGGTGCTATTCACCTGGGCTATGCCTGCAAATGGTCTGTTGAGATCAGTGCACTACCCTGGTAAACAAATATAAATGAATAAAGAAATAAATAAAAAAAAAATGTTTTATGGGAGAGGAGAGATAGCACAGCTGTTCTTTCCGAGACTTGATGTTCTGCATTTTTCTTTTTTTTCTCTGTTCTCCTCCACAGCATTCTAGCTCCATACTAGTAATGACTCAATTAATTAATTTCTGACGATCAATAAAACAATAACACTGCCTACGGTATGGTGTACATGATTTTTCCTGTTGACTTTCCTTGACTGTCTTAATCTGTTGAGAAACTGAGTCTACACTCCCAGTTGTACAATAGTTTGCAGTGTTCTGTGTTTAGCCGTAGATTGTAGCTTGAATACAGACCAAAGGATTGTTACTGTTTACATGTTATCAATTCACTAACACCAAAGTTCTTTTGTTTAACATAAAAAAAATCTCAAGCTTAATTATGTGACTTGAGCCCTAATCACTAGCTACTTTTACTGGACACTTTATAATCCTTGTGCAGATTCCTTCTTTCATAGGACTGATTTTAGCACTTTTTATTAACAGCATAGACACCCAGTGCTATTTCTTTCAGGGTTTATTTGTCATTATTAGAAAACAGTATCTACACTATATTCAGTAACCTTCGTAGGAATTATGTCAGCATTACCACAAATAAATGCATATGATTTTCTACAATGGATAATCTTAGAAGTGTGAAGCTGACCTTACTGTGCATGCAAAGGATTGCACTCAGAGCTGGGAACAGTATGTACATTGCCCTGGATATGTCTTTCAGATCTCGTTAATCACAACAGCTGCAAATGATTTTTTTTTTTGTGGTGGCTCGTACTGCGCCATTCAATAGATTATAGTTTAGCAGATGGGAAACTGGAGCAACAGTATAAAAACATTATGAGCAAGACTGGTTATTCTATGGAAAATGCAGCAAAGCACAGCCATCTGAAATGATGGATTAAGGAATGTTTTTTTTTTATTAGAGGTTTTATGTGTGTGCTGACAAAACTCAGAAACACTTGTATTTACTTTTAAATGTAAAAAGAGATAATCATAAACAGTTGTTATACATTGCATGATGAGTTCGTTTAAGAACTACTAAATTCTTTAATTGACAGATGTTGCATTTCACTCTGTTCATTGCATGAATACGCTTCTGTACTTCTAACAAAAAAAAAAATCTGTTTATGGCAGTCCCATAACTAGTAATATTTCTTAGTGCACCATGTTTTACCTCATTTAATAAAAAAGGACATAGTTAGCTTTTAATTTATTTTATATTTTTTTTACTCCTGCAATTGATTGAATCTTACCAATTTTACGGCATTCTGAGTTCATTGGCCTACAATTTAAAATGTTAACTTACAGGCACTTTGGAAACAGAGTGCTATTGTCTTAGTGACCCCTAAAGTAAACAATTTAAAACCTCATGGACCACAAAGTTACTCTTTAGGTAATTCAAGTAATGTACACCGGTTTACAAGCAAGCTTGGGCACTATTTATATTTAGACGCACTTTCAATTTATTTGCGAGCATGCTGTAACAGGCAGTTGTTTTTTATGGGTGGTTAATTAAACTAACTTGAAAACAAAAAGGTGTTCCTAAAATGAAATTGAAACATTGTAAAATGTTCTGTTCAGGTTCTTAACACATATAACAATTTTTAGCATCAAATATGTCTGACATTGTAATTGTGGTTACTTGAACACAAGCACAGCACTTCTGATAGTTTGGGAATGGTATCCGCATTTTTCCTTCTCATTGTTTTGTTCTGCAGTGGGTAGGGGTGGGGGGTGGGTTACTCAGTCCTATCAGTGTCACCACATGTGTTATCTGATGCTCACCTTTGGCTTCACCAAAACCCTCACATATAATCCCAGCAGTATCTTTCAATCTCAATCTGCCCTATGAAATCCAAAACGTAAATTCTATTGCACTGACCATGCATTCTCCATCCTAACACCTAAACTATGGTACTCCATTCCTCTCACAATCCGAGATGTCCAGAAGTACTCTGACTTCAGACAACAGCTCAAGGAATAACGCTTCACCCAAGCAAAGTGCAGCTGGACTCACTCTGGTCACATTACATGAACCCTGCAGCTCCGTAACACATAACCCTTTATCCCTATTTCATCCATCTTTATTTCATCATGTCATCCCCTTTGCTTACTGCCGCTCATCCATCCTGCTTCCCTCTTCCCTCTGCATGCCTTTCACACTTTTTTTCTGTCTTCTCCCCATGGTATCATTTCTTGCAACTATAATCATTTGCCTCTTCTAATGTCTTCATACCTGTCTATGTAATGGTATGTTGCTATCCCTGTGGCATAAGACATCATGGCTACATTTTATCCATAAAGTTCTGCTGAGCATAATTCCATTTTCCCATTCATGTTTTGACATTGTTAACTGCTTCTTGAACTTAATGTTGTAGGATATTTTTGCATCTGTTAAAATGTATATATATATATTTTTTTAGCATATCGTTGTTATCTATAAATATGTTTTAGTCATTTCTTATATGATCCTATTCACGCAGGCTGTGCCTGCAAATGGTCCATTGAGATCAGTGCTCTGTCCCAGTAAACAAATATAAATACATAAAAATAAATAAACACTAGGAACATTCCATTCTGGCGATCAGTACTTTGTCCCGGTAAACAAATATAAATAAATACATACAAATAAATAAATACTAGGGGCATTCTGTTCTGGCAGTGTCTCTGTATTTACTATGAATGCAATTACATGTTGCAGAAGAAAACTTATTCCATCCTTTAAGCTAGTGCAGAATACCAAATTATATAAGACTGAATTTATTAAGTGACTACAACATGTACACAGAGGAGTACACATCACGGTTCAGTTCCTCGATTCAATAGCCATCTTACATGATGCTGCACATATCTCTAACATGAGGACATTGAGAACTGGGAAGGGCTGGCCCTGCGACCATGATGAATGTTAATGACATATTCCAGGGGTAGAGGCATATGCTAATTATCCATGTGCTCTCTCCCTGAAAATGACTCCAGGAAAGCTTCTACACAGCTGAGTGATTTAAGAAATTGTTTGGCTATGTAGATCATTACCGCCATTCCCATCATGATGCTGGATTGGACACAGCCAAAAGGCCATGCTCAGCTGCTAAGCATGAACACGGCGGTGCGGTCACTAGTCACCAGGCACCAGGGCTTACTTTAAAAGTGCTATAATGGCACCAACAGGAAAATGGTGATTGGGCAGGTGTGTGTGGGATGCAGTAAACACCTGGACTTGCATTAACTACCATTATGGCCTTAGTGGTAGTACAAAGATCAGGGAGTTGAGGGGGACTCACTGGATACCAAGGAAATCATTAAGTGCCATAATGACACCAATGGCAGTACAAGAATTGGGGGACCACTAGACACAAGCTATTAATGTTCAAAGTGCTATACCAGTACCAATGTTACTGTAGGGATCGGGGGGTGCACTAGACACCAGGAAATACTTCTTAAAGTGCCCTAAGATACAGGTATCATAATTGGGATTAGATGTGGGGACAGATATTATAATGGGGTTCAGGTGTGAGTGGATAAACTAGATTATCAGAGCCTAAAAGTTACATTCCATAGCTAAAGTATTACAGGGGTGGGAGTGACCATGGGAAGGTAGCTAGTGTAAGCACAGGTACGAGGACTAGTGTGCATGTGTGTGTGCGTGTGTGTGTGTGTGTGTGTGTGTGTGTGTGTGTGTGTGTGTGTGTGTGTGTGTGTGTGTGTGTGTGTGTGTGTGTGTGTGTGTGTGTGTGTGTGTGTGATAGTGGCTGCAGAATGCCGCTGCCTACATGAGTAGCATGTTGCTACCACAATGTCTCAGTAGTAACTGCAATTCAAGAAACATCCAAACTAGCCAATAATGAGGTATTGCCTTGTAATGGCTAATGTGTATTTGAATCACAAATGAATAAGTTGCAGGAGATGGAACTTTCATCTCATGCTAGGGACTTGATTGACTCTCTGGGACAGCATCAGGCAGTGACTTCAGTATACCAAGAGGTACTCAGCAAATGACTATACGGGGTAATAAAAAAGTCCCGTTACCAGCCCTAAAACTAGAAAGAAAACTGGTAGGGAAACGATTTATTTATTTATGTATTTATTTATGTATTTATTTATGTGTATGTGTGAAGGTTACCATTTCCAGCCGTGATCTGCGCCAGTTAGGCATTCACAAGTTTTAGCAGATTGTTGCAATTCTTTGTTATTTGTATAATTCAAAGAGTGTGACAGTTCATTTGCAAAGCATTGGTGTGACTTAGAGAAAATGTATACAAAAGTCAGTATTACAGTATATGTTAGCTAATTACACCATTCAAAGAACATGGCAGCTCATCCGCAGCACAGCAGAAGAGTGATGTGTGGAAAATAACAATTAACTACAACTGGCAATGAATCACTGT
Organism: Protopterus annectens; assembly: GCF_019279795.1. NCBI lineage: Eukaryota > Metazoa > Chordata > Ceratodontiformes > Protopteridae > Protopterus > Protopterus annectens. The sequence goes on along the minus strand of NC_056745.1, from coordinate 1,463,096,494 downwards.
TAGGTAGTTTACAGTTTAAAGAGAGTAGTGTATAGGTTTTACGTTTATCAGAAACAAAAGCCAGAAGAGATTAAAGAAAGAATAGAAATTCGCAAATAAAAAGGTAGGTTGTTCATGAATATGGGAAAGAGTATTGGGCCAAGGACTGAGCCTTGAGGTACCCCTGCTGAAATAAGGGTCCATTGTTAGAAATGGTGGAACAATGTGTAAAGGTTCTATTAGCTAGGTCAGAATGGAGCCAGTGTAGTATACCGTTACCAGTATCAAAGCTGGCTACTGTTTTATGTGGAATGGTGTGGCTGACAGATTCAAAAGCAGGGTTCTATGATAAAGTCCCACTAGAGAGAGGGGACATCACTGTGGGGTGACATGGGCTGTAATAAATAGTAAGAGAGGAAAAAAGGTTGATTCTTTACCAGACAGACTAATGGTTATCAAGTAAGGACCTCTGTCAAAAAGGAAGAAAATCTTTATTTTCATATATCTCCTCTGCTGCTTTCACTAACATTGATAATGATGATGATGCCATATTCTCTGTTGTGCCCATTGTATAATTAGGACTCTAATGGCTTTCCACACCTTAACCCTTATATGTCTGCTCATCTCCATTACTTACAGTGGTCCATATGATGTGTACTCAACTTCATTACTCACTGTGGTCCATATAATGCGGACTCCGCTTCATTACTCACAGTGGTCTACATGATGTGGGCCCAGCTTCATTACTCAGTGGTTCATATGATGCGGACTCTGCTTCATTACTCACTGTGGTCCATATGATGCGGACTCCGATTCATTACTCACAGTGGTCTACATGATGTGGGCCAAGCTTCATTACTCAGTGGTTCATATGATGCGGACTCCGCTTCATTACTCACAGTGGTCTACATGATGTGGGCCCAGCTTCATTACTCAGTGGTTCATATGATGTGGACTCCACTTCATTACTCACAGTGGTCCATATGATGTGGACTCAGCTTCATTACTCACTGTGGTCCATAAGATGTGGACTCCGCTTCATTACTCACAGTGGTCCATATGATGCGGACTCTGCTTCATTACTTACAGTGGTCCATATGATATGAGCCCAGCTTCATTACTCACAGTGGTCCATATGATGTGGACTCAGTTTCGTTGCTTACAGTGGTGCACCAAACTTGGTGGGATCCAAGCAACTCAGTGGGATCCAAATAGTTCACCGTGATCCATTCCAATAAAGTATTAATAGCTGGTTCTGTGTGACTCAAGTGACAATTTCAGTCACTGACTAAACCTCTGGCTATAATTATTTTTGTATTTTTGAATTATAAGTTCAACATATTCCCTCCTCCTATAAACTTTGCCTTTTCCTCTTTGTCTTCTGTGTTCAGAAATGTCACATATTACTTTTGAAAATACAGCTGCAGAAATAATTTGCAAATTACAGTGACATATTTTATGATGTGCAATCCTAAAATAGTCATAGTAAAAATCTAGGAGATAGCTGCTTAAAACGGTTAATCTGTTGAATGTTAATGTGTAACACTGCAAAGTTTTAATATTTAAGTTGTGACTGAGCTTATCACTTGCATCATGCACTCTGGCATCATGTTTAATTAATATATTCATAAAGTTTGGTCTGCACAATGGCAGCAAATGAATTCATACATGTACACCATTAATGCAGCTCTGCTTAAAGTCATCAGTTACAAGCCAGCATTCAATCTGGAGAATGTGATGAGTTCACATATAAGTGCTGTGTTGTTTTGGTTTTATTTAGTATTTGTTTTATTTAGTTTTAAAACATGCAGTGGTGTGTAAGGTGACCATAAAAGCACCTTTAGAAACAGAGTTCTGCATTGAGCATGCATGGTTTATGAGACGTGCTCCTAAGTTTACAATGCCGCTGTTTACTGTTGTTCAGTAAAACTAGGAACTGTCATCAATATTATGGGTCTGCATTCCATGTAGACCCCCTGTTCTCATACTTTTTTTTGCTGTTTTTGGTGTTTCAGAATTTACCTTCCAGTGCACTATTTTCTCACGGCTAATGAATGGGTCTGAGTAAACCTCATGAGGTTCTGCCTGTGAACTTTCAGCCTGAATATTGAAATATTCATCTCCTCAAACTCTGAAGTTCATTGGGACAGAGGGAAGATTGAACCTTGGTATCAAATATTAAGCCAGGTAAATGCTAAAATTCATACTTAATGTCTCTGAAATTTAAATAAGCTGATTAAGTCTTGAATCATAAAGGTTAACTATCTTTAAGTGTGTCAGTTTACATGTAAATTGTTGAAGGAAATGCAGTGTCTTATTGTATTATTCTGTTGAAAGGCAAGTAAAAGTGTAATAGATCTGATGACTTTACAAGCTGACTTAAATTTGATTTTCAGCAAGTTGTATAATATTTTATCAGCATACTATCATATTGATGTATTAATATTAATATAATATTATGCTAAAACATCTTAACTGGTTAGAGCTCCTACAACATCTAACCTTGGCACAAATGCTGTTAACTCACAAACTAAAACACCAGCCAGACAATGCAACTCCACTCCCCAAACAGAGAGATCAGATCTAACAACACGTTTCTGCTTGCTATATCTGGGATCTGTAACCCAGCAGATAACTCACTTTCCTGAAATTGAGTCTCAAAAGCATGGACACCCATTCCTCTTTGAAACAAATCAGCAGTGTAACCTCATTTAAAACTCAACTAAAGTAGCATCTGCTGAGGACATGGTCATGCCCTGCTTATTTCCTGGTTAAACCAATGTAGCTTCACCTGTTCTTAGAGTTAGAACTCACAAACTACTGTTACCAATAAAATTAAAGGTCAGGCATCATGTGATTTCAGCTTTCTATTTCCTCATCCCACCCTAGTCGTTTCACCTCTACCTAGGTTCATAGGTTATTACTATGCTAACTGCCCTTACGAGCCATTGTAAGCCTAGCCAATTATCCCTTGTGAGACTCAAACCCTGCACTTTGTGTTTGTAAGGCAAACACCTTAACCATTAGGCCACCTTCCCATACCTTTGTTTTTCGACATTCATTCTTGTGCGCTCTACTACCTTCATTCTTCTCTCACCTAGAACACTCACTGTCTCTAACATATATTTTTTCCTATACCTCCTCTCAGTATTTTTTTATTTATCTTTTCAGATTTTGTTTCTCTTTTCTTACTTTTCTCATGTCATCTCCTCTTTTTTCCTCTGTCAGCCTATCAACCTGCATCTCAGTTGTTTTTCAAATAGTTTATAGGTTCATTGGTGTGTACTAGGCTAATGACTACTAGGGTCCTTGTAAGCCTAAAACACGTTCCACCGCACAAAAAGGATAATCCAAACATTTGGAAAATCAGAAGCCACCAGGTGAGATAGAAGGAAGGTTTCTTTATTCCATAACACATCACAAGTTCTGGTACCTCGGCAATTCGCCTTCATGGAACAATTATCATCAAGCTGTATCTTCCTTTTAAATGCTTCTCAATTAATCAATTAATTCATTAAACTTTTAATTTAATTTAATTATAACTCCTAACATTAAATACAAGTATCAAACATACATTCCAAATGTTAAATACATACATTTTTTCCCATAAGTAGTTATTTATTACTACTGAAACCATAAATTAATATTACAAGTAGCAAAATACCAAATACATTAAATATATCATATATAAGTTACCTATTTTAAATGAACATTCAAATCTTTTTACAACATTAAATGCATAAATATTCAAAATTTCATAATGCAAGCCCACTTTCTAAATTCATTCCCTGGGGTATAAAGTGTGGTAACCCAAAATCATTTTGTGTTCTAATCTACAAAGTGCACTTTTGAAGTTATCTGCATATATATGAGGTCTAGCCAGCACACTAAATAGAAAGCCATCCACCTTCCCATTGTGTGCATTAATAAAATGAGAGGCCACTGGGCTCTCCATATTCCCCCTTCTTATATCCCCTAAATGTTCCAAAATGCGCACTTTGACCTTTCTCGTAGTTTGCCCAATGTACCATAACGGTGTATTGCAATTACATCCCAAAATGTACACAATTCCTACTGACTGACAATCAAATTTTTCAAATGCAAAATATCTTTTACCATTAATTTTTAGTCCGTGCATATTTTTAACTTTCACACACACTGAGCATCGACCACAACGATGCATCCCAACATCCCCATCAGCAGACTTAATTAATTTCCTGTTTAACAATTCTTTCAAATTCGAGTATCTCCCATAAGAGAACGTAATATGTTTCGGAAATAAATGTCCCACATTTAAATCATCACTCACCATGTGCCAAAATTCCCTCACAACTTGTTTGACCATTAAAGAAAAATTTAAAAATCTAGATACAAAAAATATCTTCTCTTCAGCTGGACTATTTGGCACATGAAAATATTTTTTATGGTATCTACCCCCCCCCCCAGACTTCCTGGTTTGGCATGCTCTATCTTTAATATTTAGAAGACTGATGTTATCATATCCTCTGGACGTTAACCTAGTGACAATTTCTTCACAAGCATACTCCCATAAGTCGACCTCAGAAGTGTTTCTCAAAATTCTTTTAAATTCCCCCTCTGGTAAAGCCCTAATCAAGTGAGGTGGATGCATGCTGGTTGCATGCAAAAAAATATTTACTGCTGAAGGTTTCCAAAAAGATTTAAATTGTACTAGATTCTCCTTTCCTATGTAAAATTCCACATCCAAAAAGGAAATATTACATGGATAATATTGTGCAGTAAATTGTAACCCATGAGTGTTAGCATTCAAACTTGTCATGAAGTTTTCAAACATACATGTTTCACCTTTGCAAACAAAAATGAGGTCATCAATGAAGCGTTCGTAGAAAACAACATTGTTGACAAAAAACTCGCACTAAAACATAAATTCTTTTTCAAATTCACCCATATAAATCACAGCATAAGCGGGTGCAAAGGCTGCACCCATCGCTGTTCCTTTTTTCTGTAGAAAAAAATCCTTATTCCATACAAAATAATTATGTGTGAGACTAAACTCTAATAAACCTAACAAAAATGTGGTACGTGGCCCCTCTCCCATCATTTTCTGCATAGCTTCAAGGCCCCATCTTTTCCCAATGTTGGTATATAAGGCTGAAACATCAACTGTTGCCCAGTAATAATTCTGTTCCCATTTCAAGCCCTGTAATGCTAAACACACATCCTGTGTATTTTTTACATGTGAAACAACTTTAGGCAAATATTCCTTAAACTGAAAATCCAGAAATGTATTTACCCTTTCAAGATAAGAGCCAATACCTGAAATTATAGGTCTCCCAGGGGGGTTAGTCATGCTTTTGTGAATTTTCGGGATGATATAGAAATATGGATGATGAGATTCCATAACTATTAGCTTCTTAATATCTTTACTAGAAAGAAAGCCTAGCCTCTCTCCTCTTTCCAATAGTTCCATCAGTTCCTCTGAAAATTGCTTAAGGGGATTTTTGTTTAATTTGACATATGTATCATCGTCCAACATAGCACTAACAATACCTTCATATTTCATGGTATCCATAATTTCCCAGTTTCCTCCCTTATCAGCTTGCCTTATAGTTATGTTTCCCAAATTTGACCTTAACTCTTTAAGGGCCAACCATTCCATCTTGTTCAAATTAAACTCTTTGTTTACTCTGCAAAATTCCTCATATCTTTTCTCAATGCAAGAACAAACTACAAGTTCAAATGCACTGATCGCTAAAGAAACTTTTGGAGGGGAAAATTTGCTAACACTAGTAAAGCTTGGAACCTCAATTCGACCATAACCTGCTCCAAAATTATCATCACCACGATTGGTCTCATCACAATGTGCCATATCAGATTCATCATCATTAGCTTCATCAAACAACATTCCATCAAATTCATAGATACTCAAGTTCATTAGTTCATCATCAATTAAGTCAGCATTAACATTTTTCTTATTAGAAGAATTTTCAGAAAAATATACCCTTAAATTTAACTTACGAATAAACTTTTTTACATCTAGTATGATATCGGCAAGTTCTGGTATCTTAGTTGGTACAAATTTAGTACCTTTAGATAGAACACAAAACATTTCATCAGACAAAATCATCTTTGATAGGTTAACCACATTTAACTTATTCAAAAAACCAGAAGTTCCAACAGGAATACTCCTGTCGGCATCAACAGTATTAAGATCTACTTTACTGTTCACAAAGGTTCCAGAGGAGTTCTCAGCACAGTCCCCATCTGAATTCTCAAGCGAAATGTGATCAACGGCCCTCAGTACACATCTCTCAGTCAATCGCCTCGCAGCAAGCGGACTCACGCATCTTATTTCAAGTCTTTTGTAACAACATGGGACACACTTGGCGTTTTACTCTGATATCGCCCTGATCTAGTTTGTACATTAGAGTAAAACTTACGATTGTTTTGCGCACCCTTTTGTCCCTCTGTTGAACCATTCAAACTTTCCACAGCTATATCCTCAAAGGAAACGCTTTTGCGACTCACGCTTGTCTCGGCTGAAGACACTGACGACACCTCTTCACTTCCTGTGGACCGTTTGAAGTATTTTTGAGATGGACGCTGCCCCTTCCTTGGCCAGTTGTAGATTTGATTGGACCCATAGTCCTTGATGTCACAATTTAACTTTGATTTTTTTTCTCTCAATGACATCTTTTTCAATTTTTTCCAACTTCTCATTAATGCTTTTAAAATTAGCTTGAAACGTACTGGGAGACAGACTGTTGATTAATTCATGCTGTAGAGCACTGATCTTGTCATGCAAGACTTCAGTTGCTCGTAAATGTATTTTTATCAGAATTTTCAACCAAGATAAGCAACAGTCATGAGCCGCTTGTCGCCATTCAAGCAGCAGATCATTTTCTTCCTCATTGAAACCTCCAGCTGGCAGTTTATCAATACGCAAACCCCTCGGGGTAATATTTAAGGCTACATATTTCTCAAGTAACTTTAAGTCATAGAACAAAGTCATTTCCTTTGACATGAGCCTTTCTAAGCTCACAAAATCTTCTAAATTAGTATCATTAGCTACCCAGACATCAGTAGCAATAAATTTCCGTTCTCTTTCCTTCACCAACTCAGCAAACAAATTCTCACCAACACGACCTCCTCTCAAATCTTCCATCATAGAAAAAACACATACCACCACACAAAAAGGATAATCCAAACACTTGGAAAATCAGAAGCCACCAGGTGAGATAGAAGGAAGGTTTCTTTATTCCATAACACAGCACAAGTTCTGGTACCAGAACTTGTGCTGTGTTATGGAATAAAGAAACCTTCCTACTATCTCACCTGATGGCTTCTGATTTCCAAGTGTTTGGATTATCCTTGTAAGCCTAACCCTGCAACCCAAATGTGACTCAAAATTTGATTTATATAGGGAGTTATTTACTAACTGTCTCTGTCAATCAGAGACATAGGCACCATGAAAACTGTAAACAATACTTTTATATTTTTCACTTTATATTTTATACTCCTCAATATTTTTTCCTTCTAACTTAATATTGTTATAGCTCCAACATTTTAGTGTTAGAAGATAATACATCTTTCTTTCTTTTACACTTTGTACTGTTATCTTTCATTGACTTTGCGTTGTTTTATAACTCTTATCAAGTGTTCTCATTAATTGTAAATTGCATTTTGTACTGGAGCTTTTCTCTCTGAGCTTCTGCTAAAAATGGATCTTTTTAGGCCCAATCAGACTAATTCGATAAACAAATGCTAATAAATAAATAGTTATATGCTGATAAAAGATATGCTCTTCTTTTGATACAATTATGTATTATATCACACCACAGACATACATATTGTAGTACAAAATGAAAGATTTCACCAAATGATAAAGTTGCTGTTGTTTGTCTTTTGGTTTTTCCCAGTAAGGGATCGCCACAGCGGAACTCTGGTCCGCTAATGATTGGCAGTAGATTTTTATGAAATGTCGAGGTGCCAGCTCGACGCCCAACCTTCAATGAAGGCACGCCCATTTACGCACGCATGTCTTTCGAAAGCTACCCAACCGCGGAGAGGACATGCAGACTCCACACAGAAGGCACTCCCAAGCCAAGCCAAGAATCGAATGGGAGAACCTCTTGCTGTGAGGTAACAACGCTACCACCGTAAATGACAAAGTACACATGGCAAATACAACTTAAAAAAATAAATGATAAAATACCACCAAGACCAAGAAGTAAGCAAATTTAATGAAACACTACTAAAGTACACATGGCCCAAAATTACACATGACCCAAAAGTGAGTAAATACTAATGTAAATATAGAACTTGATCTGATAATTTGAGGAGTATTTGCTATATTAGTTAATGCAGGTTTATTTAATGAAACAATTACTGGTGTGGGAAAGCTCCCATGCAGTTTGTTTGCCCTTATGAAGAAGGTTTGATGTCCAAATCAGCAGTCCTGGACGTAAGACAACAGAGTGAACAGGAAGAAGACACTAGGGGAACTGGCATTTGTTATTGTTAAAGGAGTCCTGAACAACTAAGCAGAGCTGTATCTAGGCATCTGCCACCCTGGGCAGTTCACCTGTTTCCTCATTACCAAAAGCTGAATAACAAAAAAAAAAAAATCTTCCCCTGCTTGCTACACTTATTAATATACTGAGCTCCTGACTACAAGTGTGAATTTAGTATCTGCATTTATTTTGGAAGGTACAGTATCACATGCTGTTTATTAAATGAATCCTGGTACCACACTCATTCTATATTGGTATCTCTTAAGCATGGTCCCTAATGCTTGAGATCATGGTAGCTGTTTCCCCTTTGCCTGACCATGGTTATGGCTTTGCTACTGAAACACAGAGATAGAGAGAGAGAGACACAGTAAACCAATGAGGAACAATTTTGTAGTTACTTACTGTGAACTTGTTAGCCCTAAAACTTTTGCTTAAGAATAACCTGCATTTTTAAGTGGTTTTACATATTAAGCAGTCCTGTCTTCTAAGATTAGTGTCTCTGTTGCCTTTAATATTCCAATTTTTCACTACTAAGAAAAACTAGCATACAAAACATGCATACGCTCACACAAAATTATTACAAACATGCATCTAGCTATACTAAACATTTAGGAAGCCAATAATGTCCAAAACAACAAAAACACATTATTGGCTTCCTAAAGTTTTCAAGTTAAAATGAAAATATACATACCTACACACACACATGCACACACACACACACACACACACACACACACACACACACACACACACACACACACACACACACACACACACACACACACGCACACACACACCACTTGAATAAAACTTTAAAAACCCTTAACATGGGTGACTTCATACCCCACGCCCCTAATGTGAAAAGCTTCACCCTCACACCCCTTTACTTATATATACCAACTCCACAGTTGCACAGCTGTGACCACAGTGAATCTTTCACTTCACTGTTATAGTTAACATATCACAACTCGACTAAAGCAGAGGTTAATCAGCCATGAATCTGAGAAAAAAACAGCTTTGCCTTCTTGTTTTTACCTGTCTCTCTTTCTCTCTCTCTCTCTCTTTTGACAGAATGTATGCTTTTGGATTTTGCACAGTTTTCTGAACCATCTAAATGTTTTATTATATCCTGTTATGTCAACTTTTAAAAACAAAACTGTGCATATTTCCTTATGTGGCTTCTGCTGAAGACTGCACACAATTTTTGTTGCTTTCCTTTATACTGCATATATTCTGCCTCTATTCTCTCTATGGCCTGTCAAAAATGAGGCCTTTGCAACTGCATCATACTTCAGAGGAGTCTTGCCAATAAATTAGATTCAAGGATACTAACTTCAAGTTTTTTACTGATCATTCTTCCTTCTCTGCATTAGCATCCCATATTCACTTACATTCTTTGCTGTTTTATAAGTCTGCCTGTTTGCCTTTTGATCACTGATAAAAACAACCAATGGTCCCTTTCAACTTCTTTTGTTGCTAGTGCATTTCCTTTGCTTGTGTTCCCTTTTTGTAGTTTAATGTTTTCCACATACATTGATATTTATACTGAATTTAAACTGCCATGTTTTCGGTCTACACTACACTAATTAGAAATCCAGTAGTAGACTCCCACTAATGCAAAAGTGCACTTCACCGAAAGTGCACTTTCGCGAACACCACTAAAACGAACGGGCAATGTCCTCCACTGTGGTGCGGTAGTCACGGACCTTAGGGTTAGGGCTTGGGTTAAGAATAGTGGATATCCACCATCCTTAACCCAAGCCCTAACCCTAAAGTCCATGACTACCGCACCACAGTGGAGGACATAGGTCCGTGACTACTGCACCATGGAGGATATACAATTTCTTCCACTGTGGTGCGGTAGTCATGGACCTTAGGATTAGGGCTTGTGGATAGCCCTACTAGCTATCCACTATCCTTAACCCAAGCCCTAACCCTAAGGTCTGTAACCATTCACTCAAGTGGTGTTCGCGAAAGTGCACTTTCGGTGAAGTGCACTTTCACATTAGTGGGCATCTAAGACTGGATTTCAAAATAGTGTAATTTTGATCTCTGGTAGTAGACCCCATGTTTTACATTATATCCCCATCTGTTAAGTTCATTTCCATCCTTGTTAAAACTTCTTGTGTATCAAAACTATTGTATGTCTTCATGCCATTTGGAAAACAGAGCCTCTGCTGAAAATGGGCTTCTACTCAGTCAAACATTCCTGGTAATTAAATGTCAGTAAATAAATAATACATATGTAGCTCCCACTGTATTTCATGTAGAAGTAATAGACTGTAGTTTTCCATTACACCACAAGGTGGAGCTCCTTTTCAGGAATATAAAAGACAATTTCGAAAGTGAAAGAAGAGACTGGAATACTAGCTGAAGGAGGGAAGACTGAAACATGTAGCTGAAGGGAAAAGGGCCTTGCAGCATGACTGGATCCTCTTTTTGGGACAGGGAAATGAAGTAGCAGATTGTGTCTGTCTCTGGCTGAAATCATGGATGATGGTATTTTGTGGAATCAGGAGAGAAGTCTGAAACCAGTAGTTCCATGCCTGCTATGATTTAGCAAGAAAAGGAGTTCCCTTGGGCCTAGTACCAAGAAGCCATAGATGATTACCAGAGTTCTGGTAGGTGACTTTCTACTTTTCTCATCAGAGGAACCATGGCGCCTGGTCACTAGGATATTTTTGACAGAGTGGTGAGAGGCTCTGGTCATCATTTTTATATTTTTATAAGATTGTGGTTCCCCCAAATACTTTGTGGATTACAAATAACTGTGATCTGTATGAGCTCCAACTTGGGCCCCATCATGCCGGCAGCAAGACTGTAAATAGTCACTGGCCAGTGAATGGGTATAATAAAGTGCTTCATAGCTGGTCTGTTTAGAATTTATCAAGGGGGTTGAGGGTGTTAGTACTGCTGAATGACATTGCATTTTCTCATATTTGTATTGTTGTATTATAAATCCTCATTGTTCAATGACATTGCATTTTGCTCGTATTAGTACTGCCGTCTTCAATAATTTTGCTGCTCAATGACATTGCATTTTCTCATATCTGTATTGTTGTATCATGACTCTTTTATTGCTTAATGACATTGCATTTTTTATTTTTTCCCGTGTTTATATTTCTGCATTATAAAGTTTTACTGCTCATTGATATTGCCTTCTTTGTACATGTTTGAATGTCAAGACCTTCTTCTGTTGAGTTCTGGGGAAGAGGGTGAATGCATGTTTTTATCGCATGCATATCTCACCTTTATTGCTAACTGGTGCACTGTTGAAATAAGTTGTTTATGGTTGTGCTATTGCCTTTTTAAACTAGATGTGTCATCTAGAATAAAATCTGTCCCTCTTGCCACCTTGGTGTGTTGGGCCTATAGGGGTGTCACCAGATTCAGGTAGGAAGGAATCTATATCTATTCAGCTACATCTGTGGGTGCGCTACTTTTGGGGGCTCGTCCAGGATTGCCTCTACTACCTTGGGCTCCACCCTATTCCATTGTATGTGTAGAAAGCAAATCCAGCAGAAACATGAACCCAGAAGCTGCAGTTTCACTGCCCATAAATACTATAGGGCCTGAAGTTTTGAATGCTTTAGGAAGTATTGTAAAAAAATGCTTAAATCCTACACAGCCATTCACTGGGTTTGGCTACCGCAAATTGCGTTTTTTCTGGCAAACAACCCACACCTCAGGGAGGGGAAGATTTTGAATCCTGGATCAATCAGGCCTCACAAGCCCTAGATGAGTGGAATATCCCAGAATCTCAGAAGAAGCAGTGGATAGCTGAAGGTCTAAAGAAATTAGCTGCGGATACCATGCACAACCTAAGGATGGGTAAGCAGAATTGCATGGACAAGGATTATTTAGGAATACTGCAGGATGTGTTTGGAAGGACCGAGAGGGCTGTTGACCTACTGTATCAGTTTGAACATACATACCAAGACGTTTGAGAAAAACTATCTTTTTACATTAAGCAGTTAGATAATATGCTCCACCAGGTCATCCTAAAGAAGGGGGTGAATCTGAAAGTAGCTGACCAAGTATGGATCAGACAAATTTTACAGGGAGCTCAAGCTATGGACCCCATTGTGTGGAAAATGAGGATGGGAAATAGGGAAGAGACTCTAACTTATTCTCAGTTGGTAAAAGAGGTGAGGGGAAGAGGAAGCCCTGTTGAAGCCAAATCTCAGTGTTCAACAGCAACTAAAACAGTGAGTGAACACCAGCAGGAGCCTATAGCCATGCTCACTACTCAAACAGGAGTCGTGGCCCAGAGTGTCCACAATGTAGAGGTGTCACAGTTGTAAATGAAGGTGTCTTCTCTGACTGACGCCATAGCTCAAGTCAGTGGGACAGTTGCAGAATTGCAGAAATCCGTGGTAACTTTTGCTGAAGGGAGGAGTACATCAGCTAGAACCTCCACAAAAATGACTCAGGGAAGAACCGAATCAGCCAATGTTCAGAGTCCCTACTGGATTTTGTTTTCACTGTGGAGATACAGGGCATATAAAGTGACAGTGTCCTAATGCAGAGAACTTGAAAAGAGTGAACAAACTATTATTGGCTAGTGCAAGGCAGGAAAACTTCAAAGGGCCTCAGTGAAGGAGCCAGCTGAGTGCCCAGTTACAAAGAGCTCCATAAAATCTAACATCAAGAGACAGCATCCTGGATCTCCTTTCCACAATAACCCTTGTAATAGGGGAGAGAAACTACCTACTATGCACACTTCTAGCTCATCTGAGGTGAACAACCAAATTGGAAAGCCATCTCAGCCAAAATCTCAGCATCTGAGACTGCAAAGTATTACTAAGAAAGAGTCTTATCCATTAAAATGGTGAGATCAACCAGTGGTACCTTAACCACATACTGACTGCCATACAGCTGAACAACACCAGAAACAGAAACCACCCAAGGGTCTACTGGGACCATCCCCTGTCATGTCAGTAAAAATAGAAGGAGTGTATAATAAAGCACTTTTGTATACTGGTACATAAATCACCATTCTGTACAGAAACTTCTGCCAAAAATACTTAAAACATTTGCCACTTGAAAAGTTAGAAGATTTGGAGATCTGGCGGCTAAGTGACATGACGTTCCTTATGATGGTTATGTCTCACTCAAGTTATAATTTTCCACTTCAGTTGTTGGGTCAACAGAAGTTTTTGAAACACTTGTTGTTGTGTGCCCCAGGCCAAAAGGAAAGGATTCAGCATCTATTTTAGTGGGGACAACAAATATTGACCTTGTCAGAAGAATGCTAATGCCTCAGTTGACACAGGAACACCCAACACAACAACCTCTCCTGTGACCAGTTTTCTGTGCCCTTCAAAAGGAGAAGGATAGTAAGAAAGATGAAATTGGTCATGTGAGAACCCTGCCTTGGAAAGAGCATATGATTAGATGAATTCATCCTGGTCAGGTCACCTGCTTGAGAGCCAAAGTAAGGATGTGTGGACAAACAATTTCCTCTCATCTCATGATGGAAACAGATCCAGAAAGTGACTTGCCACCAGGGCTGGAACTAGTCACAGAGGTTTGGCCTGCAGACAAGTTAAAACATCCTTATGGCACTTTGCCTGTGGGGTTGAAAAATAAAGGAAGTACTCCCATTGTCCTAGATTCACAATTGCGTTTGGGAAATGTTTATGCTGCCACTCCTTTACCTGCTTCTGTGTTGACAAGGAATGAGAGCAGGGCCAACGAGTTGGGAAGATATTGAGATAGGGGGTGGTCTCTTGCTCCCTGAGTGGCTAACCAGAGTCAAAGAGCTAGTAATGAAAAAGAAAAATTGTTTTTCTACTAGTGAACTAGATGTGGGCTGTGCAAAAAGTGCAGAACACTGAATAAGAGTAAAAGAGGACCAGCCTTTCAGGGAATGTTCCAGAAGAATAGCTCCAGGAGACCTGGAGGACTTAAGAAAACATTTGGAAGAACTAAAAGCCCCAGGAATAATTAGAGAATCAAGAAGTCCATATGCCTCTCCCATTGTCGTTGTCAGGAAAAAGAATGGGTCAATTTGCATGTGTGTTGACTATCGTACTCTGAATCAGCGAACCATTCCAGACCAGTACATAACTCCCCAGATTGAAGATGCTCTTAATTGCCTGGCGGGCAGTAAGTGGTTCAGTGTGCTAGACTTAAGGAGTGGATACTATCAAATCCCTATGTACCCAGATGAAACAGATGAAGATATCCTTGTGAAAAAGCCTAAGGGACTGAGATGTTCTAAATAATTCATCGAGAGTTATTGGGCTCCTGAGTGAGAGGTTCTAAATAACTCATCGAGAGTTATTGGGCTCCTGAGTGAGAGGTTCTAAATAACTCATCAAGAGTTATTGGGCTCCTGAGTGCAAATTGTCATTTGAACAGCTTAAGTATTGCCTCACACAAGCCCCTGTGCTGGCATATGCTGACTCAACAAAGCCATACACTTTGCATGTGGATGCTAGCAGGGATGGCTTAGGAGGAGTCCTTTACCAGGAGTATGACAAGAAGCTGAGACCTGTGGTTTTTATCAGTCAGAATTTATCCCCCAAAGAAAGAAACTACCCTGTACACAAGTTGGAATTCCTTACCTTAAAGTGGGCGGTAGTGGACAAGTTACATGACTATCTCTATGGGGCTGAATTTGAAGTGCAGACTGACAACAGTCCTTTGACATACATCCAGACCACTGCAAAGCTAGATGCTACTGGCCACAGATGGATGGCAGCTCTATGTAACTATAATTTTAGTTTAAATACCATGCAGGACACAAAAATGGCAATGCTGATGGCCTGTCCAGAAGACATCAGGGAGATTTACAGCTCGACAATGAATGGATGGAAATTCCAGCACCTGGGGTGAGAGCTATGTGTCAGATTGCAACCTGCTATCAACACACTGAATGTTGGGCCCAGAAGTTGGTTTTGTCTGCAGCAATCATACCCCAAGCTTACTGTAATCTGATCACTTTGCAGGCTTCATCGCTACCAGCTTTGAGTAACAATTCAGTTTATAGCATCCTACAGACCACCCTCTCAAAGTCAGGAATCCCACTCGGCTTTCCTGAAAACATTGGAGAACATGAAGATCTCTCCGAACACCATTATATTGGGTGACTTCAACTACCCAAACATAGACTGGGAGCATTACTCAAGCCCCAGCACCTTAGCCCAAAGGTTCCTGGAATTTATAAACTCAAATGCTATGAAACAACTAGTCACCACTCCCACAAGAGGGGAAAACATACTAGACCTGATCATTACCAACATGGAGACTCTATGCTCCATACCAGAAGTATATCCCTCATTGGTAAGATCAGACCATAAATTAATTTCACTGGATATCCACATCCCGACCCCACACCCAGCCCAGAAAACCACAGTGAAAAACTTCTCAAAAGTGAATTTCACACTTCTAAAAACCAAAGTGGAATCCTTCAAGGCCCCAGGGCCAATGGAAACTACGACCCAAACTGCAGAATCCTATATAAATGCATTCTACGGACATCTCCAGGAGTGCATGGATCATGCTATCCCAAACAAAATCAAGACCCAATCATCCAAAGGCAAGCGTCCAGTCTGGTGGACCCCAGCCATAAATAAACTGTACAACAGAAGGAGGAAGCTACTACATGATAGAGCAAAATCCCTAAAAGGGAAGGCATCTCTGATCACTACTAGCAAAAAATTACGATCCCTCATAAAATCCTCCAAGGCCAGCTTCGAGAGAAAAATTGCACAGGACACTAAAGACAATCATAAAGCTTTTTTCAGTTTTGTTAGGAACCTGGGATGCAATTCCCAGACTTGTTCTGAGTTGATTCTAAATGACAAAAAAATACACTGAACCCACAGACATCGCCAATATCCTGGCAGACAGGTTCAGTGCAAACTCCCCCCCCCCCCCCAAAAGAGCAAGTATCTATCCCAGCAGAGTGCAGCCTCCCAAACATTTCTGATGCTCAGGTGAAGGCCGCCCTCTCCAGAGCAAAAAACACTGCTTCCATGGGACCAGATGGTGTCCTGGGTTGTGTCCTACATGAACTCCAAGAAGAACTAATCCCTCAATTAAAACTGCTGTACAATCTCAGCCTCACTACAGGATATGTGCCCAAAGAATGGCATACAGCAACAGTGGTCCCACTCCACAAAGGTGGCACCTCTACGGACCCTGGAAACTATCGTCCCATAAGCCTGACTAGCCTAGTCTGCAAGGCTATGGAGAGGATCATCATGGAATTCATAAACAAGGACATTGGGGACCTACAGACACTAGATCCTACCCAATTTGGCTTCATCAAGGGCAGATCCTGCCTTTTGAACCTGGTTGACTTCTTCAAAACAGTCACCAAGGCCATAGATGAAGAGAAGGTAGTTCACACAGCCTATCTGGACCGCGCAAAGGCATTTGACACAATACCCCACTCGGTCATCATAGATAAGCTATCCAGCCTAAATATAAACCCCTATGTCACAAGATGGGTCGCAAACTGGCTCAAAGACAGAACCCAAAGAGTCAGAGTTGCTGGAGCCATGTCAGACTCGAAACCGGTCACAAGTGGCATCCCACAAGGTTCTGTCCTGGGACCTCTCTTGTTCAGTATTTACTTTTCTGAGGTACAGGCCAACGTGGGAGGACTATGGCTCACCAAGTTCACAGATGACTGCAAACTGAGCGCCTTAATTGACTCTCCAGCTGAAACAAACATCCTTCAAAAAGGTATCGCAGAGACAGATAACTAGTGCCAGAGCCATGGTCTAAAGCTAAATGCCAAAAAGTGTATAGTCATACCCTTTGGCAAAAACAATGTACCCACAAATTACCACATAGGTGGTAACCCATTAAGTACAGAGAAAGTAATTAGGGATCTGGGGACCCAAATTGATAGCAATCTCTCCTTTGACAACCACATTGCCAAAGTGGTTAGAAAGACCTTCTACATAGCCTACCTCATCATGAAAGGTTTCACATCTATATCAAGAGAGGTAATCATGCCCCTTTATTCATCCCTCATCAGGCCCATCATAGAATACACTGCCCCCTTTGGGATGTACCTTATATGACACCTGCAGCAATTAGAAAGACCCCAAAAGTACCTCACCAGGAGGATCAATGGACTCAAACAGATGCCATATGCTGCTCGGTTAAAAAAACTCCAGCTCTACTCAGTTGCATACCACCTACTTTGAGGCAATCTATGCCTGACATATAAAGTTATGTCCAACCCAGAATTAATTGACATGCTCCACCTCAGTAAATCTAAATCCCTTAGAGCCATGCGCTCGAGGGACTTGAACCTCAGAACAGAAATAAATAGAACATGCTGGAGGGACAGATTCATGACCCAGAGGCTCCCTTCGCTCTGGAATAGATTTCCAATTAATGTTAGGCAGAGCACCTCACTGACTCTCTTCAAGAAAAATCTTGATGAGTGGATGGGGGATCGTAGGTTTGTCCTGGGGATTACTTCCGTGTCACTATTAGACAGAGGCACAGTAAACTAAACTTTAGAAAGGGCACAGTATACTCAAATTAAGGGGTGGCATAAGCCAAACACAATCGGGCTAGGCTTATAAATGTCCCAGGGTAGATAGCCTAGTATGAACCTATGAACCTATGAACCTATGACCTCAGGAGAGATCAAACAGAAGACCCCTTAGGTCAGCTGGTGGTAGCTGCTTTAGAGAGGAAACAAGTTAATATGTTTTGCACAGATATTCATCCTCTGGCAAGACTTTTGGCCAAAGAATGGGACAGACTCCAGATACAGAATGGACTAGTGTATAGGAGATCTCCTACTGCACTTAGCAGTATAAAATGGCAATTGTTGCTTCCTCAGAAGTATAGAGAAGTAGTAATCTGGTTATTGCATGATGAACATGGTCATCTTGGTTATGACAGAACTATGGGTCTGGTACAAGACAGGTTCTACTGGCCATGCATGAAGCAAGATGTTGAGGATTATTGTTGTACATGTCTTTGTTCCATTAGACAGGTTCTACTGGCCATGCACGAAGCAAGATGTTGAGGATTATTGTCATACATGTCTTCATTCCATTAGACAGGTACTACTGGCCATGCATGAAGCAAGATGTTGAGGATTATTGTTGTACATGTCTCCGTTCCATTAGAAAGGTTCTACTGGCCTTGCATGAAGCAAGATGTTGAGGATTATTGTTGTACATGTCTTTGTTCCATTGGGTTCTACTGGCCATGCATGAAGCAAGATGTTGAGGGTTATTGTTGTACATATCTTCATTCCATTAGACAGGTTCTACTGGCCATGCATGAAGCAAGATGTTGAGGATTATTGTTGTACATGTCTTCATTCCATTAGACAGGTTCTACTGGCCATGCATGAAGCAAGATGTTGAGGATTATTGTTGTACATGTCATTGTTCCATTAGACAGGTTCTACTGGCCATGCATGAAGCAAGATGTTGAGGATTATTGTCGTACATGACTCCGTTCCATTAGACAGGTTCTACTGGCCATGCATGAAGCAAGATGTTGAGGATTATTGTCGTACATGTCTTTGTTCCATTAGACAGGTTCTACTGGCCATGCATGAAGCAAGATGTTGAGGATTATTGTTGTACATATCTTCATTCCATTAGACAGGTTCTACTGGTCATGCATGAAGCAAGATGTTGAGGATTATTGTCGTACATGTCTTAGTTCCATTAGACAGGTTCTACTGGCCATGCATGAAGCAAGATGTTGGGGATTATTGAAAAACATGTCTTCATTCCATTAGACAGGTTCTACTGGCCATGCATGAAGCAAGATGTTGAGGATTATTGTTGTACATATCTTCATTCCATTAGACAGGTCCTACTGCCCATGCATGAAGCAAGATGTTGAGAATTATTGTCGTACATGTCTTTATTCCATTAGACAGGTTCTACTGGCCATGCATGAAGCAAGATGTTGAGGATTATTGTCGTACATGTCTTTGTTCCATTAGACAGGTTCTACTGGCCATGCATGAAGCAAAATGTTGAGGATTATTGTTGTACATATCTTCGTTCCATTAGACAGGTTCTACTGGCCATGCATGAAGCAAGATGTTGAGGATTATTGATGTACATGTCTTTGTTCCATTAGACAGGTTCTACTGGTGATGCATGAAGCAAGATGTTGAGGATTATTGTCGTACATGTCTTCATTCCATTAGACAGGTTCAACTGATGCATGAAGCAAGATGTTGAGGATTATTGTCGTACATGTCTTCTTTCTATTAGACAGGTTCTTCATGCATGGCCAGTAGAACCTGTCTTCTTTCCATTAGACAGGTTCTACTGGCCATGCATGAATTAAGATGTTAAGGATTACTGTTGTACATGTCTTCATTCCATTGCACAGGTTCTACTGGCCATGCATGAAGCAAGATGTTGAGGATTATTGTCGTACATGTCTTCATTCCATTAGACAGGTTCTACTGGCCATGCATGAAGCAAGATGTTGAGGATTATTGTTGTACATGTCTTTGTTCCATTAGACTGGTTCTACTGGCCATGCATGAAGCAAGATGTTGAGGATTATTGTTGTACATATCTTCATTCCATTAGACAGGTTCTACTGGCCATGCATGAAGCAAGATGTTGAGGATTATTGTCGTACATGTCTTCGTTCCATTAGACAGGTTCTACTGGCCATGCATGAAGCAAGATGTTGAAGATTATTTTCGTACATGTCTTCATTCCATTAGACCGGTCCTACTGGCCATGCATGAAGCAAGATGTTGAGGATTATTTTCGTACATGTCTTCGTTACATTAGCCCGGTCCTACTGGCCATGCATGAAGCAAGATGTTGAGGATTATTGTCGTACATGTCTTCGTTACATTAGCCCGGTTCTACTGGCCATGCATGAAGCAAGATGTTCAGGATTATTGTCGTACTTCTCTTCGTTGCATTCTGGGAAAGACTCTGCCGACCAGAGCTGCCTCATTGAGTCAAATGGAAAGTAGTTTACCCATGGAACTGGTCTGTATAGATTTTCTGTGCATTGAACCGGATGAAGGCAAGATCAATAATGTGCTGCTGGTGACAGACCACTACACCTGGTATGCTCAAGCATTTCCCACTCGCGATCCGAAAGCTATTACAGTGGTGAAACTACCAGTTGAGAAGTTCTTTGTACATTATGGCCTACCCAAAAGGATACACTCTGATCAAGGATGTGATTTTTGAGAGCAAGCTTGTCCATGAACTACTCATTCTGTTGGGAGTCCAAAACGCCACACCACTCCTTATCATCATCAAGGGGATCCGCAGCCTGAGAGTTTCAACAGAACTTTACTAGATAAGTTGGGGACACTCTTTGCTGAGAAGAAGAGTCAATGGAGTAGACATGTAGCCACAGTGGTGCATGCTTACAACAGTACTAAAAATTATGCTACAGTGTTCCTGCCTTACTTCCTAATGTTTGAAAGAGAAGCTCCTCTTCCTGTTGACATCACCTTTGGAGTCACAGCTGATGATACACCAGTGCAATCTCAAGGCAGTTATGTGGAGAGACTCAAGAAGAACCTCAGACAGGCCTATGAGCTAGCTGAAAAATCAACAGGGCAAAGACATCAGTGAAACAAGGCTCACTATGACAAGAAAGTGAAGATGCATGATTTGCAACCAGGGAACAAACTCTTTATGAGGTATTTGGGACTACAAGGAAAGCATAAACTAGCTGACTGCTGAGGTCTGAAATTTACATAATTTCATAGGATCATAGGATCTCAGCTACCTAATATCCCTGTCTACCAAGTTTTCCCTGAGTGAAAAGAAGGACCTGTCAAAACCTGGCACCGTAACAACTTAATGCCTTTGGAAAAATCACTTATTTTCTGTGCATTGAACCGGATGCAGGCGGGATCCGTAATGTGCTGGTGGTAACAGACCACTATACCCAATACACTCAAGCATTTCCCACTCGCGATCAGAAAGCTATTACAGTGGCAAAACTACTAGCTGAGAAGTTCTTTGTGCACTATGGCCTGCCAAAAAGGATACACTCTGACCAAGGATGTGATTTTGAGAGCAAGCTTGTCCATGAACTACTCACTCTTTTGGGAGTTCAAAAAAGTCGCACCACTCCTTATCATCCTCAAGGGGATCTGCAGTCAAGAGTGTTTCAATAGAACTTTACTCGATATGTTGGGGACACTATCTGCTGAGAAGAAGAGTCAATGGAGTAGACATGTAGCCACAGTGGTGCATGCCTACAACAGTACTAAAATGATGCTACAGTGTTCTTGCCTTACTTCCTAATGTTTGGAAGAGAAGCTCCTCTTCCTGTTGACATCACCTTTGGAGACACAGCTGATGATACACCAGTGTGATCTCAAGGCAGTTATGTGGAGAGACTCAAGAAGAACCTCAGACAGGCCTATGAAGTAGCTGAAAAATCAACAGGACAAAGACATCAGTGAAACAAGGCTCCATATGACAAGAAAGTGAAGACGCATCATTTGCAACCAGGGGACAGACTCCTTTTGAGGTATTTGGGACTACAAGGAAAGCATAATCTAGCTGACTGCTGGGGTCTGAAATTTACATAATTTCATAGGATCATAGGATCTCAGCTACCTAATATCCCTGTCTACCAAGTTTGCCCTGAGGGGAAAGAAGGACCTATCAAAATCTGGCACCTTAACAACTTAATGCCTTTGGCAAAATCAGTGAGACTCATGAATCTGGATCCCAGAATGGCTCAGCAGAAGCCTAACTCAAGGCGATCCAGAAGACTAAGGTGGAGAGGAAATATCCTCTCCAATGTTCAAGAGCTCATGATTCCTCCTGCTGAAAGTGAGGAGGACAGTGATGATGACTGGGGTTTCAGTGGGCTTTTTTATGAGGATGTTTGAAATCCCATGGGCTGTAATCTTAATGTAAATGCACCAGAATTCATTCCTTGTCATTTTGAACAGCCCAGACCTGACAATAGACTAAGTGGTGTTTCTGTACCTCTTGTAGAACCTGATACTGATGGAGGCCCTGCTATGCAAACTTCTGAAAATAATGCTGAGGACAGTCATACTGTTATGGAAAAAGAAAGTGTAGTTATACAAGAGGAGATCTTAGAAGTAGACAAAATGCCTACTGAAGAACTGGACATTGAATGTGTTGTGAGTGACAAACCTTCCAAACAAAATTCCTTAGTTGTCTCTCCCGAACCAAAACTGCAGAGACTGATTCGGCCCACTCAGAGACTTACATATGACAGTTTGGGACATAGTACACAGGAACCTGTGACCACAGCTCATCGGAGAGTCTGCACACACACGACCCCTATGCCTCCTGCTTCAATGGTGACACCCCAGTCCAAGTTAAGCATAATGTTGATCGCCCTTGGTGGGAGATATGCAAAAATATTATCCAGCTGATGGTGCATTAGTGCTTGTAAATATTTTGCTCCTAATCTACCTTTGACTTGGGAGAACCCAAGATTTTCAAGTGGGGGGAGAGCGTAGCTCCCACTGTATTTCATTGTAGAAGTAATAGGCTGCAGTTTTCCATTATACCACAAGGTGGAGCTTCTTTTCAGGAATATAAAAGACAATTTCGAAAGTGAAAGAGAGGAGACTGGAACACAAGCTGAAGGAGGGAAGACTGAAAGACTAGCTGAAGAGAAAAAGGCCTTGCAGCATGACTGGATTTTTTTCTCTCCTAGTGTTTTGGGACAGAGAAGTGAGGTGTAGCAGTTTGTGTCTGTCCCTTGCTGAAATCCTGGATGATGGTATTTTGTGGATTCAGGAGAGAAGTTTGAAACCAGTAATTCCATAACTGCATATGAGTCAGCAAGAAAAGGAGTTCCCTTGGGCCTAGTGCAGAGATGCCATAGATGACTACCAGAGTTCTGGTGGGTGATTTTCCATTTTTCTCGTCAGAGGAACTGCGGTGCCTGGTCGCTGGGATAT
The DNA here is from genome assembly GCF_019279795.1 of Protopterus annectens. Classification (NCBI taxonomy): domain Eukaryota; kingdom Metazoa; phylum Chordata; order Ceratodontiformes; family Protopteridae; genus Protopterus; species Protopterus annectens. The sequence goes on along the minus strand of NC_056745.1, from coordinate 1,463,073,124 downwards.
TCTTGACAGAGTGGTTAGAGGCTTTTAGCCATCATTTTTATACTTTTATAAGATTGTGGATCCCCCCTAAATGCTTTGTGGATTACAAATAGCTGGGTTCCATACGAGCTCCAACCTTGGGCCCCATCATGCCAGCAGTAGGACTGTAAGTAGTCACTGGCCAGTGAACAGGGTATAATAGAGTGTCTCATAGTTGGTCTGTTTAGAGTGATCCAGGGGATAGAGGGTATTTGTACTGTTGCCCTAAAGACTCTTTATTGCTAAATGACATTGCATTTTCTCATATTTGTATTGTTGCATTATAAATCTTTATTGTTCAGTGACATTGCATTTTGCTCGTGTTAGTACTGCTGCCTTCAAGAATCTTTACTGCTCAATGACATTGCATCTTTTTCATATCTGTACTGTTGTATTATAACCCTTTTTTTTCTCCCCCCTCAATGACATTGCAATTTTCCCGTGTTTGTATTGCTGCATTATAAACAGTTTACCGCTCAATGACATTGCATCTTTTTCATATCTGTACTGTTGTATTATAACCCTTTTTTTCTCCCTCAATGACATTGCATTTTTTTCCGTGTTTGTATTGCTGCATTATAAAAGCTTTACTGCTCATTGATATTGGCTTTGTGTGCATGTTTGAATGTCAAGATGTTTTCTGTTGAGTTCTGGGGAAGGTGGTAAATGTATGGTTTCATTACATGCATATCTCACTCTGCCTAACTGCTAACTGGTGCACTGTTGAAATAATTTGTTTGTTGTTGTGCTATTGCCATTTAAACTAAAGTGTCACCTAGAACAAAATCTGTTATCACTTTCCACCTTGGGGTGTTGAGCCTAAAGAAGGGGTGTCACCAGAATCAGATAGGAAGGAACCCATATTTACTTCAGCTAAACCTGCGGGTGCGCTATACGTAAGTATCCTGCAAAAAAGCAGAGAACAAAATGTTTAATCTCATCCATCATGGCCCTCAGTATGAACATCAATATCTCACAATCTAGAAATGCAAATGGTTACCAGTAAGTGGTAGAGCTTTTATTTTCTTCACTAGACAAGCTCATCTCATCCCCCACAAGGGAAGATAGCATTCTGGACTTGGTTCTCACAAACATGGGTGACAGCTGCACCACCCCCATAGTAAGTTCTTCCCGGGTGAGATCACATCATTGGTTTGTCTTATTCAAAGTTTCTATCCCATCCAACCCCTCCCAGCTGTAATCAAGCTACAAAACTTCTCAAAAGCTGACTACAGCCTCCTAATTGAGGATATTAGTAGCTTCACACCACCGCCACCTCAGTCGATGCAGACAACAATGCTAAACAGTACACCGATACAATATACAAGCACCTGTACAACTGCATGGACTCAGCCATACCCAACAGAATTAAAACCTGCTCCTCAAGGAAGCACAAACCTGTCCGGTGGACATCCTGTATTTACAAAAAAATGGAAGAAACTGTTGTCCAAGGGTAAAAAGGAACAAATTCCAAATTGGAAAAACCCCCTCCTTAGCCTCCAACAAGAAAATGAGATCACTAGTGAAAACCTCCAAAGCCAATTATGAATCAAAACTAGCCACTGAAACAAAGGGAAACCACAATGCCTCCTTCAGTTACATCAGGAACCTGCATGGCAAAACCCAGGTTTGTTCCAAATTAGTACTTAACAGTATCACTTACACTGATCCTGTTGACTTAGCCAACCTTCTAGTAGATAGGTTCAGTGCAAACTTCACCCCCTGTCCTCCCCAAAGGCCCTTTCGATATCCCCAGTACTTGTCCTGCACCTCACATCTCCATAGATGAAGTGTTAAAAGCCCTATACAAGGCAAAGAACACAGCTTCATTGAGACCTGATAGTATCCCAGGCTATATTCTGCAGCATCTCCAGCAAGAGCTAGCTTCGCCATTGAGTACCCTATTCAACCACAGCCTAAGTACAGGCTTCATTCCAGCAGAGTGGAGAACTGCCATTGTCATCCCCTTGCACAAAGGTGGTGCCACTACTGACTCTGGAAACTATCTCTCCATTAGTGAAAGTCTGATCTGTAAAGCCATGGAGTGTATTATTATGAATCTCATGAACAAGGAAATAGGCAACTTCCAAGCACTTGACACCACCCAGTTTGGATTCGTTAAGGGCAGCTCTTACCTGTTGAACCTGGTTGTCTTCTTTGAAAATGTCACCAAGGCCCTGGATGAGGAAAAGTCAGTACATACAACTTACCTTGATTTGGCCAAGGCCTTTGACAGAATCCCACACTCAGGCATCATCAAATAGCTAACACAACTTGGCATAAATCCCTATCTCATCAGGTGGGTGGCCAACTGGCTCACCGGCAGAATCCTCAAGGTAAAAATAGGTGCCTCCACCTTTGATAGCAGACCTCTCTCTAGTGGACTTCCCCAGGGATTTTCCTGGGACCCCCTACTGTTTGTCATTGACTTCTTAGAGGTCCAGGTAAAGATAAAAGGCCTGTGGCTGACCAAGTTTGTGTACGGCTGTAAGATGGGTGCCATTACTGACACTACAAATTATGTTAACATACTGCAAGAGGGTCTCACAGCAACTAACGACTGATTTCAACGTCACAGCCTCAAGGTAAACACAAACAAATGTATCATCATACCATTTGGTAAAAACATGGCCCCTACTAATTACCACATCAACAGCATTCCCCTAAGCACACAACCTGTGGTGAGAGACCTGGGTATTCAGGTCAACAACAATTTCACATTCGACCATCATGTAGTGGCAGTGGTCAGAAAAGCATTTTACTTGGATCATCTCATAAGTAAAGGGATTGCAACCAGAAAAAAGGAGGTTATTACCTCTCTATAATCCTCCCTCAATAGACCAATAATTGAGTATATCACCCTGTTTGGTATGTACCTATCAAAACATCTGCACCAACTGCAAAGACCACAAAAATACCTCACAAAGAGAATCCACGGCCTCCAACACTTGTCCTATATGGACAGGCTTAAATCACTATCACTCTACTTGGTATCATATAGATTGCTCAGGGATGATCTGTGTCTTGCCTACAAGGCAGTCTTGGACCCTGTCCTACTAGAGATGCTCCATATCCATAAGTCAAACTCCTCACACATCTCCTGTTCAAAAGGCCTGAATCTAATATGCAACATCAATAAAACTTGCTGGAGAGACAGGTGTGTCTCCCAGAGGCTTTCCTGTCTCTGGAATAGACTTCCCATACACGTCAAACAGAGTACCTCACTGACCCTCTTCAAGCCACCTTGATGAGTGGATGGGAAACCAAAAATTTGTCCCAGGGGTTCCACCTGTGTCCCTCAATGACAGGGACAACAGGTGCTGACTGAGGTTTCTTTTTGGGGATAAACTCCTGGCTAGGCTTGTAAGGGCCCCAGGGCCATTAGCCTAGTAACCTTCTATAATCCTATGATCCTCCTTTAGCGTTACTTTCAAACTGTGACATGAAAAATTCTGACCACCTCTTATTAAATGCCTACATGTCACAGAAGCTAACTGCTTACAAGGAAATTCTATAAATAATCAACTAATCACTCTTTGCTATATACTGGCCACTGCAGAAAAAGCTTTTATGAAACTTGCCGCAACACATTGGAATAAAATCACTCCAAGAAATTAGAAACATCTCATCTTTATCCATCTTCTGGAAATCCCTGAAAAAACACACTATAAAAATAGTCAATGCCATTGTTTTGACAACAGTGACTAAACTTAAAGGCCTTACGTTTATCCTATCTTTTCTACTTAAAAAAACTTTGAGAATGGAGCCATTATTTTCTATCTGGAACACAAAACTCCAAAATTTATTGTTAGTGCTTTTGTTCGCTCACAGTGAAGGAACTTCTTCAGACCTGGTCTGAAGAAGTTCCTTCACTGTGAGCGAATGAAAGCACTAACAATAAATTTTGGAGTTGGTGTTACAGATAGAAGGTGGCATTTATTTTTGGTATTTTATTCAGTTAATGGAGCCATTATTAAAAGCCAAAACTAGCAAAGCCCAAATTCCATCCAATGAAAGTACATATACACCCCCACTTTTTTTCTAAACAACACTTTTCTTGTAGAAAATATGCCATCATTGTGTGCTGTACTGTTATATTGTTGAACCGACATGGCTTAGAAAAAAACAATGTCTCAAAGTGAGGTACTTGAGTGCCCTGGAGCGCATGCAGACTGCTCAAATTTGGAGAGGGAACAGAAGGGGATTTTGGGCATAGGGAACAGAAAGCTGATTTTTGGGTCTGGGAGCAGGAGGGTAGTTTTAGGGTTAGGGAGCTGGAAGGGAGTTTTAGGTTTAGGGAGTTATCAGGGAATTTGGGTTACATGGGGTTTGGAGTTTTAGTTTTAGGGATTGATCAGGGACTTTAAAGTTAGGGAGGGGGAGTGGATGCTTAGGGTAACAGAGCAAGGACTTGAGTTGGTAACTGGGTAGGAGTTTCAGGTTTAGAGTTTAGGTTTTGGTAGATCTATATAGTTTTATAGTTGGGGTTACACAGAAACAGAAGCTCAGGAAAGTGGGAGTGTGAGCACTTGTTTTGTAGCACACCTGGCAGTGAGCAGATGCGTCATGAGCTGTAAGAACATAAGCATCTGTAGCAGACCCTGTAGAAGACAATTAACACACACACACACATAGGCAACATAGGTGGATCATACCTGAACATATGACCTTTGCATCTGTAGCAGACCCTGTAGAAGGCACATAACACACACACATAGGCAACATAGGTGGATCATACCTGAACACATGACCTTTGCATCTGTAGCAGACCCTGTAGAAGACACATAACACACACACATAGGCAACATAGGTGAATCATACCTGAACACATGACCTTTGCATCTGTAGCAGACCCTGTAGAAGACACATAACACACACACATAGGTGGATCATACCTGAACACATGACCTTTGCATCTGTAGCAGACCCTGTAGAAGACACATAACACACACACATAGGCAACATAGGTGGATCATACCTGAACACATGACCTTTGCATCTGAAGCAGACCCTGTAGAAGACACATAACACACACACATAGGCAACATAGGTGGATCATACCTGAAAACATGACCTTTGCATCTGTAGCAGACCCTGTAGAAGACACATAACACACACATAGGCAACATAGTTGGATCATACCTGAACACATGACCTTTGCATCTGTAGCAGACCCTGTAGAAGACACATAACACACACACATAGGCAACATAGGTGGATCATACCTGAACACATGACCTTTGCATCTGTAGCAGACTCTGTAGAAGACACATAACACACACACATACACAACATAGGTGGATCATACCTGAACATATGACCTTTGCATCTGTAGCAGACCCTGTAGAAGACACATAACACACACACACAGAGGCAACATAGGTGGATCATACCTGAACACATGACTTTTACATCTGTAGCAGACCCTGTAGAAGACACATAACACACACACATAGGCAACATAGGTGGATCATACCTGAACACATGAGCTTAGCTCTTGACACAATTATATATCATTCTGTATTTGGTAGCACTCACTCCCAATGCAGATGGCATACCAAAAAAGATCAAAAATACAGGAGAAGAATGAATATCAAACATCACTTTTCTCCTTCAAATTTATTTTTGCAAGGGGCAGAAAAGCACAAAGCAGCAGCTCTTTAGACTGGCAGACATCACACATGGCATAAAGCCATGCCAGTGATAAGCATACGAAATGCTGGGACTCGCATTACTGAGTTCCTTAATTCTGAGACTGAATGGGCAAAAAAAAAAAAAAAAAATGAACTCACATACAGTAAGTCCCAGATGGCAATTTCTCAGAATATTTACTTTTCTTTGAAGTATTGAAATCTAAGAGTTAGTATACATACATATATATGAATATATATATATATATATATATATATATATATATATATATATATATATATATATATATATATATATATATATATATATATTTATATAAGTTTGAGGGAGTGGGAGCTCTAAAGCAGACAATGCACTGCACACAGATGTTAGTATTAAAGGTTTGCCTGTATAGTCTCATTCTATATTGCAGATTTATAAAACAAAAATTATATTTTATTTGTCAAATTGTTGTGTTATGGTCAGACAAAGGATTGTATCTCTGTAAGCATTCAAGATAGATCCAAAATAATGGTGGAAAACATGTTCACCTTCTCAAGACATTTACAATAGTAGTAATAAATCGCATAAAGCGAGAACAAAGCAATGAAGGGTTGCCAAAAAAACATATGAAAGTCAATACTTCAAAAACGTAGATGCTGTAACAAACTGGAACTGTAGTCTCATACGATAGTAGAAAGAATTTATTAGTGCACCACAGGTAAGCGCTTTCGCCAATAGCTTCATCAGACCTGTTGCAAACATTTACAATTGATTTAAATAGTCATTTTGGCGGGAAAAATCCCCAAAACTTTAAAGAGATATACCAATCATTAAATCACATTATCTAGGATATATTTAAAAAGATAATCTGTTAATAAAATCTACAAGGTACATATGTTTAATAAGCATAAAATATTCCTATAAAAACATATAACTATATATAACTAGTAAATATTTCATTCAAGGACATATATCAACTAAAATTCTTAAAAGTGTGAATGCTCAAGCCTGTATCAATGTGTCAATGATGGTAATAGTAGTGTCAACGTTATACCTAGAATATACGAGATCAAATCAGAATCATATAGGACATAAAAAATTACATCACTATTTCAATCTCCTCATTATATGAGATCAAATCAGAATCATATAGGACATAAAAATTACATCACTATTTCAATCTCCTCATTATACGAGATCAAATCAGAATCATATAGGACATAAAAATTACATCACTATTTCAATCTCCTCATCCTCAGAAAGGGTTGAACTGGCACTTTGCCATTTAAGCCTGGCAACATATCTGATCTGAGTCTCATAATCCAGGTAGTCTCCCTAGACTCTGTATATGTACGAATATCGCCCCCTCTAATGCTGTTGTGTATCCTCTCTAATATCCTGAATTTGAACACATGATCTATTCCTTGTTCACAGACATCTTTCGCCAAGGCATTATTAGCTGATCTCTTCCTCATGCGATAAACATGTTCACGCATTCTATCCCTAAGGCATCGATTGGTTTTGCCAACATAGAATGCTGAACACTGAACACAAGATGCTAAATAGACTACATCACTAGTCATGCAGTCTCCACCTGCTCGTACTGCAAACCTCCCTAAACCAGAAGGATGTATAAAGACAGGATCAGAACAAATAAATGAACAAAAATTACATTTGTCGCAAGGAGATGTGAAACATTGTCCTCTAGTGGTATCCGATGTATCCCTCGGATAACATAAAAGTCTCTTAAGATTCATTTTATATTTATAGACAAATTTCGGTCTGTCTCCTAACACATCCCTAATGGTTGGATCAGCTGATAGAATATGCCAATGGGTGGTTATTATATCCTTAATTATACCTATATCTTTCGTGTAAAAAACTGGATATATAGTCTCTTTGGTGTCAATAATATCTAGATGTTCATTATCAACCTGGACTACACTGGCATCATGATTTGCTCTGCTGGAAAAATAAGGGGCAGCTGAACCAAGTCTCAGATTATCAAGATCTAATATTCCATTTTCAAAATCTGATTTACTATATCCTCGTGTCTTTAATTTATATTCTAATTCAGTTATACCTTCTCTAAAATCCATATCTACAGGATGGTATCTGGATATCCGCATGGCTTGCCCTTGAACTATATTCCTATATATGTATCCAGGGTGTATGCTGTGGCGGTGCAGCAAAGTGTTCTTATAACATGTTTTTCTATATAGGCCTGTATTGATCGCCCCATCACTCAGCTTCTCCCCATATATATCTAGAAAGGGAATTCTAGTAACTGACCATTCAGCAGTAAATTTGAGATAGTGGGTGGTATTTTTGATCTCCCTGATGAATCCCTGCAGTTCATCTATAGAACCTGCCCAAAGAAATGCATCTGCATTACATACTGATACATGTGATATTGAGCCAATAGTTAGAAGGAAAACCACTCATATCCATCCTCCAACTTCAGTTCTCACTAACCCTAATTCTAATATACAAAACATTTCATCTTCCAGTAATGTTTTTGACAATAGAAACCCTTTCCCCATCCGGCAGTTCTCGAAAGAAGGGAGAACGCGGTCCATGAGCAGGGGGCGACAGAAAAGGAAGTTCTCCCCAGATCGGCCCCACAATCAGGATATCAAAAAGATGTGGGAAGCGAAGAAAATGACATAATATTTAATTTATCTATGCACCCCCTGACTATTGATGAGATCAATGTTATATCTAAAGGGTTATCTTTCATTCCTACCATGTATAGTAGTTTTGATGAGACATTCAAAGATTTTAAACTTTTCATCAGGAATCTTTCCTTGAAGATAGAATTCCAAGGTAGTAATACATCTACTGTCCATCAAGTAAGGAAACCTAGTATATATGTCCCACCCACTCACCCACTATTAGCAGCCTATAGCAAATTAGTAGAGGATGATTTATATCAGCTATATCAAAGTGAACATAGAGATAGGAAAGGACATTATAATCTCACATATAGACAAAGAATGGCCTTAAATGGGTTGAAGAATAATTTGGATATTACCATCAAATCAGCCGATAAAGGTGGTGGGATAGTTATTATGGATACTCCTAAGTATAATGATAATATGTTTGAAATGTTGAATGATAACAATTTCTATATTCCAATTTCACTGAGTGAAGTTAGCCATATTAACAGCAGGATATGCAATATGTTGGCTGATTTATTGAGTAGTGATACTATTAGTTTAAAACTATTTCAATTGTTGGAAGTACCACATCCCCTTATACCTAGTATACAAGGGCTTCCAAAAATTCACAAAGACAGAGTGAATCCACCACTACGACCGATTGTTGCAGGGAGAGGTTGGTCCACCGAACCTTTCTCAATATATATAGAGAAAGAACTTAGGCCGGTAGTGAATGAGAATTCATATATTTTACGAGATACTAAGCAATTTTTGCTGGACCTCTATGGGTCCACAGACATATATTACACACTACACTAGACATATATTTGTTACCATGGACGTTCAGTCCTTATTTACTGTCATTCCTAATTCTATTGGTATAGAAATGGTTGGAAGTTATCTGAAGGGAATGTCCACTATGGGAGATCATAAGGTAGAATTACTTATGAGTTTTTTAGAAGTTGTATTGCAGTCAAATGTTTTTTGCTTCCAAGACAGAATTTTTCTACAGAAGGATGACGTGGCTATGGGCACTTCTTGTGCCAATAGCTACACCAACCTTGTAATGGCTGAATGGGAGTATAGATTTATGTTTCCTATGAGCTCCTACACTTGTCATGTTTTGTTCTACAGGCGTTTCGTCGACGACCTGTTTTTTCTTTGGGCAGGTTCTATAGATGAACTGCAGGGATTCATCAGGGAGATCAATAATACCACCCACTATCTCAGATTTACTGCTGAATGGTCAGTCACTAGAATTCCCATTCTAGATATATATGTGGAGAAGTTGAGTGATGGGGCGATCAATACAGGCCTATATAGAAAAACATGTTATAAGAACACTTTGCTGCACCGCCACAGCATGCACCCTGGATACACATAGAGGAATATAGTTCGAGGGCAAGCCATGCGGATATCCAGATACCATCCTGTAGATATGGATTTTAGAGAAGGTATAACTGAATTAGAATATAAATTAAAGACACGAGGATATAGTAAATCAGATTTTGAAAATGGAATATTAGATCTTGATAATCTGAGACTTGGTTCAGCTGCCCCTTATTTTTCCAGCAGAGCAAATCATGATGCCAGTGTAGTCCAGGTTGATAATGAACATCTAGATATTATTGACACCAAAGAGACTATATATCCAGTTTTTTACACGAAAGATATAGGTATAATTAAGGATATAATAACCACTCATTGGCATATTCTATCAGTTGATCCAACCATTAGGGATGTGTTAGGAGACAGACCGAAATTTGTCTATAAATATAAAATGAATCTTAAGAGACTTTTATGTTATCCGAGGGATACATCGGATACCACTAGAGGACAATGTTTCACATCTCCTTGCGACAAATGTAATTTTTGTTCATTTATTTGTTCTGATCCTGTCTTTATACATCCTTCTGGTTTAGGGAGGTTTGCAGTACGAGCAGGTGGAGACTGCATGACTAGTGATGTAGTCTATTTAGCATCTTGTGTTCAGTGTTCAGCATTCTATGTTGGCAAAACCAATCGATGCCTTAGGGATAGAATGCGTGAACATGTTTATCACATGAGGAAGAGATCAGCTAATAATGCCTTGGCGAAACATGTCTGTGAACAAGGAACAGATCATGTGTTCAAATTCAGGATATTAGAGAGGATACAGAACACCATTAGAGGGGGCGATATTCGTACATATACAGAGTCTAGGGAGACTACCTGGATTATGAGACTCAGATCAGATATGTTGCCAGGCTTAAATGGCAAAGTGCCAGTTCAACCCTTTCTGAGGATGAGGAGATTGAAATAGTGATGTAATTTTTATGTCCTATATGATTCTGATTTGATCTCATATAATGAGGAGATTGAAATAGTGATGTAATTTTTATGTCCTATATGATTCTGATTTGATCTCGTATAATGAGGAGATTGAAATAGTGATGTAATGTTTATGTCCTATATGATTCTGATTTGATCTCGTATAGTCTAGGTATAATGTTGACACTATTACCACCATTGACACATTGATACAGGCGTGAGCATTCACACTTTTAAGAATTTTAGTTGATATATGTCCTTGAATGAAATATTTACTAGCTATATATAGTTATATGTTTTTATAGGAATATTTTATGCTTATTAAACATATGTACCTTGTAGATTTTATTAACAGATTATGTTTTTAAATATATCCTAGATAATGTGATTTAATGATTGGTATATCTCTTTAAAGTTTTGGGGATTTTTCCCGCCAAAATGACTATTTAAATCAATTGTAAATGTTTGCAACAGGTCTGATGAAGCTATTGGCGGAAGCGCTTACCTGTGGTGCACTAATAAATTCTTTCTACTATCGTATGAGACTACAGTTCCAGTTTGTTACAGCATCTACGTTTTTGAAGTATTGACTTTCATGTTTTTTGGCAACCCTTCATTGCTTTGTTCTCGCTTTATGTGATTTATTACTGGTTTTTACATTTGGCTTATATAGCGGGAGCATTAACTCTTCGTGGAATTTCACTGTTGATTTTTTACATTTACAATAGCGTTTGATACTTGATTGCAGCAAACTGTTCTTTTGTGGTATTGCAAATGCTATGCAAATTATGTAGATAATATTTTCACAATATTTCAAAACTATATTAATCTACAAAACCATGATTGATGGCAAGACTCAGTGACAACATTCAGTGTCCCTGAATGTTTTATATGAGCTGGCATCATTTGTTTACCTGTGGGCCATGCAGGTTTTATAAAATTAATGCAGTTATGAAAATATAGCTAATAATTATAACTGATTTAACACAACAGCATTCATATCTCTGAATGTCTTCCCATTACCCAACATGTTTAATATAATTTTTTTTGCTAACAACCACTGCTTGCATACGCCATCCCCAACATGACAATACTGCATATTCCTTTTGAATTATTAATGTAAATATGGATACTCTCAATATTTATAATATTTTTTTGAAAATGGTCCACAGTAACAATCATTGAATATAATGCCCCTTTGGCATGTATTTGCCCAGACAGATGTAACAACTGGCATGTCCATAAAGATACCTTACTAAAGGAATACAAGGCTTAAACAACATGACTTACATGGACTGAGTCAAAGCCCTGTCAGCATTCTCGGTATCCTACAGCCTGCTAACAGATGTCCTGTGTCTGGCATAAAAGGCATCCTACAACCCAATACTGACAGATTTACTGCACATCAGCAAGTCAAATGGCATCAGAAATACTCAGTCTAGGGATCTAAGCCTCTTCTGCAATACCAAGAGAATAGTTTGAGGGAGAGTTTTACTTTGTAGCGGCTATCACTGCTGTGGAACATACTGCTCATCCATACAAAGCAGAGCTCAACCGTGGCTATATTCAGCTGCAACATAGATCTATGGGTGGGAAACAGAAAATATACCCCAGGATGGCTCCCTGTACTGCTAATGGTGAGAGGCACATCCTACATGCTTTATACCATGCATGGTCCCCTCAGGTTATCTATAGTATGTTCACAGCTATTCTAATTAGGGGTAATATATAATTATCGACCATGGGATGGGTAAGGACAATCTATAACCAAATGGGTATGTTATTTTAAACACAAAAAGGGAAACTGACTAAGCTTAGAATGTCCTGCAAGGGCAGCCAGCCTATTATACCATGACCCCCCATTAATATTCCAAAACATGCACACTGATTGGCCAGCGTGCACATTGTAAATCGACTTATACTAATGAAAAAGGTCCGGTCGGCCGGACTTTTTCCATTCATATAAGTCTCTTTTAAAACACTGTCTCACTATGTTAAAAGAGTTTAACATAGCGACAAAGGTTTAAAAAAAGCAACGGAGATCTCCGTTGCTTTTTTTAAAGCTGTCTCGCTATGTTAAACTCCTTTAACATAGCGACACAGTGGCAAGGATTCACGAAGCCTCCGTGTAAGAGTTATAACTCTTACACGGAGGCTGCAGTTAAACAGAGTCATGTCAGCATGCTTTGCATATTCATGAGAGCATGCTGAATCACACCTAGGTCTAACACGGTCCATGTAAGACAGTAGGGGGTGTGTCCGTAGGCCGAGCCCTGCAAGCGGACACGCCCCCAGAAGTGTAAAAGTGCCCAAAGTAAACACCCACAACAGAGTCCACGGAAATGTGAATAAACACAACACAACACATGCCCCCACAGACTATGAACATAAAATATATAAATGAACATGTTATAATTTTTTTTTTAAATTGTAAAGATGTTTAACCGTGAGTGCGCTCGTTTGCGCGGGTGTGCCTGTAGCGCAGCTACAGTTAGCAGTCAGTGGGAAAGCATATAAGAACTAAATATGCAAAATAAGCCAGGAAGCAATAGCATAGCGGTAGAGATGTTGGCTGAAGAGCAGGCATTCATGGTTCGAGCCCCCACAACACCAATTTTTTTTTTTTGCAAAATAAGCAGGAAACAAGTCCCTGACAAATATGTACACATAAAACCACAATTTATATAAAATGTAATGAAATAGCCCATTTATATTGAAGAAATGTGAGGTAACGAATAAAAAATGCCAGATGTACTCATAGCTGAGCTACAGTTTAACAGAGTGAGTGCATCTGCCCGTAGATGAGCAGTGGTTTAACTGGTGCAAAATGAGTGCCCATAGCTGAGCAGTGGTCTAACACGCTAAATCTATGTGCCCCTAACTGAGCTTAGCGTAATATGCGTGCCGATAGCCAAATGAGGCTTAAAGCAGCGTATCCCGTTTGAGCAGAGCTGCGCACCGCGCAAACAAGCTAACCGATGGGCAATGTTGAGCAAGCCGTATCAAAACTGCCTTTACACAGACACACCCATCAGCATGTCTAGACAGTCATGAAAAATAAAAAGCAGTGGCCAGGTTTGAACCCAGGATACTATACACTATAGTCAAGGTACAGAACCACTAAGCCATGACAGCAGTACCTAGAAATGCAATAATAGCTAATATATAGGAATGAATACAAACTGGAGCATGACAATGCAGGTTTACTGAAGTTGATACAATTCCAAAATGGCCAATCACAGATATGTGCGGGAAAAACGGACTATATAAGCCCCATAGGCGGGAATACACAGCATAAACGATTGTAGAACTGACCTGCAGGCAGAATGACAGGAGTAGGAGAGGGTAGTTGTTTTCGAGCACAGAGGTGGGGTGTTGAGGAGTCCAGGTACATGGTCTGGCTCCTAGTCCATAATCATGAGGCCCAACTCATGCAGGGCCAGGTCCTCTGGGGAGCATACAGGGCCGAGTTGTGGGACCGGTTGGCTCATGATCTCACCAGTGCCACAGGGATTCCAAGGACTGGTGAGCAGGTCCGTCACCACCATGCGGACCTGAAGAGATGCAAGCAGGACCAACTGAACCTTTGGATCCAGGAGGCCCGGCAAACACCCAATGCCCCACTACTGAGTAAGTAACATTTAATTATGTATGTAAGAAATGAAACTAGCTGATATTATGGAGATGTGTATTCCAATATTACTTCATTTATATTACAGCTGCAGGTGTCCGTTCTGTGAACCGCAGAGCCTATGGCGATAGGCTGGTGCGATTGCGCCACCAGGCAGGTCAGTAATCCACTACCAGTAACTGTAAAGAAATATAAAAGTATGACAGTCAGCAAAAGAGTGCAGTGTAGTCAGTAAGGAATAAAATCTGCAAGTAACAGTGTGAAAGTGTATGCAAGTATTGCTTGATTACAAAAGTGTGTTTCAGCCTGTAAGTTAAACCGAAAAATGAAACCGTCTGACATATATTCTGAAATAAAAATGCCCTACCTGTAAGAAAATAGTACACAACCTGCAGCAGGCTGAAAAGTATAGCTGCAGAAGATGATGAAATCACATGTGTGAAATATATCCCTGTGGAAATACTGAAACATGACAGAAGTGAGACTGCTGGAAAGGATTGTAATAACTACAGGTAAAACATGTCAATAAAGCCTAGAAGTAAGTACCATCCTGAATAGTAAAATGAAAGCAAGTGAGAGAGTGTGAGAAAGTGTCATGAATCCAGCAATACAGTAGTAATAACCCCTGAATAAAGTATACTGCAGTCAAGACAGACTGAAATGCATGTGAGATTCAAAACCAAACGGCTAAATCTGTTCAAAGTGTTGCTGCATCTGGAATGTGTATCCCAAATTCTGGATATGTTGCTCTCAGTCTGCAATATGCAGATAGGATGATTGTCTGATATACCAAACATCCACACTTGTCTACAGCTATATAAAGCAAATGTAGCAGGATGATGTAGCTGAACAAAGCTAGATATGAATGTGTATTAAGAACCATAAAATGTATATTGATGTTGCAGTAACAGTCCTATCACCAAGTTGAAATAGTTATCATATAGGAAACTGTAGTCAGAACAGTAGTGTGTATATAACTGTAGCTATTAGAAATGTACAGCATATGTATTGTTATTCAAAGGTGTTAATATTACTTTCTTTACCCCACACTATAACCACATATAACCCATTCCACGTGAAAATGGTATGTGCAATCACAATTAACACCCCTGGACGTTTGTCCTGTTGGGTCATATATATTTGCATGTCCGTTGATGCATCTGCCCTGTTCATACATCCACACCTGATGGCCTGTTGCCATCAATTAACCCTGCATGTTGTTGGACTGTGTATTTCTGTTCAAATTATGCATGTGTTATGCACGCTGTTGAATGGTGTGAATATCTGGGTGTTTGGTTAATGGGAATACTAATGCATGCTGTTACAACTAATTGTGAATGGTATTATATGTCACTAACCCAAACTGTCATGACATAATGCAAAACATAGGACGACAGGGAAGGCGGGTTCCAGCGGACCCACTTCAGCTGGCGAGTGCACCTGGCACTAGTGCCAAGTCCGGACCCTCCTCCGGTGGCCCTGTGCCACCTGCGGGTGGAAGCGCTGCAGGGGATGGGGCTCGCCCCCCCTCTGCAAGTGTGGCCGGAGGAGAACCACCACTCACCCTCCGTAGCGTCCGGACTGTGGTGCGTAGGGAGATTCGGGACTCTGTTCTCGAGCCCCTACGCCAGCTCGAGGCACGGGTGGCACAACTAATGGGCATACCTGTTGCCCCGCCTACACAGCCCCCAGCGCAGCCCCATCCTGGGCAGTGAAGGAACAGTGGCAACTGCCTATGGGTGGGGATATCAGTTCCACTGTTGCCATCTGTGGGCTCATGGGCTCTGGATATCCAAACCTCCATCCCCATCAATTGTGTAACCCCCCCACATGTGTCATACACCGCCCCTGTATGTGTCTTGTTTGTCTTGTCTGTTTACCTACCCAACCTACCTCCCCAGCTGTACCGACTTCCTTCACCTGACATACCACTCTCACCTGAAAAAAAAAAAAAGCACTATGTACCCACAAAAAATTACGCCCCATACATAGCTGCCCATTCCGCACACATGTCTGCTGGACATGGAACCTATCAATTACAATTGGCTGTACAACAAGTATTATTGTTGTCCTGACACCTCTCTCAGGGGTGGAAGGTTTCAAATGTCACACCAAATTACATACATATGCACAGCTGTTGCTGATGAAGAAATGGGCAGCTATGGGCCTTACCTACATCCCTCCTGCACATCCCAAGCTTGTTTCCCTACTGTCTTACCCTCTTTGTGACTCCTTTTTCACCACTTTCCTGTCTCCCCATTTTCTTTTCTTTCAAAGAAAATAGCGTGGGTGTGCGCAAGAGTAAGCACGTTTAAGCAGTTGTAAGCGGGTGTGCGCTTGTGTGCGCAGAGCTAACTGCCAGTGCGCATGCATGAGCTCCGCGCAAACCAGCACTAACCCGGTTACAACTGCTTAAAAGTGCCTTAGTCACTTTGATTGACAGGTCTTGTAGTCAGTTCAGAAGCAAAATAAAATCCCACAGGCAGTCCCGAACCCAGGACCTTGGAAACAGTAGTCTGCATGACTTATCACTAAGCCATGAATCTTATACAAGAACATTGTGCTAAAATAAATATATCATGTAATAGTAGGAATGAATGTAAAGGGAATATAGATGTGTAGTACACAAAGCATGCCATTTAGAATTACTATCAAAACTAGTGGATTTCAATAATAGTAGTGTGTGAACAGAAACAGCCATGCTAGTTGGTAGCTAGTAGGTAATAATGTCACTATAGCACCTTGCAAGCCACACACATACTCACAGCAGGATAATCACTGCCCATACCCCACAACCTCTTACAGGAACACATTTGGACCAAGTAATAAAATATGTGGAGCAAAGGCCCAAAACTAGGGACACATTACAAATAATGTTACAACAAATGCAGACAGTTCAGAGAGAAACAGGGTCTGCATTTTGTGGGATGTTTGGAAGGGTATGAAGTCTGAAACTTGAATGTTTGTCACCATATCCTGACTTGAGCCCAGAGTGATTTCCCAGAAAAAGGTGTGCATGAGGTATTGACCAAAATATGAGGCAGAAATGTGGACAACCTGCAAATATCTGTACACATGACGGGTCTGACACCACCATATTTGAATAGTTAAGAGCCTAGACATAGCAACAGTGAATGACTTACAGGGATGCCCCACAGACTCCATGTGAAATGTACAAACAGTAGGCAGAAAGGTGTAACACATGCAATGGTAACTATGGAGTCCTGAAAGTATTCACCACTTGCATGGCAGAGAGAGATCTCTAACTAAGGATGGAAGTGGAGTAACCAAGCAGCCAGACGCAACAACCGGAGGGACGGATAAGAGTGCCCCGACTGATGAGACAACAGGTCTGGCACTGGGTCCAGAATCCAGGGCCACTGCACCGCATACTTCTGAAGGAATGGGAACCAAACCTGATGGGGCCAATGTGGGGCAACCAAAATCATGTGACACCCGACATGAAGAGCCTTCTGTATCATCCTCGGGAGAAGGGGAATCGGGGGAAGGCATAAAGCAGACCCGGGGGCCAATTGTGGGCTAGAGCGTCCCTGGGAGACTGCCCCTGAGAGGGAGCCAGAGTCAAAAACTCTCTGCACTTCGCATTGTTGGGGCTGGCGAACAAGTCGCAACAAGGGAGACCCCACTTGGTGAAGATCTGCGCAGCCACTCTGTTGTTGAGGGACCACTCGTGGGGCAACAGGAGTGTCCTGCTGAGCCTGTCTGCAATCACATTGGCTTTCCCCGAAATGTGCGTGGCTACTAAGAAACGCCGAGTAGCTATGGCCCAGCGCCATACTCTCATGGCCTCCCTGCAAAGGGGGTAGGACCTGGTTCCGCCCTGCTTGTTTATGTGCCAAACTACTGACATGTTGTCGGATAGGATCGTAATAGTACCTTGGGGGAGAGCATGATGAAGTGCTTGCAAAACCAGAAGCACCACTCTCATTTCCAGGATATTGATGTGAAGGTGCGCTTCGCAATCCTGCCAAGTGCTTTGGACAGACCTGAGCAGATAATGACCCCCCCCACCCTATCTGGGAGGCGTCCGTGGTCACTGTGGCAACAGGGGGCTGAAGGGTGAAAGGACGCCCCCGGTCCAGGTTGGACCGACGCAGCCACCAACGGAGGTCCCGACGACAACTTTCCGTAATCAGAACCAGGTGGTTCAGGGGAAGTTCTTGGTACGACCATTGAACCGATAATAGCCATTGCAGCACCCGCATGTGCAGTCTGGCTAACGGTACTAAGAGGATAGTTGCAGCCATCGTGCCCAATAACTGAAGAATCTGTCTGGCAGGAACTCGAGATTTGGGTAACAAATCCAGAACCTGTGATTGTAGAACCTGGATTCTTTCTGATGGCAAAAATGCCCGCATCCTTTTTGTGTCTAACTCTGTACCTATAAAGGTGATATGCTGAGATGGCCGCAGCACAGATTTTTCCCAATTGAAAGTGATTCCCAGCGAGAGACCCAAGGTTACTATGGCCATCAGCGCTCGAATCAGTAGATGCTCGGAGGTGGCAGTGAGGAGCCAGTCGTCGAGATAGGGAAACACTTGGAATCCTAGACTTCTTAGGTGAGCTGTCACCACTGCCAGACACTTGGTAAACACCCTGGTGGCTGTGGTGAGACCAAAGGGCAGTGCACGAAACTGGAAATGACTGGTTCCTAGGCAGAAGCGTAAATGACTCCTGGACTCTTGACGTATCAGAATGTGATAGTAAGTGTCCTTGAGGTCTATGGAGCACATCCAGACATCCTTCTCCAATAACGGGAGAATGGACTGAAGGGTGACCATCCGGAACTTGGACTTCTTCACGAAACAGTTTAAAGAGCTTAGGTGCAAAATGGGCCTTATGTCCCCTGTCTTTTTTGGCACCAAAAATAATCTTGAGTAAGTTCCTGATCCGATCTGGTCGGCGGGGACGGGCTGGATGACCCCTTTGCTTAGCAGCTTTGCAACTTCTACGGCTGCTAGATCCCTTTGACTGGGTGGTACATCTGGGATTCTCCTTGTAGGAGGAGGGGGCTTGAAAAAGGGGATGAGGTAGCCTCCGGTTACAATGCGAAGCACCCACTGATCCTTGGTTATAGATTCCCAAGCCTGTGGGTGTTTCGCAAAACGACCCCCGACTGGCTCCGGAGAAGCACAGCCGGGCCACATCCTAGGGATGTTGAGGGTAGGGGGAACCACGAAAGGAGTCGCGGTCTCCAGAATTACGGGGGCCTCTGTCACCTCTAGGGCGGCGCCTTCCTGAATCCCCCCCCCTGCCTCTAGAGGGGGGAATCACTCGGTGGAGTAGAGAAGAACTTTTGGGATTTTCTGAACCACATTTTCCCTCCTCTCTGGGCCTTGGGATAAGGTCTAGAGGGAGCAGAAAAACGGGCCCCAACGGCAGTCAAGGTCTTGCCCTCCTGCTCGCACTGAGTAAGTGTGTCCTTCACCTTGGGTCCAAACAAAGAAGACCCATCAAAGGGGGCATCGGCGAAGGAAGACTTAAAGGCCTCCGCGAGTGGACACAAGCGTAACCAGGCTTGCCTCCTAAGAGCCACTCCTGTGCCCGCTGCTCTACTCGCCCCTTCAGCTGCATAGGAAATGAGCCTCATGGACGAGTTGACAATAGAAGATAGGGTAGTCATCTGGACGCCTACTGTCTGTGCTAACGCCTCAGGAAGATTACCCACAAGAGACTCTCCTAACTCCTTGAGGAGGTCCCTTTGGAGCCTTGTAAAATGACAGAGGTAGTTCAGCGACCACAGAGTAAAGGTCGCTGAAGAAAGGGTATACTTCCCATACCTATCCATGCTCCTAGCATCCTTATTAGGAGGATGGATAGACATTGAATCCTCTGCCACGTCCTGCTGAGTGGCAGATACCACCACCATAGCATCAACTGCAACACCCTTAGTGCAGCCACTTGTGATATAAAATTTCTGTCGTGGAAAACTGCTTTTCTAGTAGCAATAACATCTGCTAAGCAGGTTTCAGAGCTTCAGGCCCTCTGTTCTACCCCTCCTTATTTGATTTTTCACAAAGACAGAGTTTCCCTTAGATTGAATCCATCCTTTTTGCCTAAGGTAGCATCCCCTTTATGCATTCAGCAATCATTGGAGCTCCCAGTTTTCTTTCCAAATTTTTCTAATAGAGCAGAATATACCTTCCACCAGTTGGATGTTCACAGGCAACTGCGTTTTTACTTAGATAGGACCAGTCAGACACAAAAATCTAACCAACTGTTTGTGTCCTTTGCGGAGAATAGGTTAGGTCTACCAGTTGCCAAAACCACCATTGCCAGATGGATTAAGGATTGCATCTCTTTCATTTATTCCCAGTCAGGCAGAGAGTTGCCTTTCCCTCTCAAAGCTCATTCTACCAGGGCTATGGCCACATCTGTAGCTTTTCACTCCAAAGTTTCAATAGATGATATTTGTGCGGCTGCTACTTGGTCTTCTCCACACACCTTCATTTCTCATTACAAGGTTGATGTGGCTTCCCGAGGCAGAGCTTCATTTGGTTCCGCAGTTCTCAGGAGTGTGTTCCAGTGAGCCACCCGGGGTTTAGGTGCTAGGGACGCTGTCCCATCAGTTATGAATGTAGGTGAGATAGGATCCCATTACATCTTTTAGTTATGTACTTACCATAACTTCGGATGTATGGGATCCATCTCGCCTACATTCATACATACCCACCCTCCTTCCCCCTACCTTTTGGATTTGGAGGAAATATTGATCTTGCTAAGCTCTCCTCTGGAAGGTCTCTAGTTGGTTACAGTTATTGGTATGTGTTGCTGTACCTGTATGAATGTATGAAAGCGAACAAACAAGATCTGGGGAAGCAGCCGTGGTGCATTCTGGGATAAAGGGAAGCCCAGCCAATGAGAGACTTCGTTCTAGTATATAGTGGCCAAGTCGAACAATTTGTTTGTGTCTGCTTAATTGCAATTTTCTCTGTCTCTGTCTCTCTCTCTGTCTGTCTGTCTCTCACGTCCTTCTCAGGGTGCAATGAAAGTATTGCATGTGTGGACTGGGAGTACAGCATACTTTTGTAGGTATCTGCATATGCCCATGTGATGGCCTCTGCACCAATTGTTAGCCAGCATTTGCTAATTGCATGCAGCCAGTTGTGTACTGATTGCAGTTCTCACTGTGATTTCAGAATAGTGCTATAAAAAGGTATGTGAGATAGGCATAGCCCTTTCAGATTTTAAGGGCAGGGACCATGCTGTTATGCTGTGGACAATGTTCTGTGAGTGTAAAGGTTGGTATCTGTCTCATATTTCCAGGTGTTTTGTAGATTAACATTCCTCCATTAATTTCTCCAGTTTCCTATACTAACTGTGTATGTACACTGACACCTACAACTACTACTACTGTTAATGTGTGTGTGTGTGTGCTTTCCTTTCACTTTTGCTTGCACTTTGTTGCTAAGGCTTCAATAGTTGCCCTTTACAGTCACTACTTGTATGCCTACTAGGTGTCTTGACTGTAGTGTGCTGCTGTAGCTTTCCTATTTTCCATGTACATTCACACATTGGAATGCTTGCTATATCTGCTAGGGTGTTACAGCATGCAGTGTGGTCTGACCATGGTGTGAGCCTTGACATCTATTAGGGTATTTGAGTATGCTGCTGAGCAGGCCCCAGAGACTTTCAGGTTCATCTGTTATGTGCCTCATGGAATGGTACATATCAGTGGGGTACACCCATTAAAATGTCTGGTATGCTGCAGTTGTGACTGTGGGTTAGCATGAGCATATGTATTACTACACTTTTTCTGCCATGCAAGTGATGAATACTTTCAGGACTCCATAGTTATCATTGCATGTGTTACACCTTTCTGCCTACTGTTTGTACATTTCACATGGGGTCTGTGGGGTATCCCTGTAAGTTATTCACTGTTGCTATGTCTAGGCTATTAACTATTCAAATATGGTGGTGGCAGACCCGTCATGTGTACACGTCATGTGTACAGATATTTGCAGGTTGTCCACATTTCTGCCTCATATTTTGGTCAATATCTCATGCACACCTTTTTCTGGCAAGTCACTCTGGGCTCAAGTCAGAATATGGTGGCAAACATTCAAGTTTCAGACTGCATACCCTTCCAAACATCCCACAAATTGCAGATCCTGTTACTCTCTGAACTGTCTGCGTTTGTTGTAACATTATTTGTAATGTGTCCCTGGTTTTGGGCCTTTGCCCCACATATTTTATTACTTGGTCCAGATGTGTTCCTGTAAGAGGTTGTGGGGTATGGGCAGTGCTTATCCTGCTGTGAGTATGTGTGTGGCTTGCAAGGTGCTATAGTGACATTATTACCTACTAGCTTCCAACTAGTATGGCTGTTTCTGTTCACACACTACTATTATGGAAATCCACTAGTTTTGATAGTAATTCTAAATGGCATGCTTTGTGTACTACACATCTATATTCCCTTTACATTCATTCCTACTATTACATGATATATTTATTTTAGCACAATGTTCTTGTATAAGAGTCATGGCTTAGTGGTAAGTCATGCAGACTACTGTTTCCAAGGTCCTGGGTTCGGGACTCACAGTGGGATTTTATTTTGCTTTTGAGCTGAGTACAGGACCTGTCAATCAAAGTGACTAAGGCACTTTTAAGCAGTTGTAACCGGGTTAGCGCTGGTTTGCGTGGAGCTCACGCATGCGCACTGGCGGTTAGCTCCACGCACACCCGCTTACAACCGCTTAAACGTGGTTACTCTTGCGCACACCCACACTATTTTCTTTGAAAGAAAAGAAAACGGGGAGACAGGAAAGTGGTGAAAAAGGGGTCACAAAGAGGGTAAGACAGTAGGGAAACAAGCTTGGGATGTGCAGGAGGGATGTAGGTAAGGCCCATAGCTGCCCATTTCTTCATCAGCAACAGCTGTGCATATGTATGTAATTTGGTGTGACATTTGAAACCTTCCACCCCTGAGAGAGGTGTCAGGACAACAATAATACTTGTTGTACAGCCAATTGTAACTGATAGGTTCCATGTCCAGTAGACATGTGTGCGGAATGGGCAGCTATGTATGGGGCGTAATTTTTTTGTGGGTACAGAGTGCCCTTTTTTTTTTTTTTTTCAGGTGAGAGTGGTATGTCAGGTGAAGGAAGTCGGTACAGCTGGGGAGGTAGGTTGGGTAGGTAAACAAACAAGACAAACAAGATGCATACAGGGGCGGTGTATGACACATGTGGGGGGGGTTATGCAATTGATGGGGATGGAGGTTTGGATATCCAGAGCCCATGAGCTCACAGATGGCAACAGTGGAACTGATATCCCCACCCATAGGCAGTTGTCACTGTTCCTTCACTGCCCAGGATGAGGCTGTGCTGGGGGCTGTGTAGGCAGGGCAACAGGCATGCCCGTTAGTCGCGCCACCCGTGCCTCGAGCTGGCATAGGGGCTCGAGAACAGAGTCCCGAATCTCCCTACGCACCACAGTCCGGACGCTATGGAGGGTGAGTGGTGGTTCTCCTCCAGCCACACTTGCAGAGGGGGGGCAAGCCCCATCCCCTGCAGCGCTTCCACCCGTAGGTGGCACAGGGCCACCGGAGGAGGGTCCGGACTCGGCACTAGTGCCAGGTGCACTCGCCATCTGAGGTGGGAGAGGTGGATCCGCTGGAACCCGCCTTCCCTGTCGCCCTATGTTTTGCATTATGTCATGACAGTTTGGGTTAGTGACATATAATACCATTCACAATTAGTTGTAACAGCATGCATTAGTATTCCCATTAACCAAACACCCAGATATTCACACCATTGAACAGCGTGCATAACACATGTAAAATTTGAACAGAAATACACAGTCCAACAACATGCAGGGTTAATTGATGGCAACAGGCCATCTGGTGTGGATGTATGAACAGGGCAGATGCATCAACAGACATGCAAATATATATGACCCAACAGGACAAACGTCCAGGGGTGTTAATTGTGATTGCACATACCATTTTCACGTGGAATGGGTTATATGTGGTTATAGGGTGGGGTGAAGAAAGCAATATTAACACCTTCGAATAACAATACATATGCTGTACATTTCTAATAGCTACAGATATATACACACTACTGTTCTAACTACAGTTTCCTATATGATAACTATTTCAACTTGGTGATAGGACTGTTACTGCAACATCAATATACATTTTATGATTCTTCATACACATTCATATCTAGCTTTGTTCAGCTACATCATCCTGCTACATTTGCTTTATATAGCTGTAGACAAGTGTGGATGTTTGGTATATCAGACAAACATCCTATCTGCATATTGCAGACTGAGAGCAACATATCCAGATTTTGGGATACACATTCCAGATGCAGCAACACTTTGAACAGATTTTGCTGTTTGGTTTTGAATCTCACATGCATTTCATTCTGTCTTGACTGCAGTATACTTTATTCAGGGGTTATTACTACTGTATTGCTGGATTCATGACACTTTCTCACACTCTCTCACTTGCTTTCATTTTACTATTCAGGATGGTACTTCTAGGCTTTATTGACATGTTTTACCAGTAGTTCTTACAATCCTTTCCAGCAGTATCACTTCTGTCATGTTTCAGTATTTCCACAGGGATATATTTCACACATGTGATTTCATCATCTTCTGCAGCTATACTTTTCAGCCTGCTGCAGGTGGTGTACTATTTTCTTACAGGCAGGGCATTTTTATTTCAGAATATATGTCAGATAGTTTCATGTTTAGGTTAAACTTACAGGCTGAAACACACTTTTGTAATCAAGCAATACTTGCATACACTTTCACACTGTTACTTGCAGATTTTAT